>NW_027187316.1:8543278-8629654 GCF_028583685.1 Petaurus breviceps papuanus
GAAGGAAGGAAGGAAGGAAGGAAGGAAGGAAGGAAGGAAGGAAGGAAAAATAAACCAAGTTGTTTTTTTTTTTTTTTTTATTTTTCCAGGGTGGCTAGGTGGCACAGTGGATAGAGCACTGGCCCTAGAGTCAGGAGGACCTGAGTTCAAATTTGGCCTCAGACACTTAACGCAAAAATTAGCCATGTGACCTTAAGCAAGTCACTTAACCCCAACTGCCCTCCAAAAAAAAACCAGAAAAATTTTTTTTTCCAAATTTTACTTAAGAAGCCAAAGAAGACTTAGAACTCTAACTCTATTGCTCTAAATGCTACAATCTTTTTCTAATTCACCATTCTATGGTCTCAAAAAGATGTATTATTACACAGATAACAAGAAATACATGACAAAGGATTAAGAAACTGTGGACTCTTTTAAGTTGAAATAGATCTTGACCTATTCATACTTACCAGATCAAATAGATGAATATTTATATTTACATTCCCTAGTAAATGGAGTTCAACAACTTCCTTAGGTGTCTAATTCCATTGCCTTACAAGCAATAGTCAGAAATTCCATCTGTTTATGTTCCCTGCTGGAGTATTTCCTAGTCTATTTTCAGAAGGAATAAAGGATACCTGGTAACTGTTAAACTCTGTCTCTAGTAATCCTTATGAAGAAGAACAATGTAGTTGTCTTCTATGAACTCAGAACTCAAAACTCAATCTCAAAAGTTTAGGGATGTTCCTCTAAATAGCCAAATAACAATTCTTTGAAGTAAAACAGGATTTTTATCCCGATCACCTACCTGCTATCCCTTCAATTTAAATAATCAAAAGTCTTCCTCATAGGCCCTACATTTCAACCAATCAGTTATTCTGTTGGGCTTTCTAGACTTTCTTCATGCTGTCTATGTTCCTCTTGGGCTGCAGCCTTCATATTTAAGCAAGCATCTGACCAGTAGAGGCTGTGAGTCAGTTACTGTGCAGTTTCCACAAGTAGTATTTTATCATAGCAGAGATAGGTATTTTATGTTATACAACCCATTCTCAAGCTAATTTTTAAATATTAAATTTTATTCCCAACAAGCATCAAATAGAATAGTCATTTGTATATACATAGTGGAACAGAAGGATTATTGTAGATGAAAGTGCAGTTTTCTATTACATACAGATTGTTTTGGTGGTGCAGAGGATAGAGCACTGAGTTCAAATTCAGTTCAACTTCCTGAGTTCAAATTCAGCCTCAGACATTTACTAGTTGTGTGACCCTAGGCAAGTCACTTAACCTGTTTGCCTCAGTTACTCATCTATAATATAAGCTGAAGAAAATGGCAAACCACTCCAGTATCTTTACCAAGAAAACCCCAAATGGAGTCACGAAAAAAACAGAATGACTGAAAAATGACAGAACAACAAATAATAAGCTTGTAGCTTTCAAAAATTGATCTGTTTGTCTGGCCTTCCTTCTGTTCTCATTTCTCCATTTTTAAAAAAGATGCCTCAATCATCCCTACTCTATCCCCTCTTGTACTTTAATGCCATCATCCATCTCAGGGAAAAAAGGCATAAAAAAGCCCTTATAACAAATATAATTAAACAAATTTCCTCATTGTGTTAAAAAATATAAGCCTCATTCTACATTTTTAGCCTGTCACCTCTCTATCAAGAGGCAGATACTACCTTCATCATCAGACCTCTGGAATCATGATGGTTCATCACTGAATTGAGTTTTTAAGTCTTTCAAATTTTATTTTCTTTATTACGTTGTTGCTATTGTATAAACTGTTCTAGTTCTGCTCTCTGCATCAGTTCATATAAGTCTAAGTTTCTCTGAAATAGTTCATTCTACTCCATTCATATACCATAATTTGTAGAGTCATTCCCCAATAAATGGATAGCCTATTAATCTCTAGTTCTGTACTACTATAAAAAGAAGCGCTATAACTATTTTTGTACATATGGGTCCTTTTTTCAAAAAATCTCTTTGGGGTAGTGGCATAGCATGGTATGGTCCAAAGGTATGCAAAGTTTAGTGACTTTGGTGGCATGGTTACAAATTGCTTTTCAGAACAGGCAAACCATTTTACGGTCATGTCAACAATGCATTGTTTCTCGAGCTAATTTGATGTAATAGTTTAAAATTGCCAGTTCTTAACCAGTTTGTGACACATAATGATCCTTAAATTGTTTTACACCATAAATGCATAAGGTTTTCTGTCTTGCACTTGTAACTGGTAAATCTAGTACTACATTGTAAATCTGGTGAAAAGTGAAAAGTTTCAGGATTTAATGCCAAAGTAATTATAATGAGAACACAAGTTTAAGCTTCCCCTCAATATAACATGGTGAGGGTACACAATTTAGATCTAGGTACAATCTATCCCAGTTAGTAGGCTCAAAACAATCTGTGGTTAGAGATGGTTTACTTTTCTTTCAATAACTTCAGCGTGGAATTGGCCATGCCCTAGCTTCCAATGTTCTTCCATATTATGGGCAGCTAGGTGATGCAGTGGATAGAATGTTAGGCTTTGAGTCAGGAAGACCTGAGTTCAAAACCAGACACTAACTCTTAGGCGAGTCACTCAATCTCTGTTTGCCTCAATTTCCTCAACTGTACAATTAGGGATAACATTATTACCTGTCTCCCAGGGTCAAATGAAGTAATATTTATAAAGTGGTTATCACAGTACCTGGCACACAGTAGGTACTATATTGCTAGTTTATCATCATCATCTATTAAGAGTCCTGATTGCAAAGAAATGGTCTTAGGATCAGGTGGCCAGGGTTCCACTCTGCCTCTATTAGTTTTTAGCTATATGACCTTGCTTAAGTCAATTTATTTCTCTGCGGCTCAGTTTCTTCAACTTTAAAATGGAAAAATACATGCATTACCTGCTTTGTGGTGTTACAGTGAGAAGAGAGCTTTGTAGACCATTAAGTGGTAGTTCAGAGACGGATCCAGAAACAGATCAAAGCTCAAACCTCAAGTCTTGGTCATGGCCAAGGTAGAATTGTGTTTTAACTCTGACTAAGAGAGCTATGTGTATTAACTATGTGTACTTGTGGAAATTGGGATACAGAGACAGCTTGGCTTTAAAAGTTGATCTCCATCTTGAATAAAAGTTTGGTGTCAAAGTGCCTTAGCCCTGTCCTACCAAAACTCTCATAATTCAGTCTCAGTGATAGTTCAACCTAAGAATGTTGCATGGGATCTTCAAAGTCCTTCCTTTTGCTTCTGTGAATAAGAGAGAAAGAATTACACAGATAAAGGAATAGGTATTATATGAAACTAGTGTTAAGAGGACTGAGAAAGGCTAACAAGGGCTGGAGGATGTATAGATTTAGTTCAACAAACACTTATGAAATACATGCTGTGCATAGAATGCAGCCCCCTTCCCCCTTCCCCCCCCACCCAGGTACTAGGACAAGATGCAAACTTCAGACAGGACATGATCCTAGATCTCATGGAGTCTAGTAGGGAGATTTGACATACTTATAACCAAGTGCATATGTGTCTGTGTTACTAACTGGGGGAAGTAGAATAAAAAGGGGCATTAATGAATGCTACATGGAGAAAGTAACATTTGAACTATGTTTTAAATGATGCATAAGAATTCAACAGGTTCCTGCACCCCAAGAACCATGGGACTTTTCCATCTGACTTGCAGTTGAAACCTTCCATATGTGTAGTCTCTCTCACTAGAATGTGAGCTCCCCGAGAGCAGGAAGGTCTCACTTTTCTATTTGTAAACACAGCACTTAGCACTGTGATTTGCATGTATTAGATACTTGATAAATGTTTAATTATCTCATTAAACAGGGGATGATTGCTAAAACAAAGTTCTTGAGAAAACAATGCAATAAAAGAACATAGATATAGGCCTTGCCAAATAGGATGTGCTATCCCTACTCTGATAAGAGGGAAAAAGAGGATGGTTGATGAGTTTAAATATAATGAAGAGCTTTAAGGAAAGGAGAAGAATACCTGGTTATCAAGATGTTTATTAATAGTTCCTGGAATCCAAACCAAAGTCTCTGGGAAGTTGACATCATTCAGGTGCTGTCAGTTCAAAGTAGGACTGAAATCGCCATTCTGGGCCTCATGGACCATTAATACCAATCCCTTCCCCTTTATCCCAAACAATTTTTCTCCTTACTTGGTGAGGTCAGCTTTCCCTCGAGTCTCACGAACTTGTGCTAGCAGAAGATCTGGACATAGCTTCTTAGCATCATCTGCCCACATACTCCTAGTAACTCCAAATGCACGAGCTTCATAACTGACTGCAATTATTCTAGAGAAAAAAGGAGGCAGTTACTATCTGACCACAAGCAACAAAAAAGGGCAACCATTAATTTACTAGATAAAATGGGAGGCTACCATAGACTGTAGAAATCAGGAACAGGCAAGTGGTGCTCATTTTAAGCAATGGCACTGTACAACAAAAGGAAAGAGATGCAAACTGAAACAAGTCTACTAAAGCAGTAGTCAAGTTACACAGGTACCTAAAGTGACAAAGACAGCAAATGCTACACTAAGTTTTAAAGTCATATTCACTTACACTGACAATAACAATCAGCATTAGCAGTATCCTAAAATATAAAAGATAATGATAGTATAGATGAAATAGGTAAAAATGAAACACTGCTATTGGATATTTCTGATGCTTCCTGTGTGTTCATTATCTACTAACCAAATAAAGACAGTGTTTTTTAAAAAAATATTTTCCTGTAACTCAAATAATAGAATTGGTATGTTTATATGATAAGCCTTTCATATAGAAGGCAGGCCAATGAGCCCAAAGAGATAAGAAGCTATGGTTGATGACAGGAAGAAAACAGTTGTATAGCCCTATAGTCTACTGTTAGGAAAAGCCTAATATGATACAATAATCTGTATAATGCCTTTCTTATGCTGAAGAAAAAACAATTTCCAGGCATTATTTCATTGTAATTTACTAACCTAAGAGTAGCATCAAGTATTACCTAGTTTTGCCGCTGCTAATACTTATACTGATTGGCTGTATACCTTGCTAAAGTTCATAAAGAAAATAAATGTAATTTAGACTAGAACCAGGTCCTTCAATGTATCATGTACTCTATCTCTTCTAGATTTTTAAGCCACTGAGGGTCATAAACCAGTATAGCCAGGAGGCTTTTGAGGATTATCATGAGACAAGTCCTTCATTGCCCATCAAGCTGGCCACAGTCTTCTGGCCTTTTCCATCATGTCCCCATGCTGGGCACCTTCCCTCCTCCCCACCGCCACACAACTTGCCCGCACTTAGTTTCCTTTCTAAGTACTGACTTCCCCCATTAGAATGTAAGCTCTTCGAAGGCAGGAACTGTTCCTTCTTTTTGCTTGTTTTGTATTCCTAGAACTTAGCACAGTGCTAGGCACATAGTACTTAAAAAATGCTTGTTGACTGACTGACAAGAAAACTAGAAATTGGGGAGGAAACAGGGTAAAACAATGCATGGTAACAACCAAGGTCTGAGGAAGAAGGTCAAGAATAGAGATTAAGTCTTAAAGAGACAGATTTCAGCTTGATTAGAACTATCCAAAAGAAGAATGGGAAGACTGGACAACCATTTGTCAGGGATGCTGTAGAGTGGATTACTGTTGAGGTAGAAGCTGGACTAGAAGGTTTCTTTTAATTCTAAAATTCTATGAATACTTAAAAATTTAAAAACATCAGAATGCCATATAATAGTTAAGATTCCACATTTCTAGGCACAGAAGTCATAGTTGAAATTTAAATCATGGCAGTTCAGGGAAGTAAGTTTTAATTATGCTATTTAGTACAATGCAGATTTCTAAATATGACCTGATGATGCTAAAAATGACAATGACACATACCCACCACCCTTCCATGATTTGTACTGTACAACTGCACAAGGTTTATTTCTCAAATGCGGATTCTCCTTCTGTTCCACTTGTACAAAGAAGCAATCCATGTCCACCAGGGCAACCACACGTTCCTGCCCAGTTGCCATTTTCCTGTTAACAAAAATTAAATGTTTTATAATCAATGAATCAAATAAAGAAAACTAAAAAGAGATATAGGAAAACAACATTTCCATTCATATTTAAGCATTCATCTATGCTCACCACATAGAAAATTAACCATCAGGTGATACTTAGGCATGTAAAAGGGCGTAAGAGGTAAGAATAAATAATTTCATTCTGAAGTTATCCCTAGTTCCAAAAAAGAAGAAAAGTAAACTAGGAAGTAGCAATATTATCTTCTCCTTAATCCTAAAGCATTATTAACATTTCTTTAAAAAGCATGAGTTAGTTTTTTATACTAGGTAGATGGTATAAAGGAGACATTATAGTCATTGTTCAACCCCTGGTTTAAAACAAAGTATAAAGTAAAGAAATCAACTATACTGGGGTATCTCTTAATGACAGAGGCCATTTGATGCCAGCATCAAGTGTGGGTGGAGACATGAGAAAGATGAACTGGGCCAGGCAGGCAGTTCAGGATAGAACTCAGTTTACTGATATTCTCAACAAGATTTTTATAGAGCAAAGAGACAAAGAAGGTAACTATGGGTCACTAAGTTTTCCATTACTGCTTTGTTCAGGTTCCATGATGTCAGGCAGATAAAGATAGGCAGGCCTTGAAGGCTATCATGTCCTTGATATTTCCAAACCAGATGTATAGTATCTAAATCTTGTAGTGAGCTAACACCTTCTGGCTAATATCCCAGAACAGGGTACAGCTCTGGATCTCAGGCTATCAGGCAAATTCTGACATGAGGCTGCATCACTAGGATAGCCCGGAGCTGGCCTCTTGAACTACCTGTATCCTGGATCAGATTTTGGCTCCCTACATCTTAAGGTTATCTTTCCAATGGCCCTGAATATTGCAGAGCCTTCTGGAAGAGGTCTATTAACATTCAAGAAAGTTTGGCCTAACTACCCTCCCAAGAAAAACCAAATGGATAAAAAAAATGCCTATTATCTAGGTTATGACAGCCTATGGAGCTTGTCCCTCCATAACTATATCTTGGACTGAGATTACAAATGGATGAAATGGGCCCAGAACTTAAGAGAGAGGAAGAACAGGCAGGACTGCTTTCATAAAATTGCAGCTGCTTTAGTGACTCTACCTTCTCCTAGAAGCAAAGGTTCCTATTTTTAAACTAATATCCTACTAGTGTTCCAGATGTTCTGCTTGGTTTCAAATCCACCATCATCATGTACCCCCAGGATAAGCTCATCACTAAGAGATGCATCATGATAGAGTACCCTCAGTTGCCTCTCCCCCTCTGAACGGAGCATTGAATGTCAAAGCAAAAATCTCCTCCCAAAGCCTTCCTTTAAAGCAGACTCAGAAGTTCAATCAACTCCCACCAGCAATACTGTACATTTCTACTTCAACATCGTTTTCCTACCCTCTGCTCCAACCCACCTCCCTTTCAGTTTCCTTTTGGGTATTGTCTTCCCCCATTAGATTATAACCTAGCAC
Organism: Petaurus breviceps papuanus; assembly: GCF_028583685.1. NCBI lineage: Eukaryota > Metazoa > Chordata > Mammalia > Diprotodontia > Petauridae > Petaurus > Petaurus breviceps. The sequence goes on from NW_027187316.1 coordinate 8,550,735, forward strand.
ATAGTAGGTGCTTAATAAATTTGTACTGTAGTGTGTTCTATGGCTTTGAGTCATGGAACTCTAGTCTCCAAAGAACTGAAATGAGTATCATTCAGAGGGCAATGGAGAGATGCAGGTAGGGTGTGAGGAGATTGTAAGATAATGATAAATTCTTCAAAAACTACACAAAAAAAGAAGGGGCTTTTAATAAGTAATAAAAAATAAAATGGAGTAGGAACATGGTGAGAACAAGGTGAGAATAAACCAGTGGCCATTGCATCATTCCTCTATATATATGCTCAAGATATCAGGAGAAAGGGAGTAAGGCCTTTGGCACACTGGGTGGACCCCCTAAAATGAACTCAGAGGAGGCCATGGACAAGGGTCACACAGAATTGGCAGGCATGGAAGGTTGCTTTCAACATTATTTGGGATGAATATCTATTCTGATGAGATCACAGGCACATTTGAATATTTTTAAGAAACAACAAATATTTAATCAGACATTCCGTTATATTAGTTTTGTTAATTAAAAAAAATTTTTTTTAATATTTTTGGTTTTCATTAAGATCACCCTCTCCCCATTCCCAGGGAACACTGTTTTCTAAGATCTTAGACTCCACTTATTATAGAGTGCCAAACCAAATCCAGTTATGTAGGATTCCTAGTTTCACTATCTCCTCTTTACCTAACCTTATAATGTGCATGAATTCTAAAATTACCTTTTCTTTTGTGCTACCACAAATGAAGTTAAATGCCTCCTAAGCTCTTAACAAGGTACCTTTCAATACCAAAAATACAGTTCTTTTCCGTTTTTTTTTAAACATAAAGAAATAGTTTCCTTTATAACCTTATTCCAAATTTCCAAGTTTATGATCTGTTGATTCCCATCCCTTAGCAACGTTTATCATTCTAATTCTTTACTCCCAATCCTGTGCACATGGTACTGACTAAAATAAATATTTCCTGAATTGAATAGAGTATGTCAAATATAACCTTTTTCAAGTAATTTGTGTGATATTGAGACCTACTGAATTAATAAAGCCCAGAAAATTGAAGGCACAAAAACAGATAACCATAATCTAAAATATTACAAGTATATTACAAAAAATATAAAAGTGTTAGGCATAAAGGGGAAGATCTTTACCTTCTATGGGCATCAAGGAAATCTTCACATAAGCGATAGCATATGATTTGAGTTTTAAAAGATGGATAGCAGGTGAAGAATGGAACAGTTTTCTCATCTGTAAAATAAAAGGATTGAATTAGATGATCTTTAAATCCAGCTCTAAAAATTCTCAGTGCAAAAAGCTAACAATGAAACATGTAAAATTTGATAATGCTTATTCAAAAATTCAATTATCAGAAGCATTGGTAAAAACTACACTATACCGACCTAGTCTGTGGTTACACAATTTTTTTTTTTTAAGTTGTAGGAGAAAGAAGATGAAACTGTTGCTTTAATCTGGTCTTTGGTTTTATCTGTGAAATTCAATTTTATCTTCTTTGTATTGAGGCTAAGAAAGAGCAAAATAGATAAAGAAGAAACTAAGTCTTGATATAAGAGCTACTCTTTTAAGGACAGCTAATGTCCACTTGCAGGAAAAAAGTTTATTCATTTGGAAGAATTATTAAGAATACTATGTAAGGGGTGGCTAGGTGGTGCAGTGAATAGAGCATTGGCCCTGGAGTCAGGAGGACCTGAGTTCAAATCTGGACTCAGACACTTAACACAAAACTGGCTGTGTGATCTTAGGCAAGCCACTTAACCCCAATTGCCCTATCATCCCCTTTTCAAAAAGCAAAAAAAAAAAGGAATACTATGTAAGAGAAATATGTTTTGGAAGGTTTCCACTTAATCCTAAAAGGAATTTTTTCTACCTTCCTATAAAACTGCAATTTGAGGGTTCTTGATAATCATTAAACCTGGGCTATAAAGGGCTGAAAGAACTAAAAGAAACCTACATTTGAAAATTCCTTTTTTCACTTAGTTCTATCAAATTCTAGTTAACTACTCCATAGCATGGCACAAAACATAGATCTTCTCTTGGATTATTTAAGTTATCACTTTTTAATGTTGTACAAAATAGCCAGTTAAAAGATTAACTGGGGGGGGGGGCAGCTAAGTGGTACAGTGAATAGAGCACTGGCCCTGGAGCCAGAAGGACCTGAGTTCAAATCTCACCTCAGACACTTAACACTTACTAGCTGTGTGACCTTGGGTAAGTCACTTAATTCCAATTGCCCTGCCTTTCCCCCTCCAAAAAAAAGCAAAAAAAAAAAAAGATTAACTCAGAATTCTATTGAACAGAGTATGAATGACTTTTTTCAGTTTATGTATTTTGCTACAGAAACTAGAGTGCGTTTTAAGTTTTATAGTAACCTGAAATCAGTAAGGATAATTCAGTATGGTTAGCATATACAGTTCAATAAAATATTTCAGAGGGATCAAAATGTGTTATGTTGTTCAGTTGATTAGACTCTTCATGAACCCATTTGGGATTTTTCTGGGCAAAGATACTGAAGTGGTTTTCCATGTCCTTTTCCAGCTCATTTTACAGATGAAGAAACTGAGGTCAACAGAGTTAAACAATTTGCCCAGGGTATCACAGCTAGCTAACTAAGTATCTGAGGCTGGATTTGAGCTGAGGAAGATGATTCTTCCTGATTCCAAGTCCAGTGCTCTATCCACTGTGCCAATTCAACAGACATTTATTAAGGGCCTACTATGTGCATGATGCATTAGGAATACAAAGAAAGATGAAACAATTTTTGCATTTGAGGAATTTATGTTCTGTTGTGAAACAACAAAATGTACATAGAAAGGTCTATATAAAATATGTACAAAACAGCCACAGTGAGGTAGGAAGAATACTAACACATAATGGGGTGGAGATAAGTAAAGGAGAAATTTCAGGAGAAATCTGTGCCTTGAAAACAGGCTACAGATTTTAAGAAGCAGAGGTAGGGTGTATATTCAGGGCAGGAAGTATTTGACTATGAAAATGTTCAGTTTGGAAAAAAAAAAGTTGGCCAGTTTGGCTAGAAGAAGAATGCACGAAGGGGAGTAATGTACAATTGTCTGGAAAAAGAGGCTAGTTAAAGTTAGATTGTAGTGGGTTTTAAATGCCAAACAGGGCAGTTTGTATTTTATCCTAGGAGTCTGAATACTGGGTAAGGGAGAATGAAGAAGTGCTGATGCCTCTGAAGTTGCAAACCAGGTTGTCTAGAAGGATGAGGCACTGTACAGAAACAGGGAAGTTGGGAAGGGGATAGAGTTTGGGTAGGAAGATAATGAATTCTGAATCACTAACACATGAATTCTTTATCATCTATCAGAACAGCCGAAGCCTTCTAGGAGAGAATAATTGATTATTTTTTTGATAGAACTTGATATTTTGCATGACTGTACATGTATAACCTATATACACCTTGCCATCTCAGGGAGATGAGGAGGAAAGGAGGGGAGGAGAGAGGGAGAGAATTTGAAACTCAAAATCTTTTTTTAAAAATGAATGCTAATCTGGAATTATGCCCAAAGGGCTATAAATACTTTCATATCCTTTGACCCAGCAATACCACTCCTAGGGTTATATCCCAAAGAGATCATAAAAGTGGGAGGAAGACCCATATGTACAAAAATGTTTATAGCAGCTCTTTTTGTGGTGGCAAAGAATTGGAAATTAAGGGGGTGCCCACCAAATGGGGAATGGCTAAAGAGGTTGTGGTGTATGCATGTTATGGAATACTATTGTGCTATAAGAAACGAGGAGCAGACGGTCTTCATATTTACCTGGAGAGGCTTATACGAAATGATGCTGAATGAGAAGAGTAGAACCAGGAGAAATTTGTACACAATTACAGACACAATGTATGTGTGATGACCAACTTTGACAGACTGGACTCTTCTCAGCAATGCAGTGATATAAGTCAATCCCAAAAGACTCATGATGGAAAGAAATATGTGCATCCAGAGAAAGAACTAGAAAGAACTGAGTTTATATCCAGGTGGAAGCAAAATACCTGATCTTTTTCCTTTTTTTGTTTGGTTTTATGTCCTCTTTACCATTTTTCATTCCATCTGATACAATCCGTCTTTATAACGTGACTAATTTATAATGTGAAAGTAAAAAGAAAAAATTTAGTTTCCTTGCCACTCCTAGATACCATCCAGATCTTCCCACAGTCTTTCTGTATAAAATATCAATCTTACCCTCATCAAATGTGAAGATTCTTAAAATCTGGCCCACTTGTATTGGTGTCAAAAATATAGCAGACTCACTAGGAATCTCACCCACCTCAACCAGTGTCTTATTTGAATTTTAAAAAAAAATGAATGCTAAAAATTGTTTTTACATGTAATTGGAAAAAATAAAATCTTATTCCTGGATAAGACTTGGGTGAAGCCAAGATCAACAGAGATAAGAGAAATGAGATGGAATCTCTAGAGAGGAAACCTTAAATCATTTCCATGTTATTTTAATTTTTTTTGGTAGCGTTTTTATTTGTTCCCTTTATTAAAGACAAAGGAAACAGAAAACAAAAAAAAGATAATTCATTAGGTAGATAAGATGTAGTATCAGTAGGTAGTAAGGTTATTGATATTTAACATTGTTATTAATCTGGAAGTTGGTGTGAACAATGCACAAGTATTCAGAGTACTTAGGAAGTACTGAAGGAAACATAAGTGAGCAAAGAGGAAGTCTTATAGATTTAAATATGAGATAGAGGTTGACAGTTGAGCACCCAACCATATTTTAAGCATCCAGTCACATTCTGGAACAGAAAATAAAATTCAATTTGAAAAAGATATAGTATGTCTCAGTGCTATTAATTTGGAAAAGTGCAAAAAAAAAAAGATTAAGAAAATTAAAATTATAAAAAAGAAAGAAAGAAAGAAAACCCAAGGGCAGCTAAGTAGTGCAGTGAATAGAGTGCTGGCCCTGGAGTTAGAAGGACCTGAGTTCAAATCCAGCCTCAGACACTTAACACTTACTAGCTGTGTGACCTTGGGCAAGTCACTTAACCCAAAGTGCCCTATCTTCCCCCCTCCAAAAAAAAAAGAAAGAAAGAAAACTAAAATTATCTCTTTATTATTTGAGAAGCCTGGCTGAAAGAAGGAAATCAATTTTAGCTCATTGAGCAATAACAGCTAAAGGAGAATGCAATACACTCTAAGTTTAAGTTAACATATCACAGAAATAACTTAGTCTTGGGAAGTGGATGACTGTAGCAACTTTAGGAAGCTGCAAAGATGAAAAACAACCAGACTGACAGCAGAAAAAAAGGGCACTTAAAATAACAGGAAAGACTAGATAAACAAGTGATCAGATGGGGGCTGGGATAGGACATAAATACCAACATACAGTATGTAAATGAGGTGGCACAGAACACAAAAACAGACACTGGAGGAAGTTTCTTTCCAGTCGCTACTGACCCTGTTATCGATGCTCACTATCGCACCATTTTGTTTTAAAATACCTTTTTTTTTCTTTTTTAGGATGGACTCTCCCATAAACTAACCTTTCATAGCTGCATTATGCCACCACTAAATGCCTAGGTCTGCTCCAATCTATTCGAGGAGGAAAAAAAGAATAAGCTGGGATCCTTTCAGGTGATATGACATCCTAGTAAGTATCCTGGGCAGTTTTCAGTCCTAGTGTGTGACTACTACTTAGACAGCTAAGACACTCCCCCCCCCTTTGACCCCCAAAGCGACCCAATCAGAACCAACCGAGATTCTACCAGACTTTCGATCTCAAATTCTCCAACACAGGGATGGCCGAGCCTCCTGAGTCAGGAGGAGCCCGGGTCTCTACCCAGGGACCGACAGGTGTCACCAGAAAGAGGTGTCCCGTAAATCCGGGTCAATGAAAACTCATGCTTCCGCAGGAGCTGTCCTGGGATGGGGCTCACAAGTTCTCCTACCACCTGACAATGCCGCCGGCCGGGGTCCGCCACAGGAAGGGAGAGGGATCTGGGGCCAGAAGGGGATCGTCCTCAGCGCCTACCGCCAGCTCCGGGACTCGCCTGCCGACCTGACAGGAGACGGTCCGTTCCCCTAACGCGCGGAAGATGATCACTCCTCCTCTGTGCCTGAAGTCAGACACCCGGCTTAAACGTCCGGACCTCGTCCGACGCGAATGACGCGACCTAGCCGCACCTCAAACCCGGGCTAAACTAGCACTGGCCTTTCAGTCGCGGGAGACCGTTGAGACGCCTGCGCACTTAGACCTTCAGGTTTCGCGCTTCGTGCACGCTAAACTCCACCCAATCAACCCCGCCCCCTTATGGCCAAAGGCCCGCCCCCTCTACCCTCCCCTAGAAAGGGCGCTTGCGCAGTGGCTGCGCCCGCGTGCGTGTGCCGCGGTGGGGCAGCAGCGCGTGCGCAGGGTGAATTTTCTCCCTCCTCCCCTTCTCCTTCGCCCCTCCTCTTTCTCCTCCTCTTCCTCCTCCTTCTCTTCCTCCTCCTCCTTTCCCCCCCCCCCCCACTTGGAGCGGTTGGTCCTAGCACCCCCTTAGCTCTTGCTGCTCTCCTCTGCTCCGGGTGTCACCCCGGCTCTGTTGCGCGGTGCGGCCCCTGTGTGTGAGCGCTTCTGGCCTTGGTTGCGGGTATAGCGGTGGTTTTCTCGTGCTCTGGGGGTCGGCGCGCGCCGCACTGGGGGGATTCTCGCCATGTCGACTGATGAAGTGAACGGTCTGTGCGAGCAGCTGGTGAGGGCGGTGACGGTCATGATGGACCCGAGCTCCACCCAGCGTTACCGCCTCGAGGCCCTCAAGGTAGCCTGCAAAGGGGGGTGGGGGGGCGTCTGGCACCACTGAGGAGGATCCCCGGTCCCCGCTGCCCACGCGCTACGGACGCGGGGCCCGTGGCTCCGCTCTGGCCCGGGGCCCACGAGGCCTACGAACCCCTCCCCCCTCCGCCGTCCTACCTGCCCCCCCACCCCCCCCCCCGGGCTTGGCCGCGCTCAGGCCCCTTCCCCACCGCGATCCCTTTCCCCCGGCCCTTGCTGCCAGCTACTCCCCCCACGCCCCATCCTTACTTGCCTCGGCGACTGCCCATCCCCCCCCTCTTCAAGAAATCGGGCACAATAGTGACTACCCTCTCCTTGCCTTCCCCGGGTAATCTGCGTGCCCTTTTTCCTTTCCCCTTCCCCAGTCCAATTACCCCCCCCCCCCCCCCCATCTTCCCACACCCATCTCCTAACACAACACCTCACTCTGTGTGATGTCTTGTCACCCTCCTCTACTACCTGTAAACATGCAGCCCCAATCCCTTCCTCTGCCTGGACTTTTTCCTTGTAGGCATTCCTTTCATGTCATTTATAAGCATCTCCCTCAGTTCGTCTTCCCTGCCCATTCTTCTATCACTAGTCACCGCCCCCGCCCTCCCCCCCAACACACACTCTAGAACTCTAGGATTTTAGCTTGTGGTGTTTTAGGCTCTTTTGCATAGTTTAACTCCTCATTTTGCATTTTTTTTTTAACAATGGCAATATCATTTAGTGGAAATGGTCTTCTGGGGTTTTATGGGGAAAAGAGGGTTTTGACCATGAGCATTTATTAATGGGGGAAGGGGGAGAATAACACTAATTATTCCCTTACCAAATATATATGTACAGGTATTGACTGATTTGCTCCCCACACCCTGCGAAAAAAAAAGCTTTGTAATTTTATAAATGTTAATCCTCACTCTGGGGAAAATGTATAGATCCTTCACAAGGAGTGAAATCAGAAATAACTGGATTTCTTAATTGGACTAGCTTAAATATTTTTTCCCCTTTTAATCTATTTGGCCGGGGTAACAAATCTAAAAGTAAGGATAATTAATGAAGGATGTTCTTGTTTCCTTGTTCATATGTTGACATGTGTTTACTTGTTGACAATACCACATAATTCTCTTCATATTTTTTTAATTCCTCAGCAGCTAGTAAAAGCATTAACCATTTTCCTTCTTCAGTTTTGTGAAGAGTTTAAAGAAAAGTGTCCCATCTGTGTCCCATGTGGCCTGAAGTTGGCTGAGAAAACACAAACTCCTATAGTTAGACACTTTGGCCTTCAGATCCTGGAGCATGTTGTCAAGTAAGAGACTCTTACTTACCTGAGATCATTTTGGCCTCATATAGCCTGTAGTTTTCCCACTGAACTTTCTGAATATAAGGATTGTTTTTCTTTTTCTGGAGACTTTTGCCATATGGGTGGTCTTCCTGTTACTAGACAGAATGCTATCCAAGGAGGTTTGCAGATATAGGTAAAAAGTATTGAACTGGAAATCAGCAGAAATTGAGTTAGAATACTGCCTGAGTGAGCATGGGCACTTTACTTAATCTCTCTTGGGTTCCGTTTCTTCCTCTGTAAAGTGAAGCTAATACTTACAGTATAAATCTACCACTGAGTTGTTGGGAGAGTCTGGGGGCATGATGTGAGATAAGCATTTTGCAAACATTAAAGGACTATATAAACATTCGGAATCTAATGTGGTCTTTCTGGTTCTACATTTCTGTACCTCATGACCCTTCTGAGAACCATGCTCAGTTCTGAGTACATGAACATTTCATGTATGATAACTAGAGTAGCATTATCCAGAAGTGTCTGAAGATCTCACATGCCAGATTCTTAATTTTGATCATCTGTACTCTCTAGGCCAACTCCTATTGCAGCAGTTCATGTTTATATACTAAATTAGATTTTTCTGGAATTGGAAATATCACCTTAATATCCAACAAAGTGATGCTGCCTACTCAGGTAGCATCAAGGTCCTTTTACTTGTCTTAACAGTTATCAGGTGTATATATTTACTTTGCCTCCATCAAAATGAAATGACAATAAATAGATATTTTTGTGTATATTGGATTCACACTATTAGCTTTTGTGCACATTAATCTGTTCTCAGAGTCATGCTGGTATTGGGGTTATACATCTAATCTGGATTCTCTCAAGTCTAATCTTCAGAATAAGTATTTTATACATGTAGAAACCAAAGGCACATTTACTAGTAGATTCTTTAATGGTTATGACAGTATGATTGAGGTCAGGGAACAGTGCTATTTCTTACTTTAAAAAATGCTCAGTGTCTTCTCAGTGTATATCTGTTGCATTTCTCTTTTTTGCTGGCCAGGTTTCGGTGGAACAACATGTCTCGTCTAGAGAAGGTGTTTTTAAAGAACAATGTCATGGGGCTGATATCAAGTGTAAGTAATGAGTAGTTGAAGAACTTCTGCTAAAGGTAGATTAGGCTGGGGTACTGCTTTTTGAAAAATTATTTGGGGAGTGTGATGTGAACTTTTTGTGTAATAATAAGTTCCACAGATGTCAGATAAAATAGTAGGGATTTTACAATGCCATTGGGAAAGTGGGGGTGGGGGGAAATGGTATTTCTATTCCAAAAAGGAAGAGGGTCCTGCCTATGGTTTTTATGGTAGTGAAATAATGATTTGAGGCAGTGATCCCCATAAAAACTTATTTTTTCCAAGTTACTGTGAATGTATGAAACATTCTGTTTCTTAAGCTGAATTCAAAAAGTGCTTTGTAAATTTCATTCAAAGAGCTATCTGCATAAATGTTTCAAGCACAATTTAAGGATTTTATCATACCTTATATAATATTAACTTTTTTAAATGGTCATTTCTTGCATTCAAGAGTCTAAGCTTTTTAGATCTGATTTGGAGTCCAATATACCCATTTTTTCTGCTTGCTTTCTTTCACTATTATACTAATAGTGTTGCAAGGTGTTATGCAAGGTGTTTATGTTGGTAGGCAGAACAAAAAGTGCACAATTTTGATCAAACCTTTGGAAAAAATGATCCCTGACTCTTTTTGTCTTCAAATCATTTTCATTCTTGTTAGTGAAAATTCTCACTTGGATGGGACATGGGCGGCGGGTGGCAGGCCAGGCCAAGGGGCGCATCGAGGAGGATAGTTGTGATAGCACTATTGATGAAGTATTGTATTTCAGGCCCCAAATCTTATATCTTGTTTCCCAACTTACTGTTTTTTATGTTGTCCTCACCTCTCATCTACATACTTTCCCTCTGCTGCCTCCCCAAAACAGAAGGGAAGAAGTATGAAGAGAAAGTCTATTATGTTTAAATAAAAAGATGCATCAAATCATCCTCGTTCTGAGCACCAACTATTATTTGTTTGAACTATCATATGAATTTATGAGAATAGGTAATGGCAGAACTATAGAATTAATTGTTCAAATGCTTGGGACAGCTGTGTTCTTTCATCTAGTTAAAAGTAGCCCTGCTTCTATGTTTTTTGTACTCTTGTTGTCTAGCGAAGTTCCTAAAACAGACTTTATGTATGTATTGGTTCTCTTTCAGGGGACTCAAAATATTTTGGAGGAAGAAAGCCACATTAAAGATGTTTTGTCTAGAATTGTGGTAGAAATGATCAAGCGGGAATGGCCACAGCACTGGCCCGACATGTTGAAAGAATTGGACACCCTCTCCAAACAAGGGGTATGAGGCACAACATACATTTATTTCTTAGTGCCTGAAAGGTCTTCTTTGAAAGCAACTACAACTCATTTGAATTTGTAGAATGAAGCATATACTTTATTTATTAAAATAGTCTGTTATGTTTTTTCAAAACTTCAGAGTAGTAGATAATTAAATCTCATTTCAGTCAAACTTACCTGACTTGTTTATTGGTATAGGAGACACAGACAGAACTAGTGATGTTCATCCTTCTGCGATTGGCAGAGGATGTGGTGACTTTTCAAACACTACCCCCTCAGAGAAGAAGGGACATCCAACAAACACTAACTCAGAACATGGAAAAGATCTTCAGTTTTCTGCTTAATACCCTTCAACAGAACGTAAACAAATATCGGCGAATGGTAAGAAGAAAACCCCTTTTTCCAGGGATGCAGCTAGTGAAAAAGTCTTATTGTTCAGGAGGTAGAAAAACATTTCTGGATACAGTCTCTAAGGATGGATAAGAAAAGTAAAAGCCTTTGCATTAAGGCAAAAGAAAATTGGCTGGTAGATGTGTTTCAGGCAGAGTCGTTTAGTGGGTAGAATTTATTTGGAGTCTGGAGGACTTGGGTTTGAATTCTGCCTTAGACACTTAGTAGCTCTGTGATCCTTAGGAAGTCACTTAACCTCTCTGGGCCTCAGTCAGTGACTTCAGAAGTCCCTTCTAGCTCTAAAACTATGGTTTTATGAACTGAAAATGACTTCCTTAAAATTTAGTGCCCAAACTAGAGAATTGACAGGGGGAAAGGGATCCTTTTCAGTAAGGAATCCTAGATTTTGCTATAAAAATAAAGGTCTGTTCCATCAATCATTAAGTACCTATTGCATGCAAAGCACTGTACTATTAATTAGACATCTGATATTGGTTGACATTTTAATATTTACAAAGTCTTACCATTTGACAGTGAGAAGTAGTGTGTTCATCAAATTGGTGTCTCCTTAATCCTGGTCTTTTGGTTGCTTTGATTTTTTCCAGGCGTAGAAAAACTGTTGAGCTCATTATTAGTCTTTGTTATAGTGTTGCCATCTGTCCTGCTGAGATTTCAACTCAGCAGAAAGGGGCAAATTCAATATTGTCTTCTCATTAATCTCTACAGGTGATTTTTAGTGGGAAAAAGTGTTTTGATTGCCCAATTTCCAGAACTCAAAAACTTTCTGTAGAGGAGGAGAATTTTAGTTATTTCTTATGGCAGTGTGAAACTCTGGTGCTGTTAGCCATTTAGTTATGTGTAAGAGGGGATGGGAAACAGCATAAGCATTTAGCTACACACCTTACAAATATCATATTTAATTTCCAGATACTTTGTACTGTGAGCTACACTAAAGCTTTTTGTTTGTTTTTTGAGGCAGTCAGGATTAAGTGACTTGCCACATTGCTAGTAAATGAGACCGAATTTGGACTTAGGTTCTCCTGACTTCAGGGTCAGTGGCTCCATTCCTTGCACCACCCTAGCTGACCCCACTGATGGTTTTAAAGGAAAAGCTCAGAGAAAACTTTATTTTAAGATTTCTTGGGAGGGAGGAAAAAGTCCTGTTTTTTATGTTTTCTCAGGCTTAGCCCACTGATAGAATAGCAATGGTGAGGTTTATTGACAGAATATTCTTTGGGGATTAGCCAATTTTCTAAGAAAGAATAAATTATTATGACTTTTTGCTACAAAATTGAACTAGTAGCCTATAATGAATTATGAATATAAGCTTATTTTGTTCTTAGGGGAGAAGTTTTATTTATAACCTGAGAAGTATAATTGGATGGTTGTGGCTTAGTGGATAGTTTTCAACTGGTAGTGGAATATTAGATTGCATAAATTGGCACACCACAAGAAAGTATGTGTAGTCTTCGAGCATTATATAAAAGTTATTCTTGTTTACTGCAGCGTTCTGTTATGCTAACAACATGCTGGGGTCATTGTAGGGATGAGTTTGGTAGCGAGTTAGCAGGTACTTATTATGTGCCAGGCACTGTGGTCAACAGTGGAAATACAAGTAGAAAGAAAGATAATCAGGGGCGTCTAGGTGGCTCAGTGAATAGACCACCGACCCTGGAGTCAGGAGGACCTGAGCTCAAATCTGGCCTCAGACACTTAACACAAAAACTAGCCATGTGACTTTGGGCAAGTCACTTAACCCCAATTGCTCTCCAAAAAGTAGAAAGAAAGAAAGATAATCCTTGCCCTCAAGGAGCTTACATTCTAATGAAGGAAAAGTACCAATAAAAAGAAATTAAAAAGTTGGGAGAGAAGAGGATGGTAGAGGAATCCTGAATGGAGCATGGAGAGGAATGAGACTTGGTTGAGTGGAGACTTAGGGAGAAATCCAGGTAGAGGGAGAGGTTACAGGGGCAGAGGATACTTCCAGTGTGTGAATTCTAGGGCCAGTGTAAGAGTTCAAGATGAAGAGCTGGGGCAAGGTAGAGAAATTCCTTGAGTGCAGAACTGCTTTCTTTTAAATGTGGGTAGCCTTCAGTTTTAAGAGAGAGGCTTTCCAGACAAAAAATAGATTTAAAATATGTTCTCCAAGGGTAAACAGCTTCACCCTCCAACTTCAGAGTTATTGTTTAGCTTTGGCCAGTAGTTTTCAGACATTCTGAGGTTGTGGATACTTCTTTTTGGGTTTACCTTTTCCAGAGTTACAGTCTCTAGTTTTGTGGTTGAGCATACCTGGTAGATGGTAGTATAGATATCACATAGACTAGTAAGGGAAGGCAGCACGTTGAGTGAATCTCCAGGCTTTTGGTCAGGAAGTTCTAGATTCTAATGTGGCCTCAGACACTCATTATTAGGTGTGTGACCCTGGGCAAATCATATGTCTTAGGTTTGTGTTTGTTTTTTTTTGTTTGAGTGGGTTGGACTTGATGGACTAGAGCATCTGTTCCAGCTCTAAATTTATGATCTTAGTATTTCTGTGCCTTCCACTTTAATTTCTTTGTCCTCTAAGGCTTTTACTTGAAAATCATGCCCCAGCAATTCCACAGCATACATTTGGAACATTGCGATTCACTCAAGAGGACCACTTTGTTCCCACTTCCAGATTTTGACAATTTTCAGATATTAGAGAATAGTGCTTAGCATAATGCCTAGTACATAGTGCGTCCTTAATAAAGATTGATTGATTGATTGAACATTAATTAAGGATGGGATAAGCAGGCACAAATGTCATACACTGTAATTTTTACTCTTGCCCTGGTACCCAAGAGACCTGAAGAATCAGAGTGGAAATAGTAGAATCCAGCAAGGGAGAAGTTAGGGGTAGTACTTTGACTTGATATATTATATTATCACCCTTCTAGTTTTTATGTAGTATCAATATTCCCATAGTGAAGAGAACATGCTTCTTACTCTTATTACATTTCTGATTTACTAAAACAATTGTATGGGGTAACTGTGTGGTGAAGTAGATAAAAGTGCTGGATGGGCCTAGAGTAAGAAGAATCATCTATGAGTTCAGATCCAGTCTCAGATACTTACTAGCTGTGTGACCCTGGGCAGCCACTTAACCCTGTTTGCCTCAGTTTCCTCATCTGTAAAAGGGATCTGGAGAAGGAAATGGCAAACCACTCCAATATCTTTGCCAAGAAAACCCCAAATGGGGTCACAAAGAGTGGGACATGACTGAAATGACAAAACAACAAAATAATTGTTGATGAAAGGTTGCTTTTATTTTATTAATTTATTTTTTAGTTTACAACATTCAGTTCCACAAACTTTTTAGTTTTAAATTATCTCCCCCTTCCCCGTCCCCGAGATGGCATGCAGTCTGTTATTGGCTCTATGATGAAAGGTTGTGAAAGGGTTCTTTATTGAGAAGATAGAAACTATCTGACGTGAGCTTCTTCTTTTCCCCTGTTCTACAACTGGGACCTTCTCAGGCTCCCATTCTCTCATATCTCCCAGTTTTTTATTGAAGTGACCCTTTGTAAAAACTAAGCCTTTGATCCTAATTCTTCTTGCCGCTTAAGTCCTCCTATCCTCCCTTGATACTCTTGAATCTCTTCTTGTGTAATATTTACATGTTTGGGGGTCCTCCAAGTTAAAAAACAAAAAAAAAGTGGAAAAAACCCTTCGCTTGTCCCTGCCCTTTCTTTGAGTTATTGTCCCATAGATACACACCCATACCCCTTGAATAAATATAGTTATACTCATCGTCCACTCTTCCTTTTCTCCCATTCATTTCTCATTCCCTTGCAGTCTAACTTCAGACTCCAACATTCAGCTGAAAATGCTCTTTCCAGAATTGGCCATCTCTTAATTGCTAAGTCTAATAGATTTTTCTCAGTCTTCATTCTTCTTAACATCCCTGCAGCTTTTGACACTATTGATGACCACCCCTTCAGGAGAGTCTCCAGGTTTGGGGGTGGGTTTTTTTATGTTGTTACTTCTTCATTCCTCTCCCTCTGATTTCTTCTCCTTCTCCTTTGCTGGATCCTCACCTATTTCCTGTCCTATTATTATAGGTATTCTCTAAGACTCAGTCCTGGGTCCTTTTCTCTCTACCCACTTTTAGTGGTTGCATTGGATTTCATAGGGTTACTCATCTTTATGCAGACAAATCTCAAATCTTTGTAATCTCTTCTGATCTATAGTCCCTTATTACCAAATTTATGTTGTGCAACTCTGTTAGGGGTGTCTGTGTCCACAACTCCAATTTAACCCATCCAAAATAGTTCATTATTTCTTCCTTTCCCCAACTCAGCTTGCACCTCCTTAAAACTTCATTGTTTCTACCTGTTCTCTTACTTGTATTGTATCCCCATAGCCTAACAAAGTATTTTCATATGTTTAGTAAATGTTTATGTGATTGTATTTGGTCACAGAGTTGGAAGTGATATCTTTTAAACAATTGTAGAATATTTAGTTGACTTTATGATGAAGTGAAATTTATCCTTCTGTAATAAATTAAAAAATCAGGTTTTTACTGACTTAATTTATACAAAGTATTAATTTATGCTTACTTATTAATTAAGCATATTTTAGAAGTTACCATAATCTAGTTTGTTTTTGCTTCCAACTTTCTCCAAGAGAGACTATAGTTTCTCAGAGGGATGTTATTCTGAAAGATGAAGAATAAGATGTATTAAATAGATTTTAAATCTCTATTCCAAAATTTCTTAAAGGTATGTCTTCACCTTTTGAATGGGGGAAATGGGGAGGAGTATTACCCAATTATTTACTCTGATGAAATGGATCCTTATTCTTTTTTTTTTCCCCTTCTCCCCAGAAAGCAGATACTTCCCAGGAGCCAAAGGTAAGCATTGTAGAGCGTTGGGAAACAGCTTAGCATCCTCATAGGAAAACTCTTTAGTGTTTGCATGTATAGATAATAGTTAAAAGTGGTTCTAAGTAATGGAGGCCATGATTTCTACAGTGCCTTTGGCCGGCCAGTCATTTGGTTCTGTGTATCAGAAGTAAATAACACAGATCTCTTCTTCTTTGGTCTTAGATAAAATTATGTTATCTAATATTCGTTGAGAAAACAGATTTGTTGACAATAACTATCAATAGGAATTTATAGACTGAAGTCTTACAAATGCCACTGTTTGAGAAGTGTTTGTATTTGAAAAAAAAAATGTCTAAGTTCCCTGCCATATGGCTGCTACAGCTATTAGAAATGAAAAGAATCATCTTTTTCAAATAAAATTAGGAATAGAGGGTCAGCTGAACCTAAGGTGTATCTATTTTTCACCTCTGATCCTTCAGTTTAACCAACATTAGTTAAATATCTATTCCAGACCTGCACAACTTATAAACTTATTTGGTCTGCAGATAGGTTAGACGAAAGACAGACTGATGATGGTTGGTTACCTTGGGTCTTGTGACAAACAGTACACAGTAGCAACCCTAAATTTTTCTCGGGCTGCATGCTGAGCAGGCCTGATCTACTCTATGCAAGGAAGTTACTGTGCACTACAAAGATGAAAAATAAAGCTCCAAAGAGCTTACAGTAAAAATATTATATGCATGCATTTAAGTATATAATGTGTTCACAATAAGGTATAGTGTGGTAAAGACAAAGAAGTACTTGAGATAAAGTAATCTGGAATATGAGAGGGGAAGAACCTTTTTAGCTAAGGAATACCATTACATCTACATATTTGTCTGCCCATTTAGGCCCAGGCTAACTGCAGGGTAGGGATAGCAGCCCTCAACACCTTGGCAGGCTACATTGACTGGGTGGCCATGAACCACATTACAGCTGAAAACTGCAAACTCCTGGAGATGCTGTGCTTGCTTCTGAATGAACCAGAACTTCAAGTAGGAGCCGCTGAATGTCTCCTAATTGCAGTCAGCAGGAAGGTATGTTGTTTCTTAGTTAACAAATGTTTCTTAGGCATTTATTATGTCCAGGCCACTGTACTGGTTACTGGGACTGCAGTGATGAAATAAAGTGGACTTTGCCCTCAAGGAGCTTACAGCAACCTAATAGGTCACATAAGGTATGTATTTTTAAAAATATAAAGAATAATAATTCTAATATAATTTCAAAGGAGGTTAGAATCAAGTTCTGTGGGAGACTCAAGTAGGATGAGATATTTTTTCAGCTGTGGGTGAAGATATAGGAGAGACTTATGAAAGAAAGCTCAGCCTTGAAATAAGGGAGATGTTTCAGCAGAAAGAAGTAAGAGAAAAGGGAAAATGAGGACAGAAGGATGTCTGTTTTAGTTATGGTAAAAACAAGAGGATATTAAAAAAACGATATATAATTCCATTTGTTAAGAATGCTGAGGGCAGGAAAAGAGAGGGTAGTATGAGCACCTGGAAAAGCAGATTTTGGAGGGCTGTGACAGCCAGGCTAAGCAGTTTGGACTTGATCTGTTAAACAGTAAAAAGCTACTAAGTGTTCTTCAACAAGATAATGAAGTGATGAGAGCTTGCCTTAGAAAAGTGGTGAGTCAGAGGTATAAAGGGTAGGTTAGAATAAAGAAGAGAGGGTGGCGCAGTGAGTAGAGCACGTGCCCTGGAGTCAGGAGGACCTGAGTTCAGATCTGGCCTCAGACACTTAACACACACACACAGAAACTATCCGTGTGACCTTGGGTAAGTTACTTAACCCCAATCACCCTCCAAAAAGCAAAAAAAAAAAAAAAGAATAAAGAAGAGATTGAAGTCGTGATGACCAATTAGTCTCTTACTGATAATCCAGGTCAGAGATGAGGAGTACTTGAAGTAGGATGTTGGCAGTGGTAGTAGAAAGGAAGGGATTGATTTCAGTGAGAGAATTGACAGGTTTGGGTAGTTGATTGGATGTGAATGAGAAGGAAATTAACTATAATTACCCTGAGGTTGAATAACTAAAAAGGATGATGGTTTCTTCAATAGAAGTAAAAAAAAAAAAGTAGGTTTTGTAAGGAAGGTAAGTTCAGTTTTAAACATATGATCTTGAGGTGTCTGTTGGACTACAAGGTGGAAAAGCCCAACTAGCAAATAGAACTGTGGGGTTGAGACTTTCAGCTCTGGAAATAATACATATTCATCTGAATACAGGTGATAATTGAAACTATGGGGGTCAATATGATACCCTAGAAAAAATCTATTTAAAGAGAAAGGTGGTCAGGGGGAATTGGGGGAATAAAAACATTTAAGGAGGCAGAGAGAAAAGAGCCAGCAAAGGACATGGAATTGGTCTAATAGAGAATGGATGAGGAAAAATACATGGAGGACAGTAGCAGCATAAGAGCATGCCAAGGAGCTTTCTGTCATGCTCTACTCAGATGCCACCTATCCCCAAAAACATCCCAGTGAAACTTAGGCACTGTTCTGGAAACAAAATGTTTCACCTTTATACTCTTCTACCCCCAGGAATCCACAGAGGGGTCCCCCTTCCCCCAAGCTCTTTGGAGACCCAGGGACAAACTGGGGTAGGTTGAGGATGGAATGCAAGCAGTCTTTGACCCTAGGTGGGTCCATAGAGCCTAGCAGAACCCAGCTATCCTAATGGCTACAGGAGTCCTGCTAGTGAGAGAATCCTTAGCATTCCAAGAAGGTCCCGCTGCAACCATAAATAACAGAATGGCTTAGAATACAATTTTGTAAAAGGCAAGTGATGAAGGTTTACAACCAAGAATAGCATATTCAGCACAACTAAATAATGCCACAGGAGAGGAAATATGCTTTTATTGGAATAGAAGATTTCTGAGCATTTCTGATAAAAAAAGACCTGAGCTGAATCAGTATTTTCAAATGGAAATGCAACTACCAAAGAGGTACACATGTTTATGATGAATTCTTCACATGTTAATAGGGGGATAAAGAGAAATCCAGTCCAAGGAATCCCTGAAATCTGTGTTTGAAGCCCAGCATAGGATTAGCCCCTAAGCCCAGCAGCAAGAGGGAAGGATCTAGTCAGAACCTGTAGCAGGAGAAGGCCCTAGAGTCCAGTGGCAAGAGGGCACCTCCAGGTAGCACCTAGTACTGGAATAGCCCCAGCGTCCCTTGAAGGGGCAGCTAGGTGGAGCAGTGAATAGAGCCCTGGCCCTGGAGTCAGGAGGACCTGAGTTCAAATCCGGCCTCAGACACTTAACACTTACTAGCCGTGCAACCTTGGGCAAATCATTTAACCCCAATTGACCTCAAAAACAAAACAAAAAAAAGAGTCCCTTGAAGAGGAGGGGCCTGTTGTACTCGGGAGCATGGAAGCCCTGCTCATGCTATTCAGTTTTACAGCTTGATCTAAGTGCATCTCTACCCTCCATCCTTCCCCTAACCTTCAGACTAGATAGAGAGGTGGATGGAATGAGTAAACCATGGAAAACTCTGAATACCATGAGAAAATGCATTGGAGAAGATACCCAGGAATAAACCCTGAGCAATAGTATAGATAGCTGTCATAAAATCTTCTGAGGAAAAAAAATGGCCTGGGCATAGGGAATGCAGGAGTATCTAGAAGATATGAATGAAATAAAATACAGAAAGGAAAAGCTAAAGTGAAGAGGATGGCAAGGATACCTTTAGAACAGATGGTGAAAAATCTCATCAAAGAACTGAATTCCCTGAAATGGGACAAATAGAATACAACTCAGTGATCCAGCAAGAAATAAAGCCAGATTTTAACATAGAAGAAAATTATTAGACTATCTGAAAAACACCATCAAAAAAAAGTTTATACTATATTTCAAGAAATTAAAAATGAAAACTACCCAGAACTCTTAGAATCAGAAGGCAAAATGAAAATAGAATATACCAGTCAGATGAACACTCCCAGGAACGTCATAACCAAAATAATTTCCAGGACAAAGGGAAAAAAATACAAGCAGCCAAAAAACGGTTTTCAGATACCAGCAACTCACAATAAGGATCACATCAGATTTAATAGCTGCCAACATTAATGATAGGATGGCCTGGAATACAATATTGCACAAATGATGAGGGTTTACAACAATAGTTTTGCCTTTTCAGCAAAACTAAGTGTAATGCTACAGGGACGGAAATGAGTCTTTAATCAAATAGAAGATTTCCAAGCAGTCCCGATAAAAAGACTTGAACTGAGTCAACATTTCCAAATGGAAATGCAGCTACCAAGAGAAACTAAAAAGGTACATATGTTAATGATGAATTGTTCACATGTTAATAGAGGGATAAGAAACAGAAGTCTTCTCAGAACTCCAGTATCTTTAAGGGTCAGAGAAAAGGTTGAAAATGACAGATGGTCTATAGATGATTTTGTTCTTAGGAAAAGACAAAAATGAAAAGTATAAGGGACTATACTGGAGAGGAAAAGAGGAAGGGAATGGAAATCACTATTGCATAATAAAGGTGTAGACAATAAGAAGTTTGTGGTCATGGAAGAATGGATGAAAAGGAACAGGCATCTTTTTTCTGAACCAAAGGAAGATAGAACACAATTACACAATTTGTGTGCACACATATTCCAGAACAGAAATGCATTAAATTCAAAAGGAAAACAGGGACAAGTGAGGGAATAGTTAAAACTTGAATATCAGAGAAAAACATGAAACTTGGGGATTAAAAGAAAATCAGAAGGTAAACATCTGGCATCAAGTAGGGCAAGGAGAAGAACTGGAACAAAGAAAACAGCTATTTCACATGAAAGATTACAAATATCAGAAGAACTTTTTACCACCATGTAAAGAGGGAAGTAAGAGCAAATAGCATAGAGTGGCAAGAAATACACAATTAGCAATCAGTTGTGAATGGGATAAATTTGCCTATAAAATTTAAGAGAAGAACATAATGGACTGAAAAGCAGAAGCTTAATAACGTTTACAAAAAAACAAATGAAGTACAAAGAGCAAATGTAGAAATGTTAGGATTTTTTGTTTTGTTTTAGTAAGATTGGGATAAAGCCAGGAGGCCATTTTCACTACTATTTCATAGTACCAGAAATGATCGTTATTAACAATGAGAGAGGAAAAAGGAAATTGAAGCAACAAAACTGTTGCTTTTTGCAAATACGATTATTTAGAAAACCCTAAAATTAACCAAGAAATTGAAACAATAAATTGAAATTGAAACACATGTTATTGTCAGCATTTGTGTTACCAAGAAAACCCAGCAGGAAGAGTTAAAAAGTTAAATTACACTTTTTTTAGATACAAAAGTGTATCTAAAATGCACCCAGAAGACAATTTGCAGAAATGAAGACCAAAGTAACTGGAGAAGCATTAAGTGCTCATGAGAAGGTTAAGTCAAAATAATAAAGATGACACTATGCCTATATTAATTTACTTTTTCAGGGTAGTGCCAATTAAATATTTTGTATACCTAGAAAAAAATCATGGTGAAATTCATATAAAGAAATAAAACGTCAAGAATCTCAAGGGTAATAATGGAATTTTTTTTTAAAGTGAGAAGGAAGGGGGGAAAGGTTATCAATACTAGATTTCAAACTACTACAAAGCAGTAGGTTAAAAAAATAGAGGTAGATCAGTCGGACAGATTGGGTACAAATCATACAGAAACAAACACAGGAACGATTGTTCAATTCAGAGACTCCAGTTATTGGGGAAAGGCCCGAATTATTTAATAGAAACTATTGGAAAAACTGGATAGTAGTCTGGCAAAAATTAAGTATACACCAGCATCTCACTGTAAAGCAAAATAAGCTTCAAATGGACATATGACCTAGATATAAAAGGTCATATCACAGATTAGTCGAAGCAAGAAAAACCTATTAGGGAAAGAGTTCATGGCTCAGCAAGTGATAGGATCACACAATATAAGATGGATAATTTTGATCATGTAAAACTTCTAAATGTAGCAAAAATTAGAAGGGAAGCATAACTGGGGAAAATATTTTGCGATAAGATTCCTCTAAGTTATGTTAGAAACTGATTTACATGTATAAGACTTAAGAATCTTTCCCCTACCCATAAGTGGCCAAAGGATATTAACAAGTAATTTTCAAGATTTTCTTGAAGGCCAGATTTTCAACAACCATATGAAAAATTGCTTTTGTGTCACCAATAAGAGAAATGAACATTAAGGCAACTTTGAGGTTCTACCTCATACCCATCGGACTAGCAAACATGAAAAAAAGAGGGAAATAACAAGTGTTGACAAGACTGTCATGTTACTAGTTTACTTTCGGTGGAGCTTTGATTTGAATTGATCCGACCATTCTGGAAAGCAGTTTGGAATATGTACATTCCTGACCTGGACTCTGTCCTGTCAGCCAGCTGGAAAGCTCTTCTGCCTTAGAACCACAAAATCATATAGACTCCCTATTGGTCTGAGGTTCCTGCCTAGATTACTCTTTTGCATTCTGGACTAGAGCTGGAAGTGAGAAACTGATGCTACAGCATATGTTCCACCTATAGATGTGAATGCAGCTAGGCTTTGAGGTTCATTTTTCATATTTGTAATTAGCTCATTGTTTGATGGGGAGGTGATAGAGAAATTAGTAAAAGAATAAAACACAGAATATTTTATGTCATGATGCTACTTCAACTTTGTTCCAATATAATTTACTGCTGTGCAGTGGTTACTCTTAAGTATTTCAGTTCACTACTTTTAATAATAGGATAGCACTGCTATTGATATTAATGTTATTCCGAGTGAATGGGGAGTATTTTAAGAACAGATATGGTAGTATGATGTTTAAGAGAGAAAAGGAGAAAAGAGTCTTGAGACAGAGATGGGGTTTGGTATATTAGGAGGTCAAATAATGAGATAATAAGTGGAGCCAAGATGGCCAAGTGTTAGGAAATGGTACAGCCAAACTCTCCTCTATAAAACTCTTCCACACACATCTCAAAAAATTACCAAACCAGATACTGATTGGAATGTCTAGAAAAAGTTATAGAGTGTCATTTGTTCAGCTCAACTCAACA
The DNA here is from genome assembly GCF_028583685.1 of Petaurus breviceps papuanus. Taxonomy (NCBI): domain Eukaryota; kingdom Metazoa; phylum Chordata; class Mammalia; order Diprotodontia; family Petauridae; genus Petaurus; species Petaurus breviceps. The sequence goes on from NW_027187316.1 coordinate 8,573,481, forward strand.
AAGAAGTCTGCAGGCATTGGGGATAAGGTTCAGTGAGGAATTGTCCATGTGTAAAGTATTCTAGTACCCCAGGACAGGCTGTATACCAGAACAAGGGGAAGGCCCAGACTCATCCCAAGCTCTATCACACCTATAATGCTTTGAAATGACAGGTGTGGAAAATCATAGGAGAAAGTAATAAAATTGGAAGAACACCATTGAACTAGGAGCCAGTTTTATGAAAAAACCAATAAAATAAACCATTGGTTAATTTGATTTAAAAAAAAGAAAACCAAATTGCCGGTATCAAAAATGAAAAGGGTGAATTCACCACCAATGAAGATGAAATTAAAGCAATCATAAATTGCCCAGATTAAGAGAAAACAAAACAGAATTCTTAGCCTCATCTTACGAAATGAATTGAATAAGCCATCAATCAGTTCGCTAAAAAAATCCCCAGGGGCACATGGATTCACAAGTGAGTTCTGCCAAACATTTAAAGAACAATTAATTCCAGTACTATACAAATTGTCTGGAAAAAGAGGCAACGGAGTCCCACTAAATCCCTTTTGCCACGTGTATGTGCTGATAACCTAAATCAGGAAGAGTGAAAACAGAAAACTATAGACCTTTCCCTAATGAATGTTGATGCAACAAATTTATATAAAATACTAGCAAGGAGATTACAGCAATATATCACAAAGATCATATATTATGACTAAGTGCAATTTATACCAAGAATACAAGGTTGAGGGGCGGCCAGGTGGCTCAGCGAGTGAGAGCACCGGCTCCAGTGTCGGGATGATCTGGGGATCAAATCTGGGCTCAAATACTTAGCACCACACCGAGAAATAACTGGCCATGTAACCTTGAGCAAGTTACTTAACCCCGATTGCTTAATAAAAAAAAAAAATAGAAGGTTGATTCAATATTAGAAAAAGTATCAACATAATTGACCATATTAATAACAAAACCAATGATTATCTTAATAGAAAAGAGGCTTTAGGCAATGTACAATACCCATTACTATAAAAACACTAGAAAGTATAAGAATATATGGAACTTATCTTAAAATAATAAGTTGTATCTGTTTTATTTGAAATGGGGATAAGCTAAATGCCTTCCCAATAAAATCAGGGGTGAAGCAAGGGTGCCCATTATCACCACTATTCAATATTTTACTAAAAATGCTAGCTATAACATTAAGAGAAGAAAAAGAAAGTGAAGGAATCGGAATAAATATCACCCTTTGATGACAAGATGGTATGCTTAGAAAAACTAGTTAAAATAATTAGCAAATTTAGCAGATTATAGAATATTAATAACCCACATAAATCATCAGGATCTCTATTACTAACAAAGTCCAGCAGCAAGAGATAGAGGCATTCCATTTAAAATAATTGTAGATGATATACAATATTTAAAAGTCTATCTGCCAAAATAAATCCAGGGACTGTGTGAACACTGTACAAAATATTTTTTCACACAAGTAGATCTAAACAATTGGAAAAATATCAGTTGTTCAGTTGGCTGAGCCAATATAATAAAAATGACAGTTCTACCTATATTTATTTAGTGTCACACCAATCAAACTACCAAAAAAAATTATAGAGCTAGAAAAAAATATTTTAAAAATTCATCTGAAAGAAAAAAAGGTCAAGAATATCAAGAGAATTCATGAAAAAAAAAGTAAAGGAGGGTGGCCTAGCTGTATCATATCTCAGGCTATATCATAAAGTGGCAGTCATCTCAAAACTATCTGGTACTAGCTAAGAAATAGAGTGATGCAGCAGAGATATAGTTTAGGTACACAAGACACAGTAAGTGACTGTTGTAATCTAGTGTCGCATAAATCCAGAAACCTCGGCTTTGGGATAAGAACTCACTATTTGACAGAGACTACTGAAAAAAAATGGAAAACAGTATGATAGAAACTAGGTTTAGACCATATACCAAGATAAAGTAAAAATGGGTATATGATTTAGATATTAAAGGTGCTATTATAAGCAGATTAGTAGAAGAAGGCATAGTTTACCAGTCAGATTTATGGAGAAGGGAAGAATTTATGACCAAGCAAGAGTTAGAAAACATTACTAAATATAAAATGGATAATTTTGGTCATATTAAATTTAAAAGGTTTTGCATAAACAAAACTGCAGCTAGGATTAGAAGGAAAACAAAGCTGGGGAGCAATTTTTACAGTAAGTTTCTCTGATAAAGGCCTCATTTCTCAAATATATATTGAAAACTGAGTCAAATTTATAAAATCATGAGTCATTCCCCAATTGATAAATGGTCGAAGGATATAAATAGGCAGTATCAAAGCTGTCATGAGAAAAAAAATTCTCTAGACCACCTTTGATTAGAGAAATGCAAATTAAAACACTCTGAGATACCACCTCATACCTATCAGATAGGCTAATGACAGAAATGGAAAATGACAAATGTTGGAAGGGATGTGGAAAAATTGGAATACTAATACACTGTTGGTGGAGTGGTATACTGATTCAGCCATTCTGAAGAGCAAATTGGTACTTTGCCCAAAGGGCTATAAAACTCTGATCCAGCAATACCACTATTAGGCCAGTATCCCAGAGAGATCAAACGGGAAAGAAAGGACCTATATGTAAAAAAAATATTTATAGCAGCTTTTTGTGGTGGTAAAAAAAAATTGGAAATTGAGGGGATTCCTATCAGTTGGGGAATGACTGAGCAAGTTGTGGTACGTGATTGTAATGGAATACTATTGTGCTATAAGAAATGATGAGCAGGCTGATTTTCGGAAAGACTTACTTGAATTGATGCAAGGTGAAATGAACAGAACCAGGAGAATATTGTACACAGAAGTGGCAATAGTGTATGGTGGTCAACTCTGAATGATTTAGGTATTCTCAGCAATACAGTGATCCAAGCCAGTACTGAAGAACTTAGGATGAAAAATGCTTTCCACCTCCAAAGAAAGAACCGATGGAGTCTTAAGTGCAGATTGAAACATACTATTTTTTCCTTTTTTATTTTTCTCAGGGTTTTTTTTTTTTGGTCTGTTTTCTTTTGCAATAGGGCTGATATGGAAATATGTTTGCATGACTGCATGTGTATAATCTATATTAAATTGCTTGCCATCTCATGGAATGGGGAGGTGAGGGGGAAAGGAAGAAAATTTGGAACTCAAAAGTTTTTTAAAGAAACAGTTGTTTTAAAATTATCTTTGCTTGTAATTGGGGAAAAATAAAATATTTTAAATAAAAAAAGAAATGACAGATCTGAACTGGCAGCTTTGTCACCCACTACTCAGTTCTGGGTCATAGACCCAGGGCAACTTTAGAAGGGAGTTTGTGCATGAGGTTGGTATTAGTGGGTAGGGAGGCCCCAGAAGCTCAGGAGCCAGCAGCAGCATGGCTGAGAGCCCAGGGGCAGAGCAGGGTCTCATTTCCAGCATCTAGCTCAGCTTGCAGAGCAGTAGCCAGGGCAGGAATCCCAAACCACCAAGGAACCTATGATTCTGACACTAAGGTATCAGAGCTTTCCAGCCAGCTGATGGACTGGGTCCAGCAGCTTCTGCTTTTGTTCAGACCTAAACCCAGGTCAAGACCTTGCAGAGTTCAAACCAGGGAGGCAGCAAATCAGACTTTGCCCTACATCAGATCACTCTGGGAACAATGAAAGCTTCAGGGTCCCCAGCCTGGCCCTGAGATTCGGGAATAATCTAATACTAAGTACTCTCAGAAAAGCAGCAACAGGACTGGTCCAGAAGAGCCCAGCCCTAATATCAAGTCCATAGTCCAGAAGCTGGCTGGGAAAAAACAGCCAAACTAAAAAAGAATCCTACCATTAAAAAGCTGTTATAGTGGCAGGGAAGCTGAATACAAACCCAGAAGAGAGTAATTCCAAAGCATCTACAGGCAGAAGTCAAGGTAGGAAAAAAGAAAGAGAAAATATAAATATCTTGTAGCAGAAGTAACCAACCTGGAAAACAGATTGAGGGGGAAAAATTTAAAAATTGTTGGAGTGGTTGAATACCATGACCAAAAAATATCTAGACATCCTATTTCAAAAGATATTAAAAGAAAACTGCCCAGATCTCTGTGGAAATGGAATCTCCCAGTCTCCTTTTAAAAGAAAACCCAATATGAAAATTCCCAGGAACATCTTAGCCAAAATCCAATTTCCAGTTCAAAGAAAAGATATTACATGCAGCTAAAAAGTAAGAATTCAAGTACTGAGGAGCCACATTCAGGATCCCATATGATTTAGCAGCTACCACTCAAGCAGTGGAGAACTTGTGAAAGACATAAGGGCTCACAGCCAAGAATAAGTTACCCCGCAAAACTGAGTATAATGCTTCAGGGGGGAAATGAACCTTTAATGAAATAGAGGATTTCCAAACATTTCTGATGAGAAGAACAATACTGCATAGAAACTTTGAAGTCTAAACACCTAAGTGCTGAGAAACCTTAAAAAGTAAATATTAATGATCAGTGATAAGGGATTAAAAAAATAAATTGCTTACATTCAGATACGGGGAGGTGATGTGTGTCTGAACCCTGTCATTAACAGGGTTCATAAAGAATGTCCAACTTGACAAGGCCCAGGAGTGGTTCTATTACATCTTGATGATCTATTAAAAAAAATTAATACAGAGGAAGAAGAATACATTGGAGTAGAGAGGAAGGGAAAAGTTTAGAGAAATTATCTCATGTCATCAAGATGTACACATAAACATCGGTAAAACAAGAAGGAGGGTGGGAGGGAGCAGTTGACATTTGAACCTTCTCATCTAAACTGGTCAAAGGAACAATACACATGCACAGAGAGGTACAAAAATACATTTCACTTAATTGGGAAATAAAGGCAGGAGGGGAAGTGTAGATTATAAAGAAGGGATTAGTTCTAAGCAAAAGGAACTCTAAAAATACATAAAAATATTTCTAGCTTTTTTTTTGATGTGACAAAGAATGGGAATCTGAGGTGTCCATCGGTTGAGGAATGAACACATTAAGGTATATAATGATGTAGATAATGAATCTAACTCATCAATGTAATGGCCACAATTAATGATGAAACATGCTAGAAATGAAGGATTCAGAATGAGCATTTTTTTTTTTTAGATATAGCCACTATGGAAATTCATTTTAATTGACTGTACATGTTTGTCATGTTTTGGGGTTGTTTTTTTTTCTTAACGTTTTCAGGGTGGGGGTTAACGGTTAGGAAGGAGGCAGATTTAGAGGGCTGAAATACAGGTAAAAGTGACTACAGTAAATGTAGACTTTTTCCTAGATATGGCAACAACAGATAAGAGGAGACAATAATTTGAGGAACATAAATCTTAAGAGAAAGTGTTAGACTGGAGGAGGCCAGAACTGTGTTTTGTTTTATAGTTCTCCAGGCAAACTTTAAGAATTTGCCTTTTTTTCTCTTTGAGGCTAGCTAAACCTGTCTCCTGCATCCTTAGATGACAGTCAATTGCTTTTCTTGCATATTTCTGTGTCCTTAATGGAGGTCAGTTGTCAAAATGTAAATGAACTTTCCAGACCATACTCTACTTATTTTTGTATTTATTATAGCAGCTTCGAACCTTGAAATTTCACTGTTGAGCAGTGCTAAATTTATTAGATATTGATTATGTATTGTCATACAGACTTTAACTGCATCTTAAAAGCTAGTTGTAATGATCTCCTAGCTCTCCTGCTTACCATGTAGTACTTAGAGTACAGATCTTCAATTTTTAAACTAAATTTTTCCATCAATCCAGCACTTAATCTCTTTGCATCTGAAGCCCTGCAACAGTATGTTTTTGTATAGTTAATATGCACTGAAAGTAGTAGATACCAAGGTTTTGAGGATCTTGATAAGAGAAATAAATTATATATTTTGACCTAAGTTTCTCTTGATTTTGTCTAGGGTAGATTGGAAGACCGGAAGCCCTTAATGGTCTTGTTTGGAGATGTTGCCATGCATTATATACTCTCTGCTGCTCAGTAAGTATCTTCTCATTATGAACAGACGTTTTTCTAAGTTCATTGCTATAGATCTCTCCTTATTGGGATACTGCATATCTAAATCCTTCCTACTCAAATGCTGTCATCTCATATAATATAGACAGTATTTTGGGTAAGAAAATGAAGCACTTCTCAAGGGTAGTGTTCAATATTCTTCAAAAATTCAGTGCTAGTAATAGGTTTCCAATACCCCTTATTTTTCTTAACCTTTGGTGTGTGTATTTCTTTCCAAACTGTCTTTTCAGGGCCCTTGTATTTTGCATTCTCCATTCCCTCATGATCCATTGGCCTCTTGATGGCCTTGGTGATTGCTCCAAGGAGCAGTTTGTGTTCATGATTTTGTTCTACAGACCCATCATATGGTAACAGTCAAAGGATTATCTTCAGTAACTTTCCCTGCTCCTGTAATACTGGGTTTTATGTACACATTATATGTTACTCTTAAATGGTGTAAATATTTATGTAATGACTTAAATTTCCCTACCACCTATTTGTGTAGGTAAATATTAGGGTATATTCTTAGGTTAGATTTGTGACAGGAAACCACCTTGGAGATGGAGGGTATCTTACAGATATATTAATTGCGGATCATAGCTCCCTTCTTTTGACCCTGGTTCTCTCTTGAATTTGAGGGCCACATTTCATAGGGATTCATAAAGTAAAAGAGCTTTTGTATCTAGAAAATGTATAAATGAATGTATATTTTGTATGTGTCTTATAAATGTAAATTTATGTATAAACACATAAAATGTAAGGCTTATGATAGGTCTTCTCTAGTTAAACATTTTTTTTTCTTCATACAGAATAGTAGTGACTGAAGAGACAGATTGTGTAACTAGGCTTTTTTTTGTGTGACACATTCATATCAGTGTTCTGCCTAATTTTTAGTGGCTGTGGTCTGCACAGCGTTCATAATCTCATCTCAAATTTTAACTCTCCAGAACTATTGACGATTCATATTGCCACTGTTAAGTCCTACATGGATAAAGAAGAACTTCAGCTCCAGTTAGATATTATCCCTTTGGCATCCTTCAGTAATGTAAAATATCGTACAGAGACAGAGAGTCTATTATTTCATCCGTGGTCACTTGCACTTTGTAATTTTCAGTTGTCACCACTTCTCTTTCCAAGTCTCTGAGTCCTCTCTAGTTATCATCCGGTATTTTTAAGTGTAACTGTATTGTTTATAGATCCATGCCCCTAATTATCAGTTCTGAATGAAAAAATAACCAGAATTTTATGACTGTCAAAGCTAGAGAATATAATGGATGGACTTGTCTTTTGAGTGTGGTCATATTTAGCAAAATTGCTTATTTCTTTTTCCTTCAATATTTTTATCTCATCTAGAATATAATTCCTATAAGGAGGCAAAAGAAATGGCCACTTCCATTTATGTGTGTTTAATGAAGAATCCCTTTGTCCTAACCATTGAGTCTTTCCAAACCCAGACCCTCTTTCATCTATTCTCTCTTAGGACTGCTGATGGTGGAGGCCTAGTAGAAAAACACTATGTTTTCTTGAAGAGACTTTGTCAGGTTTTGTGCGCTTTAGGCAGCCAACTCTGTGCTTTACTGGTAAGCATTCTGCAAGGACCATTGAAGTCTGAAGTATATGCTACCTTTTGAGTATTCAATGATGCCATCAGGGACAGGGCCTTAGAAATTATTTCCCTTGATTTATATGTGGTACTAGCCTTTCATATGGAAAGATTATCCTAGAAGACTATGTTAATTTCTTTGACTAGAATAGGATTTGAGTTTAGAATTTATTTTAACTAGTATGTTGCTATTAAAAGATACTGTACACAGTTATATTATTATGTCATACAGTTTTGATAATATTATTATATAATTACACTAATTATATAATAATGTTATTATTACATAATCCTGCCTTACTAAATGAAATTAAAGTTGTTATTCTTCAGAATTGTAGAACACAAATACTTTTTCTAAAGTACTAATCACTACAGTATATCTCTCCTTGTTTGTGGCCTCACTTTTACATAAAAGCCTAATATGTGAAGAGAATATCGTTAGGTTATTGGCTGTTAACTTGGAAATGAAAGCTGTAGGATGAGCAAGTGTATAAAACTCATTTTGTGGGAAATGAGGACTTGATGGCTACTTGTAGACTTCCATGTTGGACTCCAAGACTCCGGAGTAGTTTTATTAATTTGTTCTTAATGATGCATTTTTGTTCTAATTCAGAAGAGGTCAAGCTAGATGATCAGAAAGAGGTATAAAGAAAGAACTGTTAAGTAATATGGTTAAATGCTGAGACTTAGTGGTGAGAATAAACCAAGCTTGGAAAATTAAGGCTTCATCTGTATTAAGAGTTTGCAATTTTCTTCTAGCTTTTAGTAGATTTAAAAAAAATTTTTTTTCTAAAGCAATTGGGGTTAAAAAGTAACTTGCCCAACTTGCCCAGAGTTACGTGGCCAGTTTTTTTGGGTGTGGGTGTTAAGTATCTGAGGCCAGAATCCATCCCAGGTCCTCCCGGCTCCAGGCCGGCGCTCTTAGTGCGCCACCTAGCCGCCCCTAAAAAAATTTTTTTAATGAGATATTCATATTATACTGGAAATGATCATTTCCAAATATAGTATTTGACTATGGAATTTTTTTTAATGAAGCCATTTGGCCAGGTAATGTTGCCTTTCCCTGGCTCTTTAATTATATTTTCAGAATTTAAAACTGCATTTGTTGTGAATTTTTGTGAATTTTCTGCTTTCAGTAGCCTTTAAAATAATATTTTTGCAACAGGGCACTGATTGTGATGTTGAAACACCAGCCAACCTTGGAAAATACTTGGAGTCTTTTCTGGCTTTTACAACCCATCCTAGCCAGGTAAGTAATATGATGAAGGCAGAAAATACTTTAGGAAATAGAGTTTTAGTTGTTATCATAAACTCTATTTTGACTCCTTAGTTTAAGGTAAAAACATTGTAAACTATGTTTTGTAATTTTAGCAGCTTCATATTTAAAATAAGGTCACTTCCTGTTACATGAAATACTGAGTGAGACAAACTATGTGTTGGACCTAAGAGTTAGAAAGACTTCGGTGCAAACCCTACTAATAAATATCTTGTGGGACCATAAATGAGTCACTCCTTCATTTTTCTCAAATGTAGAATGGCAGCAATGATAACTGTAAAGTCTTCAGGGTTGTTTGAGGCTCAAACGAAACAAAGCATTTGGCAAACCTTAAAGGTCCCTATGATTGCCAGCTATTGTTACCTGATTATTATTCTGCTCTCAAGGATCAGATAAATGGCCATCCTCTTCTTGTTGCAAGTCTAGAACCTTTGTTAGGAGCTAAAAATAGTCTCTTAATAGCAATCCTTTTTACTATGTGAAGGGGTAAAAATTTAAACCCCTTATAGATTCCAGGTTCTCTTAAACATATAGATCTTTTACATTTTTTCTTCAGTTTCTGCGATCTTCAACTCAGATCACTTGGGGAGCTCTTTTCCGGCATGAAATCTTATCTCGGGACCCTCTGCTTTTAGGAATGATCCCCAAATATCTCCGTGCCTCCATGACTAACTTGGTAAAGGTATGTAATAATAGTTGAATGTGTTAATTGTAGTCAGATGGCTATAAAGACATAAGATTTTTCACTGGAACAAATTGAAAAGTAAAATAATTTCCTTAGATAATAACATCTTCCTAGTTCCTCTTGGAGAGTCCCTTCTGCCAATCTGTTTAGCATCACTATAGATTCTCTGGCAAAAATTGCTTACTTTGCTGCAGTGGTTAAACATTATACATGTCTCCTTGGGATTATTAGTCAGGAATAGTTAGCAATTGATTGTTATTGGCCTTGACCTGGTAAAGAACCAGTGAAAGGACTTTTCCATTCAAAGGTCCAAGCTACAGAAATCTGCTTGAAAGAATCCCCTAACCAGGTCCTTCAAGCTGTACTTGTCAGACTTAAGGTCTCTAGAAGACTTCCAACAAGTCTTGAGGGAAACACAAATTCTTGTGTTTGTTCCTTAAATGTATTGGTACTTGATATGGAATGTGTTCCTAGACCCTTCTTTGTTTGATTCAAATTATCTCTTAATCCCCAAGCTTTATAGTCAAAGGCACTAAATGGATTATTGGTTAGGATTCTTCCTAAGGAACTAGGAAAAGAATACCGATATTTCAGATCTTGGATCTGGAAGTGAACTATAAACTTGGGATATAGCAGACTTGGTAGTTATTGAAGACAATATGCCTCCCTTCATTCACATTTAATTTCCCTAAGAGCTAGCATTTTTCAGACTTCTCCCCTAACATTTTTCTATGATCCAGAGGGCTGAACCAAAATTCATAATACCTGTTTTCATCCCCTACCCCTGGGTTGGTATCTCTTTCAGATTGGCTTTCCCTCTAAAACAGATAGCGCTAGCTGTGAATATTCTCAGTTTGACTTTGACAGTGACGAGGACTTCAATGCCTTCTTCAACTGTAAGTGATTTTGGAATATCTTCCTTTTATGAGCCTTGTAATAATATTTGTTATGTTATGTCACACTTTAAGAACTTGGGGCTCTTTATCAGGAAGATCTCTAAATTCTCAACACGGCTTTCTGAAGCCCTAGATTTCACACTGCTAAAGTGTGCTCAGAGTAATCTCTTCCAATATGTCCTATCTAATTTTCTTTACTTTCCTGTATTTAAATTATTTTTACTTAAAGATGATATTTGTGATATTATTCAGTGTCTAGTTCCTTCTTTCAGAGCAGAGGAAAGCCCATTATTTTTACTATAGCCCAATTCTAGGTCTACTGTAGCCTGCTGCCTTTCTCATACCAATAAAAGTAGGGAACTGATAGTAGGCTGCCACTTAGAGAACCAGCTGCTGGTGTTTTGGGATTCATTAATTCATTTAGCAAATAGTCTTATGTATGAAACACTACATGTGTAGAATATAAAGCTTAGCTCTTCTAGGATCCAAGTCTGATTTATCTACCATTCGTTGGCAGCATTCCGAGCTCAGCAGGGAGAGGTGATAAGGATGGCCTGTCGCCTGGATCCCAAAACTGGTTTTCAGATGGCTGGGGAGTGGTTGAAGTACCAGCTGTCAACACCTGTGGATACTGGGCCAATGAACTGTAAGTTTGATTTTAAACAATAAGGTTGGTTTTTTTTTAATTGCTAAATATTAGTGGCAGGGAAAAAGTTAGTTTAGGACTGTTTCTCCTAGGGTACCTCTAATATTTCCTGCCAAGCTCTTAAGCACAGTTTTTAAGGAATGTCAAAATACTTTGTCAGAAGTAGTATTTCCTATACATTGATACCACTCTGAGGGTTATTTTTTTCCATCTGCCCATCAGAGTTGGCTGGTGTTTCTACACTGATACTTTTGAATCCAGTTGAAAGAGAAAAAAGATTAATAGGATTGAAAGCAGAAAACTCCTAATACCCATGACTTAATGTCCTAAAAGTATTTAATGGTAATAATGATAGCTGACAATTTTATGTTGCTTTAGTATATGTTTTTTGATTGGTTGGTTCACTAAATTTGCAAATTGCTTTATGCATATTCTGACTTGAAAGCACAGTTATGCCAATATTTAAATCTTTCATTTTATAAAGAAAATGAATCTCCACTGAGTATTAAATTTATCTGTACTGGAAGGTTGGTATTAAAATGCTCCTCCCAATTTTCCTTCAGTTGTTGAATCAATGAATAATTTTTTATTTTACATTGATTGGTCACTATTATAACCAGAACTCCTACTAAGAATTAGTAGCTTTTGTAACCTTCAGATAACATTTGAATATTAAAAAAGTGAAGTCCGGAGACTATTAATAAGTTTTGATTAAACTTAGGTGAGAATGGGGCAAAAGGATGTGGATAAATTCATATAAATCCATCACCATTGGAAAAACCTTGGAATTAGGTCCCAAATGTTGGATTAATCAACTGCTTGTACAACATAAGGATTCGGTAAACAAGTATTAGACACCAACTATATGCTAGACCCTTCTAGAAGAAAGGAAATCTGTTACACTGAGTTTCTTTTTCTGTAAGATGGATTTGGATTAATGGATATAATAGCTTCCTGATTTTATTTATTTGATATTTCGTTGTCTTGTTCTCTTTATACAGCTAGGACTGGAGAAGGCCTATGTTCAATCTTCTCTCCTTCTTTTGTACAATGGGATGCCATGACCTTCTTTTCAGAAAGTGTGATTAACCAGATGTTTCGAACGTTAGATAAAGAAGTAAGTAGCTTGTCACCATTGGTTGCACGATTTTAGAATTATCATAAAGTCTGTGGGAAAAGAGGGTTGGTTACTTAATCTGTCCATCTATTACATGTAGGTGTCTTAAACCAAAAGCCTCTTTTTTTTTTCAGTTAATTTATATATTTTTTTAGTTTTCAACATTCACTTCCATAAGTTTTAAATTTTCTTCCCCTCCCTCCCCAAGATGTCATGCAATCTGATATAGACTCTATATATACATTCCTATTAAACATATTTTCACATTAGTCATGTTGTATAGAAGAACTAGAACAAATGAGAGGAACCATGAGAAAGAGAAAAAATTTAAAAATAGCCTGTTTTGCTCTACATTCAGACTCCATAGTTCTTTCTCTGAATGTGGATGGCATTTTCCATCATGAGTCCTTTGGAATTGTTTTAGGTCCTTGCATTGTTGAGAAGGGCTAAGTGTATCAAAGTCAGTCATCACATACTGTGCAAAAGCCTCTATTTCTAAGCTTAGCCAGATGCAGGTATACAAATAGTGGGAAAAACAGAACCGAAAACTTCTGGCCCTGAGGGATAAATCAATTCCAGAGCAAGCTCTGAAGATCTGACCAAGCTGCTATCTATTAGGAGCAGAAAGAATATCTTATTAAATAGCAAGTTACAAAGTAGACAGGTATGGAAGGATGAAGATTTTTGCATGTTTAGACAGGAATATAAATGTGATACGTTGGGCAGTGAGAAACAACTGTCAGTCCCTAAATTGGGCTCCTAGAGATTGTGTACAGATCATCTGAGGTATTAGGCATTTTTGTATAAGTGCAAAGATTTTCCCAAGGGTTCAGTTTGGGAAGTTGGACAGGTGTTGGATAACTAGGAGTTCCATGCCCCTGTGGGGGGACCTAGAACACATCTGATATTACCTCAAATCAACAAATACAGTATAATAGGAAGAGCATTGTATTAGGAGTAGTTGACCTGTGTTCTAGTCTGACCTTTGCCATTTACTTGCTTTGTGGTCTTGAATAAGTGATTTGTCTCTGGACCTAGTTTCATCATCAATAAAATGAGGAGGTTGAACTAGAGGATTTTAAATTTTCTCTTTCAAAAAAAATTAATTTTTTTTCCAGTTACATGTAAAAACAATTTTTAGCATTTGCTTTTTAAAATTTTTTCAAATTCTCTCTCTCCCTCCCTATTTCCCCTCCCCCCTCCTTGAGAATGCATACAAGTTTATATAGATTATACATGTGCCGTCATGAAAAACATTTCACATTGCAAAAGAAAATACAGATTTTTTAAAAACCCAAGGAAAATAAGAAAGCAAAAACTTACATGTTTTGATCTGCATTCAGACTCCCATCAGTTCTTTCTGTTGAAGTGGATAGCATTTTTCATCCCAAATCTGCTTCAGTATTGTCTTAGATCATTGCCTTGCTGAGAATAGCTAAGTCATTCACAGTTGATCATCACACACTGTTGCTTTTTCTATGTGCAGTATTCTTCTGATTCTGCTCACTTCATTTTGCATCAGTTCATGTAAGTCTGCTCATCATTCCTTATAGCACAGTATATTCCATTGCACTTATATTCTACAACTTGTTCACCATTCCCCAATTTATGGGAATCCCCTCAATTTCCAATTCTTTACCATGACAAAAAGAGCTGCTATAAATATTTTTGTACATATAGGTCCTTTCCACTTGAACTCTTTGGGATACAGACCTAATAGTGGTATTGCTTGATCAGAGTTTTATAACCCTTTGGGCATAGTTCCAAATTGTTCTTCATAATGACTGTATCAGTTTACCACTCCACCAACAGTGTATTGGTGTCCCAGTTTTTCCATATCCTCTTCAACATTTGTTATTATCCTTTTCTGTCATATTAGCCAATCTGATACAGCATACCTCCAAGTTGTTTTAATTTTCATTTCTCTAATCAGTAGTGGTTTAGAGCATTTTTTTGGTATGCCTGGAGATAGCTTTTCTCCTTTGTCTGAAAACTGCCTGTTTATATCCTCTAACCATTTAACAATTGGGAAATGACTCATATTTTAATAAATTTGACTCAGTTCATATTTGAGAAATGAGGCCTTTATCAGAGACACTTGCCATAAAATTTTCCCCCGATTTTCTGCTTTCCTTCTAATCTTGGCTACATTGATTTTTTTTAAATATTTTCTTCTTTTTCCTAACATTCCATCATTAATCATATCCAGATAAACCTTTTAAGTGTGTATTGACCTAGTGCCTTATAGATTATCTGCATTTTACCAACTTCCCCCCAACTGTTTGGAGATTGAAGACTTCCAAAGCCTCTTTATGACTGGGCAGTGACTTAGTCCCATCAAAGATCTTGCCAGTGGAGCACAAGCTCTGGCACGTCCTACCAAGTTGGAAGACCTTCCAGTACAGGCTCAGTGATTAACTATTTGTCTTTTGAAGGCTAGTCTAGCTAAGTCTAGAGAGGTTCATTGCCACTTTGCCTACTGGGTAATCCCTTACAGCTCTTAAAGGACCCTCAAATAGTTACAGAGGGACTGTGAGCCACATTGAAGGAAGCAATACCCATTGCTAACATAATCACAGATTTTTTTTTTCAAACATTGGAAATTATATGGTAAAGGCTATATCTGACTTCCAAGTAATTTTTCTTTAGTTGATAAAAAGAGGAAATTCTTAAGCACACAAACTGTGAGAACATTATATTTCCATATAATGTGTTGTAATTGTTGTTAATGGTAATGAGAGAATGAGTGTCTTGACTGACTTCTTATGCCAAATCTTATAAAGTGTCTGCATCATTGTAGAACTTCTAGGTCCAGGGCCTTACCTGCTATTTCAGAAACTTGATTTTATCAGTTTACTTAGTCTTCTGGTAATCACTTTAATCAGAAAATGAACAAATTTAGAGTGCATGTAAGAGAAGAATACCTCCCAAGTTAAGATCTTATGAGATTTTGAAGAGAAAGCAATGTCACGGACACACCTGAATTTCATTCTTTTTTTTTGGTGCTCATAGTAAATTATTTTTACTAGAAACCTTTATACATAGAATTATAGCATCCTTTTTATAAGTAAAAGTCCAAATAATTGTTGGGCAGATAGACTTAACCTGAAATCCCTCAATCAAGTTGTATTAATGTATATTCAAGTAAAAATAAACACATAGTAGACCTGAATAACTATACCGTGTTTCCCCGATAATAAGACACTGTCTTATTAGTTTTTTGGACAGAAAAACACCAGAGGGCTTATTTTCAGGGGAGGGCTTATTTTAATGAACATTGACAGCAATTTTAATAAACAGGTAAATGTGAACAAAAAAATGTACCTTTATTCAATAAGCAAATCACTGGGGAAGAACAGGATGACGTGCTCACTGCTGCAGCTCATACAGAGGGTACCGTAATGTAGCGTGTAGCGCAGGGGATCACCTTCACTACAGTAGCGATCTCAATAGGGCTTATTTTCGGGGGAGGGCTTATTTTAGAGGAATCTTACACACTAAGGGGAGGGCTTATTATCGGGGAAACACGGTAATAGAGCCAAATGACTAAAATACAGATATGTTACTTTAGCATTCTAGCCTAAAACTATCGCCAAATATGTTTTCTCCTTTTCTTCTTCATCCCAGAACTCCCATTATCCAGTTTGTGCCATCAATTCTTTTTTTTTTCTTTTTGGAGGGGGGAAGGCAGGGCAATTGGGGTTAAATGACTTGCCCAAGGTCACATGACTAGTGTTAAAGTCTGAGGCCAGGTTTGAACTCAGGCCCTCCTGACTCTAGGGCTGGTGCTCTATTTACTGTACCACCTAGCCGCCCCTGTGCCCTCAATTCTTGACTACCATAATATTGCTTACTAAAAATCGCTTGAGCTTGTGTATCTAGAAACTTATGTCAAGAAGTCTTGATAAAACTTAACATCTGGAGTGAATAAACTTAGGCAGTTATAAGGAGACACACTATCCTGCTCACTACACCAAATGTAAGTGTATCCTTCAAGAGAGTACTGAGATAGCTAGAGAAAGAGGGGCTCATGCCAGCTTGGTTACTAATAGGTTTTATTAAGGTTAATTAGGTTAATTGGATTTTTTAAGAGCGTTTACTCAGTTGTCCTGGGTGGTAGCAGGACAAAGTAACATCATTGATCCCTACGCCAGCCCCAGGCCAAGTCAGGTATTTTATAGAAATAGAACAAAGAAGGCTTAGTGCCAGGATGACCCAGCATCACATACAACTTTTCCCAAGGGTTAGTTGAAACTTCTTTTGCTGTTTATGTTTACTTAAGGTAGTTTACTTTATCTGTGAGACTTCAGGTCACATTCCAATTCTGGCTCACACCCCCCCTCCCACCCCTCCCAACAGTTACTTTAAAAAAAAGACATGGCCATATGCTCAAAGAAATTTCAATGTTGCAGGAAATTCCTGTGAATGATGGCATAGAGCTGTTGCAGATTGTACTGAACTTTAATACCAAGGATCCCCTCATCTTGTCCTGTGTCCTCACCAATGTTTCAGCACTCTTTCCATTTGTCAGTTACAGACCAGAGTACCTTCCACAGGTCCTTTCTAAGGTAAGTAACTCCATCTCCTTTTTTGCTTGACTTCCAAAATGAATCACTGATTTTGTTGCTTTTGAGGCATGGTCATAATCATTTAGAAAATAGGTAACTAGTATTATAGATGACAAGAAAATGGTTTGGGGGGAGGAAGCAAGCATGTAAAGCTGTTATTACATAATAAGCAACCGTTTGGATCTTTGTTTCTTGAGTTATCACATGAACTTTTTTTCTGTCATATAAATTGTCTCAGTGGTACTTTGAGAATCTAAAACTATTCTGTGATATTTTCTTTGCAAGATGACTATCTAATGATTAATCATTATGAGTAAAGCTTAGCATAATGTTACTGGGTTTTTTTCATGTAATGGTTGTAATTTTTTATTTTTTGCTTTTTTTTGGAGGGAGGAAGGCAGGGGGATTGGGGCTAAGTGACTTGCCCAAGGTCACACGGCTAGTAAGTGTTAAGGGTCTGAGTCTGGATTTGAGCTCCTGACTCCAGAGCCAGTGCTCTATTCACTGTGCCATATAGCTGTCCCTAATGGTTGTAATTTTTATGCAACAAACATTTATGAAGTGCCTAGCAGAGAGACAACAATGATCAAGGCATGGTTCCCATCCTCAAGGATTTAGATACAGAAAGAAAATATTTACACCAATAGCCTTACCTAATAGAAGTGCATAAAAAAGATACAAACAAGGTACAATGGAAGCTTATGGGAAGGGAGAGATTACTTCTGGCTGAGAGATCAGATAAGTAGAGGTAGGAGTGGCTGGATGGGGAGATAATAGTAGGCACTGGGAAAATTATGAACAGGGGCACACAGGGCTTTGGAGACAGCGGTTTGGCTAATGTAGAAATTACAAACAGTGAACGCCAGGCTAAAGAATTTGGACTTTATTTGGTAGGCAAGGGAAGCTATTTAGCATTTTTCAGCAAAAGTGATGTGGTCAAAGTTGTGCTTTAGGAAGATTAAACTGGGGGTTTAGGGCAGTGATATCAAATTTAAATAGAAAGGGATCCTTGCATCTTAACTTAGAAAACCATAAATTAACATTTTCTATGTTGTATTGTATTTTAATTTATTTTGTTAAACATTCCCCAGTTAGATTTTAATCTGATTTAGGTCTTGCTATGGATTTTTGCTGGCCCTGAGTTTGATACCTCTGGTTTAGAGGGTGAAGTGGAGCAGGAACCACTTAGGAAAGTGATCTAATAGTCCCTGTGTACTGTAAGGAGGTCATAAATGAAAGTAGTGACCATGAAAATCATAAGGAAGGTTTGGATATAAAAGATGTCTGAGAGATGGAATTAACAGTACTTGGTGATGTGGAAAGGATAGGAAAGAAGAAGGAACAGCGAGGATAGCTGACCAGGAAGATAATAATACCGTTTCAAAGGGTAGCAAGTTTCAGAAGGAACATACTGAATTCAGTTTAGGAATCTATTAACTCTTCTGTTTCAGAGATACATATCTGGTACTGAGAAATGATTGTTTTCTTTCATCCCTTTAGCTATTTTCTTCTGTCACTTTTGAAATTATCGAGGAAAGTAAGGTAAGAGAGCATTAATTTTATTCATTTTCCAAATATTGAAACCTTGCACTTAATTTATCCCATCTCATATTGACGGTTGTAATTTCCTTCTGTCTGATTATAGAGATCTTTTTTAGAGATAACAGAAAAATAAGAATGGTAAAATCATCTCAGTACTCAGGTTACATGTATCATGTTTTTCACCTCCAAATCAGCACAGGCAGCCTGTCCAAGTGACAGTTATTTCCTACCTTCTTTGATTTCCTTTTTTGATGGAGGACTATATGCCCAATTATACCTTGTCTAGGTTAGGAATACACAGATCAGAAAGTGATTTTGAAATATTTTCACAAGTAATCTAGAGCATCATACACAGTAGTCTTGGGTCTCTTTTGGTTAATGTTGATTGCAAACATTGCTTAAGAGTCACACAAATATGGGGCGGCCAGGTAGCACAGCAAGTAAGAGCACCGGCTCCAGTGTTGAGAAGACCTGGAGATCGAATCCCGGGCTCACACGCTCAGCACCACACCCAGAAATAACTGGCCATGTAACCTTGAGCAAGTTACTTAACCCCGATTGCTTTAAAAAAAAAAAAAAAAGAGAGTCACACAAATATGAGTGAAACTATAGGTTTTAGAAATGAGAGATACCTTAGAGGTTATATAGTTCACCCCCCTTGTGTTATAAATTAGACAACTGAGGCTTACAAATGTTAAGTAATTTGCTTAGAATCATAAAAGGTAGAAAGTGGAAGAATTTAGATTTAAACCTAGATCCTATAATTCCAAATTCCATACATTTTCCATTCCTCATCCCATTATATCGTTGACTTAGGTAGAATATGAGTTTTTCCCCCTAAAGTAATTATATTTAATTATATGTAACTCTATAGTTAACTATAGAGGTTGTCCAGTTAAATTTGGCCTTTAATTTATTGAATTTTTCTTTTCAGGCCCCCAGGAC
Source organism: Petaurus breviceps papuanus (assembly GCF_028583685.1). Lineage (NCBI taxonomy): Eukaryota > Metazoa > Chordata > Mammalia > Diprotodontia > Petauridae > Petaurus > Petaurus breviceps. Next base: position 8,592,734 of record NW_027187316.1, read on the forward strand.
CCGTGCTGTGAGGAATGTGAGAAGACATGCATGTTCTTCTATCATCAAAATGTGTCGTGATTATCCTCAACTTGTGCTGGTAAGACTTGGAGCAAAGCCAAGAAGTGGTTCTAATCTGCCCTCAGCTTAATTTCATTATTTTTTAACTATGGCCTTAAATACACCTCACTTCAAAGAAAAACTCTAAAATTTGGTTTGCTATAGTTAAAAATACAAATATATTTTTATTCCCTATAGAAAAACTTCTCTCCTTATCTTTAGTTCTCAGTTTAAATTTTCACATTTTTTGCATTTCTATTTAAGGCTCTTATAGGTAATGCTATCAAGTGTGTCCAAGTATAAACAGCCTCACCTTGAGAGAGACAAGGCACAGAATGCAACCTAATGGGATAAATTAATGATTCTCAAACTGTAGTCTGAGGAACCCTAAAACCCTTTCAGGGGATCACAAAGTCAAAACAGTTCTCATAATAATACCAAGAGGTTCTTATTCCTTATGTAGTAAATATCAATTGATAACCCACATAAACAAAGCTCTTTGGAGAGTCCTCAGTATTTTTAAGAGTATAAAAAGATTCTAGCACTGAGGGTTTCAGGACGGCTGGGTGGTGCAGTGAGTAGAGCACTGGCCCCGGAGTCAGGAGGACTTGAGTTCAAATCCAGCCTCAGACACTTGACACACTTACTAGCCATGTGACCTTGGGCAAGTCACTTAACCCCAATTGCCCTCCCCCCCTCCCAAAAAAAAAGATTCTAGGACCAAAAAGTTTGAGGACCATTGGTCTAAATAAATAAGATTCTTAATAAGAAATTAATCTCCCCTCAGCATTATAAATTAACTTGACACATCTTCTAGGAACACAAAACATGCATTTGCCTCCTGAATTGTGTACCAAACACCATGATTTATGAGGTCTTTTAAAAAGATTCGTGTAGAAAAATTAGCCCAGATGGGATCGGTAACTGCCCTCTGTTTTCACAATTACATAGCATAGAAAAGTACAAGTTTTTGCCTGGGTAACACAGTTGATTCAACTAGAAAATGTGAGAAATTCTACTACAGAGATGATTATCTTGTAGACCTGGCCTTCCAGGATTTTTAAACAGTTATTAAGAGCATGGTTAAACTCTGTATTTGTACCTTTCTTTGGATATCTGAAGATTTCTTCATGGAGAGCAGATCTCAGCCATGCAAGGAAAAAATTAGCTAAGGTCCTATAGCAGAGAATGAATGAAACACGCCTCTTCACTCTCGAGGGAAGGGGGTGATGCTAGGAGAAAATATTATATATGTTGTCAGGCACAGTTTCAGTACCAGTTATCTTTGTTTTTCGTTTGTCAGAAGGAAAAGTGGTGCCATGGGCGTGGAACATTGTGTATGATGTCACATTTTTACATTGTATTAATCAGTTTTGCAATTTTTTTTCCTTATAACAGATGATAGGGTGTTGTTTGTATGTGCAGAATACAAGGGGAAATCTAGGGGGCCTATACACACGTGTACACTTTACGTGAAGTAAAGTTTATTAGAAAGAAAAACAAACCTCTACCAGCCTTGGTTCTTTTCTTTGTAATCTGCAGCCCAACTTTGACATGCTTTATAATCACGTAAAGCAGCTGCTCTCCAATGAGCTACTCCTGACACAAATGGAGAAGTGTGCCCTTATGGAAGCCCTGGTCCTAATCAGCAATCAGTTCAAGGACTACAAACGGCAGAAAGTTTTTCTGGAGGAGCTGATGTCACCAGTTGCCAACCTCTGGCTTTCTGAAGAGATGCAAAGGTATAGTTGATCCTATCTCACATCCTCCCAGAATCTTATAAGGATATTAGGGAAACTGAAGGGGAAAAGCCTTTAAACACAAGAGAAGGGAGGCAGTTTTTTGGCCTATGTAGGTAACAGCTGTCTTTGGAATCATTTTAATGAGCTTAAAAGAAGGTGTGGTTGGGGTGGTAACATTCAGCATATTTTATTAAAGTAATTAACTTGGAAAATAACTTGTAGTTAGTCAGGAGAGTTTGTTCACCAGGAAGCACAATGCGTATACATGGGCATAATGGTCAGTACCAGGGTGGTGCATGGCTAGTCTGGGCTAGCCTACAGGGTAGGCTAAAGTTTGTGATGTTTCTCTTGGGCTTTTATTTTACAGTGTAGCTGAGCAGGGTGAATAGCTAAGAGAGTCAGTACAAGTAGAAGTCACATAGATAGGCACAAAAGGAAGGTTCCCCTTTTTTGATCCTTCTGAGTACATATTAAATGAGAATAAAACGATTTAAACTATTTGTACTCCTCTCCATTGAAACAAACTTTAGTGCAAAATAACATAGCCTCTTCTTTTTTTTTAACTCAAGTTTTTTTGTATTACCGTTATCACCAAAAAAAAATGAGGGGGGGGGATTGTTATCTTGGGAAATCTTTTTTATTGAGTAGATAAGAATCATTTTCGATTAACACATTAACTGCAGTCAGGATGGAAGTTCAACCATAGCCTCTTCTTGTGGAAGATAATACTGATATTTGTATATCCCCAACATCATGTGGAGTACAACCTGGCAACTAGATTTTTTTGCATCCATTTGGGTTGGAGCTATGAAAATACTGACTAATATTCTCTCTCCTCTGTGCCCAAATCTCAGAGTGCTATCAGATGCTGATTCTTTTATTGCCTATGTGGGTGCTGATAACAAAATCTGTGAGCCAGGCTTGGAAGATGCCAACGGTCTAAATCGTTCACGAGTAAGTAAAAAGCCTTTTTTGGGAAAGCAAGTTCTCTGCTGATGATTGTGTGTGGTTGTGTGATATGTTCTCCATTCTCATAGTCCTGCTAGTCTTGGGCCTCTCCCATTGACATTCTGGGAAGAGATCTAGAAATATTGCCACTACTGCTCTAAGCTGCTTCTTTCTTTTCAAATGAGTCTTTTTTAATAGCTGTGTTCACACAGTAGATTAGCTGATTATTACTTAACTTCAAAATGTTCTAAATGACATTTGAAATAGAAAGCTTCGTGAAAATAAATCAGAGGAAAATGAGTCACAGAAAATCATTGGTCTCCCAGCCAGCCTTGTTTCAGCCCCATATAAAGGTCTTCATAACAGTTTGCTGGGGAAGGTGAATTGGTATAGTGTAGGAGAATACAAGGAAAGGAATTAGAAAACCAGAATCAGACTCAGAAGAACTTCAAGTGAGTCTATGTGGGTTGGAGACGTGGAATGTACCGTGATGGGAATTTTCTTCCCTCCCCTAATGTTGCATGAGCTACTGACTCTTATTCTTGGAGTAGAATCGAAGGAATTGACATTTAAAAGATTAATAATTTGGCCATATGACAGCCAAACAAACTCTAAACCACTGAGCACCATTGTAGGACAATGGTCGCCCTGGAGATGTTAATCCACTTTCAGACCTGTTACAGGAGCAAGGTTTGCGGTCAGTCCTCGGAGCATTGTGCTGCAGGGAGACAAGATAGTGGTGACCCAAACACTTCCTTTTAGAGCATATCCTGCAGACACTCGACTCAGCACGACTAGCACCAAGACATCTTCCAGTCATAAGCTCCTGTGGAAGGGTCGTTGCATACCCTGGAAGGTATCCTCATGGTGGGGAAGCTTGTAAACAGGTTTCCAGAGGCTACCACCGGCCCGGAGAGGGGCGGCTGGAGGACTCCCCTTGGGCTTTGCTGGCTTAAAGAGAACAAGGTCCAGTGAGCAAGTGGAGGGGTCATCTTCACCTTCTCGCTGGCCTCATACTGCTTTTGCCAAAGCACTAAATAAGCCTTTACTAAGAAGATTTATTTCTGTTCATTTTTCGCCTTCTATTTATCTCTGTTTTCTTTTTGCTATAGATAAGTTTTTGTGTGTACACCATTCTGGGCGTTGTGAAACGAGCTCGATGGCCCACAGACCTGGAAGAGGCTAAGGCTGGAGGATTTGTGGTTGGCTATACTCCAAGTGGCAATCCCATCTTTCGTAACCCTTGCACCGAACAGGTCCTGAAACTTCTCGACAATTTGCTCGCTCTTATAAGGTGGGTCAATCTGATAGGTCATTTTCTGATTTAAAGCTTATTTATTTGCATGGCCTTAGTATGTGTTCTCTCACTGAAATCAATGGGATTGTGTCCTGGCACCTAGATTGGTTCTAGTCTGATTTTTTTGGTTGACATTTTCATTTTCCTAAAGTAACCCCAGAACTTGTAAAATCCTGATGAAAAGAACTGCATCATTTCTTACTTGACCTGGTTTTGATGTTGAGTAAAAAGAAATCTATACTGCTTCTTCCAAAATGGCTATTCTCTTTACTCCTCCTCAACCCTGATTCCTCCTTTCATTTTTTTTTTTCAAGCAATCGGGGTTAAGTAACTTGCTCAAGGTTACATGGCCAGTTATTTCTGGGTGTGGCGCTAAGTATCTGAGCCCAGATTTGATCCCCAGGTCATCCCGACACTGGAGCCGGTGCTCTTACTGGCTGAGCCACCTGGCCGCCCCTCCTCCTTTCATCTTGAGCGGCATTTGACATAAACATAAATGAAGCACATTAAAGTATCTGCTCACCTGAGCAGTCTGTGCTTTGTCATTGTGGTTCTCTAAATGAAAATCATATGAATTGACTATAACAGTTACTGTGACTACAAGTGTACCAAACCTATCTGTTGTCTGTGAGCTGAAAAGAAGAAAGTTGACACTTGATGGAGATATTTATATTTTCTACCTCATTTCTGAGATCTGGAGGGAAGGAGGAGGAGACTGAGTTGAACCTGTGATGTTATCTATGTAGTGTGTTTCCAGTGTTTAAACTCCCTTTATTAATGCAACTTGGTACCTGCCTCAAAACTAAGTATTAGAAAGTTGTCTGGGGCACTGAGAGCTTAAATGCCAAGTCACATAGGCAGTAAGCATTAGGCATCAAAGGTTTTGTGACTACCCTCTACACCACTCTCCATGATTTAATCTATGAAGCAAGTGGAAAGAGATGTGCCATAAATAAGTGTGCTTGGAAATGGCAAGTATCATGTAATTCCTAGATTTGGGGCAACTGTCACAATGAAGTTTTTCAAGGGGAGAAGTGGAATCCAGTTAGTTCCCGATTGTCCACAGTTGAATTTGAGCATCTACTTATTTCTTTTAGTATTGTCCATATTGGAAATTTGGGACTAAGCACCAACCCCATTTGTTTCTTTGCTGACCAACACATCAGAACTTAGGCAATCCAAAATGCTTGTATCTCAGGTAGTCCATTTGGTCTCCCAAATTCATCTTGTCTAGAAGAGCAGTGTTAAGGATTCTTTGTCAGCTATCCAGTTACCTGTTAGAGGTAGGGGGTTGTTATCTTGATGTGTGTTGTCTTGATTTCTAGAGAAGTTATTCTACAGGAAATGTTGGTTGTGAATTGGGCCACAGGACTGAGGTTGGAGGGATGTATTGCCATCTTGTTGTCCTTACAAATAAAAGATTCATTTGTCATGGCACAGTGACGTTTGATAGAGTGATAAATTCACAGAGCAACAAGGACATAGAGTAGTCTGTCATTCCCTTCTTCTGTCTTCCTGTTACTAGACTTCTGGGGAACCCAAAAATTTGGATAAGAGTAAGCAAGCAAAGCAGTACTGTTTAGTGGGTAGAACCCAAACTGTGAATGTTGAAATCAATTAAATAAGGAAGCATACAAGGTTGCTGCAGAACATCACCTTGATATTCTCAGATTCCTGTGTTATTAGAAACTCCAAAATTCTAACATGAATAGGTACTTTATTAAATGTTGATTTAGCAATTTTCTCTTCCTCAGGAGGGCCAAGAATGGCAGTTTGTTTGTTTGTTTGTTTTTTTAAACAGACCAGGTTTTGATTTTGATAAAGGTAAATAACCAAGATATTGACAATATCTCCTGCTTCTAAGTTTGTCTGTTCAGGAAAGGAGATGATGGTTGGCATTAGGCTCTGTAGAAAAAAATGTTCTATTATTATGTTGGTTGTTTGGAATCCAGGGTGAAACAAATTAGTTGACTGGTTTGTGAGTTGGTTAAGGATAGTAAAAGTTGGGGAGACAACTTTTCACACAGAACTTTCTTGTCCTCCAAAGTCATACTTTTATCATTTCGGTTTAATTTAAATTTATGCTTGAAGGTGCTTTGTTACAGATATGTAGCTACGGATGGGAAGAGAATTTGATAACAAATAGTGTTAGCACCGTGGTGATAAAATTGTTTTGATAAGCCAGAAACTTCATTACAAGACTATCTTTTAGTGTGCCTCCTTGTTTTCTGGACACCATGGTAAGCATTCAGCAAAAGGTGGGGTCAAAATTCATATAAGTGAATGGTGTGCTCATTGCCCTAACTTAGAAGACCATTTATGAGACCTTGAGCATTGTGTTGATAAAATCCTGGGGTAATTGCACTTTAGTGAAAAAGGTAGAAATGATAGTGCCACCATCATTAGCCATAAAAATTATTGGATAGGCAGAGGCAAAGAGAGTGATAGAAGGACTCGAGGGTCCTTATAGCTTTAGTAACATTTGCCACCTTAGTGAAATAATCTTTACACTTCCTGAAGTCGACTCATCTGGGGATGGTAATTACATGTAATTTGAGGATAAGAACCAAAAACCTCTGTCCCTAGCATCTTTGGGTCTTAATCAAGAACTGATATTGTCAGAAAGCATGCAGCAGCACATTTTCCTGAAGTAACCACATGTAGGTGGAAGCAGAAAAGAGAATAAGTAATTCAGAAGAAAAAAAAAGATGGCAAATTGCACTGACTTTTCAAGAGCAAGTGCTTGTGCTCCCTCATCTCCATGGATTGCTGTGTGATGCTTTTGATATGCCATGGAAAGGAAGGGAAGCTGTGGAAGGCAGGTCAGAACAGCTTTCTAGTCAGGGTTCCTTGGTTATTAAAAAAAAGCCAGTATCTGCTGAGGTAAGTCATTTTGGTGTGGGGAAAAGGCCTTTGGGAGGACCTTAGTGCAGGCCCAATCCCAGGAGAAATATTGTGTATTCCTGTCCTGTTTCTCCACTCCACTGCCCCCCTCAGTGTTTATAGCTCACTATCCTAGGCTGTTGGGGTTGATTCCTGGTAAGCTGGGTCGAGGATTTGGCTCTCTATCGAAAAAGCCATTTACTCTGAGTGGATAAATTTCCGAAACATGGGCTGAGTATCTTTTGTTCCACAGGGAACTTTGCTCGGACTTTGAATCTGAACTCTACTCTGTACACCTCTCTTGGACCACTTTCTCTGAGAAGAGCCACTAAACTATTTTCTACATGGACTTCCTCTTATTATTAACTCAGTGGAGTTTTCTTGATGTTTAGTAGTTTCTAACCCACCATTGGGCTTCTGTTAAGTGGTTCCAGGGTAGATACTTGTGGCTGGCATTGATTATGAGCAAAAACTGCCTTTTTGGCTTCCCATTTCAAGAATCAGTTATCCTGCCAAACCAGCATAAGACAATGTGTAGTAGTTTGCCTGATGAAACTCTTAAGAAGACTTTTTCTGTCTTGACTCTCCATCTCTGGCTTTTTCTTCAACCCTTAGAATCTGAGAATATTATTCAATAGAAAATCGTTTAGTGAGGGAAGGAAAATGATAGATTTAACAAGATTTATAACTTTTCAAATCTGTCTTTGTAGATCTTCCCTCTTTGTACTTCACAGCTCTGTTTTGGGAAAAACAAGTAAAGGGAGAAAGAGTGGCTATGATATTTTTGTAAAGAAGACTGGAACTGGAGACAATAGCGTGCGATCTTTTTACATTATTTACTGACAACCAGTTTCTTTGTCGACAAAAATTGGCAGCATCTTGCTTCTTTCCCTGTTTATTTAGGACTCCGGCAGATGGTTTTTGACATTGATAATTCAGATTCTTTCTGCCCAAAAAGTTCAAATGGGAATGGTATTTGTATCTTGTCTCACATTAGCAACAAAATTTCCCTTGTTGAAATGGGTGGATTCTCCTCAGTTCTAAGGTGCCAGTTGTCTTAAGATCAAACTCCTCTACGTAAGTAAGAATTTGCATCAGTAAAAACTGGTACCATTGGAGACTTTTGTGACTTACCTGAATGAAAAGCCTATTTAGGCCAGCATGAGAATGGGGTTTTGTAGTGTGTGCTACCCATTTGGTGTTCAGTTCTGATTTGGGTTGACATTAAGGTTTTGTAGAGTATAATGTGGCTATAATGTCAGATGCTGAACGAAACCACCATATGATACAATGAAATTTGCGTCAGAGTATGGAAAAATGTATCTTCCATTGGGCTAAAGGAGAGACTGGACCTACAATACAGCTTGATGTTTCTAGTAACAAACAAAGCACAATTGTTTGTGATTGTTGCAACAAGGGATACTGGCACTTGCCTCTAGTGATGTTAGGACAACCTCCACTTGTTGGAGTGAAGGTGTAAGACGTGAAGAAGTTGGACAATTCCTCTCTTTTACTTCTTTTCTTCCTGGTTCTAGGATATTTATTAGCCTACCTAGATCTCTTGAGTAGCCAGAACAGGACTGCTTTAGGTTCAAGAAAATGTCATCTCCCAGCTCTGATGCTGAGGTTGCCCTGCTGGAATGTTTTTTAGGTTAACGGCTACCTTTCTTCTCCTTGGTTCCACATTTCATGTTTATACTCTTTGGCAAAGTTCCAGGCTTCCATTTTGAACCCTTTTCCTGAAGAACTCTCAGGTTGCTTTGTGCCCTCTTTCCTGTCCCCTATTTAGAGAAGTCATAAGAACATCTCCATCAGCATACCAGTTTGGGAAGAGAAGGCTGATGCCTAGCACAAAGCAATCTCTCTACTCTGTTATCTTCCCTCTTCCATGTCAGTTTGGGAGAAACATATGTATATAAAGCAATTTCTCTCTTTCAGAACCCACAATACTTTGTATACACCAGAGGTACTGGCTAAACTGGGAGATAATTTCTCAAAGGCTTTGGATATGCTTGAAGTAGAAAAGAATGCTATCTTGGGTAAGAAACTTTTTGTTTCCTCTAAGTTCAGCTTTCCCAATCTCTTCTCCCCTACTTTAAGAATTTCTGGGAATTGGTGTGTCTGGTTCCTGCAGCACTAACATCCTACTATGCTCTTGATATACCTACATGGTATATTGTCATAAAAAGAATATTAGACTTGGAGCCCCACTAGGTTCAAATTATGCCTCTGATATTTTTTAGTTCTATGACCCTAACAAGTTACTTAATATCTCTGTTTCTGGTCAGTAGTCAATAAATACTGGTTAAATACCTGCCTGCCAAGCAGTATGCTATACACTGGAGATACAAATAAAAACAGAGACACATAAAAACTCTCCCCTCAAGTAGCTAAGAGTCTAATAAAGGATAGCAGTGCACAAAAGGCAGGTGAGAAGTTGGGGGAGAGGGAGGTTAAGGTACCTGTACAGGAACTTGATGGAGAGTTCTGGTGAAGTCCAGAAGCAGAATAGCTGATAGGAAATGAGGAGAAGACTGTTCTGATCGCCCTTCTTAAATAGAGGCTCTGGAGCCATGGCCCTGTCCTCCAGTTATAGGGTCAGAGAGGCAGAAGGTACTTAACAATGAGATGGGAGTACCAGGCAGATTCAATCTGGCAACATGAGATTTCCCAGTGGTGAGTTTCCTGTGGAAGGAAGGCAGGATGAAGGAGGTCTGAAGAAGTCCAAAGCAGTGGTAGAAAATGTTCCTCAGTTTCCATATCTTTAAAATGGAGCTAATAATACCTATAGTGCCCAACTTGCAGTTATTGTGAGGGTAAGATGAAATAACATTTGCTTTGCAAACTCAAAAGTTCTATGTAATTATCAGTTGGTGGTACTGTTACTGTTTAACCTGAGAGTCAATTTTCTCATCTGTAAAATGGGGATTGTACTAAATACAGCACAGCTCTCATCCCACATCTATCACAGGCTATCTGGGTAGTATATTGATCAATCAATATATACTATCACTTCATCTCTTATGTATTACAAATTTAACCTTAAGAAGATCCAGTTTTCCCCTTCCTACTCCTGTGATTTTGGTATTCTGCCACCAGGTAACAAGAGTATGCCACACATAAGAAAAGATGCTTAATCTCTAGACTGTTTAGACTAAAAAATTAGTTTGCTTTTGTATAAATAGAAAATAATTTTAAAATACATTAGTATATAAGTGATGATACAATCTGTTACTAAGTTTATAAACATATGAAGTATTTATGTAAAATATCTCTCAGTATTTGAACTTATTTGACCAGCAGTATACTTAATACTTTTATAGCAAGTTTTTCTTTAAGATACCCACAAGCACTTACTTTGGTGTCTAGCTACAGATAAGTTTCACTAAAAACCTGGATGTTGAAGGGACACTAGGAAATACAAGATAAACAAAGTCTAAGCAGTCCGTTAGACCAAGTGGACTATCCAAGCTGAATAGCACGTGATTGAGTTACAAGTTGTATTAATTTTTCAGGACAAGGTCCTACAATAGCCTCTCAGTTTATGAGTTAATCTAGTTGAAAATGAATTACTCAAAGATGACTGAAAATATGTTGGTTTCCTCATCCTTGAGGTGCTGAGTAGTGAAACTGAGTATCATTGCCTTTTTGGTAACTGCTATGTACTCCTCAGGGCAGAAACTTACGTCTTTATTGTTTGATCCTTGACTGAATTGAAATACAGGTATTTGGAGTAAATTTTTTTTCAAAGAAATTCAAATGTACTGTTCTCACTAATCCTGGATTTGATTTGAAATTTTTTTTTAAATAATACAGGATCTTAGTATACCCAAAACCTTTCCCAGGTTTGATTACAAAGCATGCTCAGCTCTACCAGGCAACATAAGATGTGTTGGAAAAAACAGTGGGTAAGGCTAAACTAGTCAAGCTGTTCAAGGGGAAAAGTATTAGTTTTGCCTATCCAGTGTTACCCATTAGTAGCCAGAATTGCCTTTTCAATACCCTTATCTTAGAATCTTCCCCATCATGAAGAACCCTGAAGAGAGAGCTATATATCAGAATATATCAGTAAAAACCTTTTCTTTATCCACTGAAATGGATGTTTGTTTCCATTTTGCTTGATTTTTTTAGTTTTCCCCAGGAGTTGCTGATAATATTAATACAGTCACTTCTATCTACTAGCAAATCTTCTAATGTGAACTGGCACCATTAAAGGAACCATACCCTTTATCATTAAACACAAATGTGCCTTTAAAATGTTTTAGTAAGTTTAAATATCCCTACATGATGAACAATTTGCCATTATCCATTTCAGTGAGAGCTCCATTAGGGCAGAAATAAAATGTGAACTTTGGGACATTTTATTCCAAGTTAAATAGAGCATCAAACAATCAAGGTTTTGGTGGTCCTGAGTGCTGTGGGAGAGGTATGTTACTAACCAGTGTAAGTGGCTGGGACATTTCTTCACATCTCTCCCAGGTCTTCAAAGAAACTATTTAAGTTTCAAAGCAGTTTGAAGGTTTGGCTAGCCCCATGAGAATCTAAATCCTCAGCCCAGAGCACTTCATTGTGCACTGTCAATTTCAGGTAGTTAGTGGTAGAACAATGTGTACCTGAACAGTCTTCTTCCTGAGGCAAGCCACGATGACAGAGTAGAAGGAAGCAATGCAGCTAAGCTCCCATCTGCAACTCCAGACAAATCTATAAGATGTACCAAGCCTAATCCTGATGGAGAAAGACAGAAAAAGTCATAGTGAGTCCCTTTTCCGACCCAAGTCAACATAGGAAGACAGAGAGGTCTACAGACACTGGGAACAGAGTGGGGGCAAGAGCCCCAACAGCAGAACACTCCAGCCCCCAGGGAAAGGCAGGGATGTACCAGCCCAAAAAGAGGCCTCAAACGAATACATTGGGACCCCTAGACCCACATCAGAGTGCTACAGCAGGAACAAGTGTTAAACTGGAAGCTTTGTCCCTCATTTAACAGTTCTGGGTCACAGATCCAGGACGGAGTGAGAAGGGGGCATGCAAAGAGCACAGAGCCCTGGTTGTTGTACAAAGAAAGGAGAAACTTTGAAAGCCAACAGCAGCAGTATGACTTAGAGCCCGGGGCAGAGCAGGGTCTCATTTCCAGTATGTATCTCAGCCTGCAAAGGAATAATCAAAACAGGAATTCCAAACCAAAGAGGAACCTATGATTCTGTCACTCTGAGGCAGCAGAGTTTTCCATCTAGCTGATGGGCTGAGTCCAGCAGCTTCTGCTTTTTTTCAGACCTAAACCCAGGTCAAGACTTTACAGAGTTCAAACCAGGGGAGGCAGCAAATCAGACTTTGCCCTACATCAGATCACTGAAAGCTTCAGGGTCTCCAAACTTGCCCAGAGATCCTAGAATAACACAATATTCAATATCTCAACAAAGTAGTAACAGGGTCAGCCTAGATGTTCTTGAAGTTCTGCAGAACCCAACCTTGATATCAAGTCCAAAATCAGGACATATTCTGGAAGAATGGGCAAACAAAAAAAAAACCCACATAAGGAACTATTATGGTGGCAGGGATGCTAAAAACAAAAGAGAATGACTCAAAAACTTCTACAAGTAAAGCCTTAGAAAAAAACATTTTGGGTATAAACTAAACAAATTTCAGAAAAAGATGAAATGAGTTTTAAAAAAGGAAGGTAAAAAAAATTTATAAATGAATTGCGAGTCTTTGAGGAAAATATTAGAAAAGAAATGAGGGCTATGGAAGAAACAATTGGAAAAGATGTAAACAGTTTGGCACAAGAGGTACAAAACCTTGTCCGAGCAACAAACTCCTTGAAAATTTGAACAGACCAAATAGAAACCAGTGTTGTCATGAGGCAAGGAGAAATATTAAAGTAGAAATAGAATTTACCAGCCACCTCCTAAAAGAGAACCCAAAATGAAAATTCCCAGGAACATTAGCCAAAATCCAGAATTTCCAGGACAAAGGGAAAATATCACAAACAGCCAGAAAGATAGAATTCAAGCACTAAGAAGCCACAGTTGGGAGCAGCCACCACTATAAAGCAGCAGAGAACTTGGAATATAATGTTCCAGGTGAAGGAACTATGAGCTCACAGCCAAAAATAACTTACTCAGCAAAACTGAGGATAACGCTTCAGGGAGGAAATGGACCTTTAATGAAATAGAGGACTTCCATACATTTCTGATGCATTAGAAACTTTGCAATCCAAACACAGGAGTGCTGAGAAATCTTAAAAGTAATCATGAATAATCAATGATAAGGGATTAAACTAGAATAAGCTGCTTACATTCAAATATGGGGAGGTAGTGCATGTATCTGAACCCTGTCATCATCAGGGTTCATAGAGGGAGTCCAATTAGACAAGACCCAGGAGTGGTTCTGTTATGTCTTGGTGATCTTATGAAAAGAACAAGAAAAGAGAGCAAGGAATATACTGAGCTAGAGGGAAAGAAAAGGACAGTTAGGAAAATTATCTTATGTAATCAGAATGTAGAAGTAGACATGTGTAAAGCAAGAAGGAAGGAGGGTAGAGGGGGAGCAGTTGACACTTGAACCTCACCCCCATCTTAACTGGTCAGAGGGAAAGGGGGAATTAGGGGGGTTGATTGTGGGAGGGTTAGCAAAACAAAGTCTAATGATGTACAAAAAATATTTATAGTGATTTGAGGTAGCAAAGAATGAGATTGCAAGAAAGTAACCATAAATTGTGAGATGGATGAACAAGTTATGGTATATAAATGGAATGGAATGCTATTATGTTGAACTCCTTTCAGTATAATGAGACCAACCATGATTCCAGAGAACTGTTGAGGAAACATGCCACCCACCTTCTAAAGAGAGGTTGAAGGACTCAGAAAACAGAATGAGACAAGTGCTTTTTAGGACTGGACCAGTGTGGAAAGTTGTTTTGATTGACTATATGCTTATAATTTTTGTTTCCTTTTGTTTTGTTTTCCATGTTCTCAGTTGGGAGTGGAAGGGTGAGAAGGCATATTTTGTCTCATTCAAAAAAAAAAAGCTAAAACTAAATCTTCTTCCCCCCTCCAGGACTTCCTCAGCCTCTCCTAGAACTCTATGACTCTCCTGTCTACAAAACAGTCTTGGAACGAATGCAGGGTTTCTTTTGTACTCTTTATGAGAACTGGTAAGAGGTTGCTATTACCTCTCTATATTCTGTTTCTTACTGTTCCCTTTCATAAGTGCATTAGTGTTAGACTCCCTGATGGTTGGTATTTAATCCATGTTCCTTTGGGTACCAGGGGGATGAGGCAGTATAAAACCAGATATTCTCTTGCTAAAGACCAATGGCATAATCAACAGATTGAACTTCTGGTTCTGGCTTTATGATTTCCTTATGAAATCTCATGCTTATTCCTTTTCCATTATTGGGGGCATATTTGCCCTGAATCATCCACATTCTCCTATATTTCCCCTTGGGATAAGTGACATACCTGGAAATAAGCTGGCTAAATAGAGTTCAAGGGTAAACTTTTTACCCTACAAGCTTAGCCTGAAGAGCAACGTGCTATAACCAACTGACAACTAACTCTCCAGAGACAATTTTCATTATAAAGTCATTGCATTTTAATTAATAGGGAATTGGAAGGCAGTTAACCCTTGACTCAGAAATTTATTGAAATAGATAATTGATCAAGCAAGCAGAAGCATATGACATTTTTTTAGTTTCTTGGGTATTAAGAACTGGCATTGGTGGGTACTGAATTTGCTGATGATTTTCTCCTGTAGTTTCCATATCTTAGGGAAAGCAGGCTCTTCTATGCAGCAAGACTTCTACACTGTTGAAGATCTTGCCACCCAGCTTCTTAATTCTGCCTTTGTCAACTTGAACAGCATTCCTGACTACCGACTCCGACCCATGCTTCATATCCTTTTGGAATCTGACAAAAGAGTTGGAAAATAAGAAATAATCCTCGTAGACTGAGGGGTGTAATTATCTGGGTTCATGAAAACTTCACTAAAGTACAATGAATTGAAACCTAAAAGCAGGAAAAGAAAATTACAGAAGAGACATAGGAATTCTCGAAAGCTGTTTCTTATATAATTGGAATGTGACTAGCAAGTCTTAAGAAAATCTTGTTCAGTCTCTTAGGATTAGGCCTTTTCCTTCAAATTTTTTATTTTGACTCAGATTGCCTAATTGTTCTATAGTTGTCCATGTGCTGCTTCTGTGGAAAAGCAACTTCATATTGGCGTAGTTACCTTTTATTGAGAGGCAGAATGATATGATGAGACAGCTCTGGGTTCAGGAATTAAGACTGGGGTACGAGTCCCCTCTCTATTTAATAACTGTCCTTGAGCAAGATACTTGACCTGCATGGGCCTGTTTCCTCATCTATAAAAAGAAAGATTGGGTTAAATAGGAACCTTTCCAGCTCTAAATTGTCCTGCAATCCAGGTACTTTCTATTTTTAATACTAGCATCTTTTTTTCCCTCAGAATTGTGAACCAATGGAGAAAGGAAGCAAAACTTGATTGGAAAAATAATGCTTTCCCCTTTTTCTCAGTGTATGAAATTTGGCTCTTGTAAATATGAGCATTCTGGAAGAGAATACAACCTGGAAATGTAATGGGATTAAGCAGGCATACAGCTTAGCATGCTAAGGAAAGAGACAATCCACGGGTTTTACCTAATACCAGACCGTGGCCTTGGCATCTTTAAAACCATTAGCATACTTTCTGAACATCATTATGATCTGCCGTCTGGCTGCCTCAGATTATAGGAGAGGTATGCATTTGGAATGAGGGGTGTGCCTGTGCCTTGAACGTTATAGTGTCCTTAACCAACCTTCTTAACGGGTTTTTGTGAAACCTCTGGTGCTATTCTGCCCTCCAGAGCATTATGAAGCCCTCGTATCTCCTATCCTTGGACCCCTCTTCACCTATCTGCATATGGTAAGAAGGCATTATCAAAAGGAAATTGAAAATCGCTGCCCTGAACCATCCAGCTAAGGAGTTCAGGTTAATTCCTTAAAGCCTCAAGTTCTTCTAGACTCTGAATTTATGCCAAAAGTTTCTTTGGTTGCTCATACCGTCTTTTCTTTTTACTAGACTAAACAATAGCCCAGTAATAAAGTCTAGTTCAGGATACTAAGAAGAAGCCTAGAATGTTTAATCTTGCTATTTACTATGTGAATCCTGGTGCAGCTAACTACCTTTTCCTGTATCTTAGGTTTCTCCTGATAATTGGGCTGATACGAAGGGAGGGGATGCCGTGGGTAGGACAGTAAGCAAGTCCAAGAATCCTAAAAGGCTATACTGTGCTAGGCTTTGTTTGCAAAATCTTAAATCCAGCGGTCCTTCTCAAGGCTCTTGTCAGAGAGGATAATAATAACATACTTGGTAGTCTAAAGGCTTCAGAAATAAAGTTCCCTTCCCATTGAAGTAATCCTATAAACTGCTGATTATTGAGCAGTGGTTTTCCAAGCTATTATCCTGTCATCACTGTTCTCTCTTAGAAGCCTCAAGTGTGGCTGTCTGGGTCGATGGAAATAGAAGAAGTGTGAGAATCATATCTTTTTTTAAAAAATCTTCTATTTTTACATGATCATTCCCAGATGTGCCCCTCTTTTGTAGAGAGCCATCCCTTGTACAAGGAATTTTTTTTTTAAAGAAAAAAACAGAATTCACTTTCTTTTCATTTACTTTATTTCACTTTTCTTTCCATTTGTAATTGTGTGTTATTTTTCTAGTTCTGCTTACTTCACTTGTATCAGCATCTTCCCATGCTTCTCTGTAGTCTTCATAATTTATGGTCTCTTATGATACAAAAATGTTACATTCATTTTTCATAATGTGTTTAGCCATTCCCCAGTTAATAGGCATCTACTTTGCTTCTAGTTTGTTTTCTGCTCCCACAAAAAAAGTGCTGCTTTAAATACTTTGAAGCATTTGATCTCCTTAGGGTATAAGCCTAGCAATGGGTTCTTGTGGCCAAAGGGTATGGATGTTTTGTTCACTTTCTCACACAATTCTAAACCACTTCCTGGCATGAGCAGGTCACAGTTCCTCCTCATAAGGTGTTACGGTGCCTGTCCTTTTCATAGCTCTCCCAACATTGATCATTCTCATCTCTTGTCACTTTTGCCAACTTTCTGGGACAACCTTAGAATTGGTTTTGATTTGCATTTCTCCTATTAGTAATTTGGAGCAAAATTTTACATGATGGTTAGTAATTTGTCATTCTTTTGAATACTGTTTATTCATATTATTTGATCAAATTTGTCCTTGGAAGAATGGCTATTCTTCTTACATATTTGCATTTGTTCTCTTAATATCTCGGATATCAAACCCTTATTATTCATTTGTTGCAAATAGTTTTGTTTTTGTTTTTTCCTGGTCAACAGCTTGAGAAGGGAGATTATTTCAAATGACTGCATTTTTCTAGGGAGCTTAAATGAATGGTAGTGCTCTAGTCTCTCTACCTCACCCCTTATTTAAGTGGGAGATTATTTCCAACTATTTCTTTTTATCCCCTTACTGTTTTCCAGAGGCTTTCCCAGAAGTGGCAAGTCATCAACCAGAGGAGTTTACTGTGGTAAGAAACCTTTCTGGCCAAAGTTCAGTGGACAGGAACCCCTGCTTCCCTCGCTGGGATAGCCAGAACAATCACAGCTAACAGTGGAATTGGAACCATTCTTGGGGAATAATACAGTGTTTGCTCAGATGGCCCAGGTGGGAAGGAAAAGACCAATAGGCTGAAATTCTGATTAGACTCTCATAAGTGAATGGGATTTTGATGCCTTGGATAACTTTTCAGAGGCAACATGAAAGTCACAAAAGTGACCTTCAGAGTAGTGTGTCTAGTACTGGATCATTTGGAGCCCTATCCAGCTTTTGCTGTAATTAACAGAATTGAATGAAGTGATGAGTAACCACTCTGCAGTGGGGAGGGTCTGCTTTCCACCTGATTCCTAACCTTTCCCCACCCTAACAACTTCTCCAGTGTTATCTAACCCTTTGGCTCTCTCCAGCGGTGAAGAAGAAACTGCAGATGAAAATCCAGAGTCTCAAGAGATGTTGGAAGAACAACTAGTGAGGCTGCTTACTCGTGAAGTTATGGACCTGATCAGTAAGTAACATGTAAAAGAATAAAGTAAAAAGAATATTTTAGGGAAGACCTAATTCTTATGGTTAAGTGTTGGCATTTCAAAGTACAGATTTCCCATTACTTTTGCATTATTTCGGATGTAAATTATCTCGCCTGTTATCTCACAACCTCTTCACCCAGCTAGTCCTACTGGGTAGTTAGTATTAAGCACATACTCAGGAAGTGCTGGTTGATTTGAAATTAAAAGATTAGGGGGGGAGGGGGTTTTAGTGATCATCAGATCAGTAATGTATGTGATAAACTACTCTTATTCCACTGAAGACAGCATAAGAGATGAATAGAGCTGGAAGAGTTTGAATTTGCGTTAAACAATAGAGAGGAATTTGTCATGGTCAGGAAAACCTCAAGGACGTGAGCAAGGAAAATGGTATAATCTCTCTGGAAAATTTTTTTGAGTCGATTCCTACCTAAAAGGCAAGGAAAACTGAACTCTCTAGGTCATTCATTTTCAGAAGAGCCTTGAGATTTCCTCCAAAGCTTTAAATTTGGGAAGAGATATTGTAACACAGCCTTAAATTTATCAGGCCAGAAAATTGTTTACCAGTCACACCCATCAAAATTGATTTTACATTTAAACAATATACTGCATGCCCCTCTCCTGCCCTATGCCATAGTCTCACAGCAGCATTAGACAGGACCTTTTTTCTCCCAGAGGGGCTGTGCTTTTATGGTATAACCCCTTTTTCCTGTAATAACCCAGTTTTTCTCTACAGCCGTTTGCTGTGTTTCAAAGAAAGGTGCTGAACACAATACTACTACCAACACCGCCGCTGCTGCCGCCAATACCAACACCCCAGCTGATGGAGAGGGTGAGTGAGAAATTTATTTCTTAGCTCTTTCTTTTTGACCTTTATGCCATAGCAGTATCTATTAAGATTTGTGATGTCTTTCTAGCAACTTAATGGTAGGCTCTTATGTCATAGATCTGGCCACACATAAAGTTTTCCCAACATTTGAAGCTTACTGTTCAATACAGTTCTCTTCCACTAGAGAACAAACTGACATCTTTCAAAGGAATCTCCATCAAGCTCTTTCTTCTGACTCCAAATAGACTATGTTACAGCAGTTAGTGCTGTTGCCTGCTAGGGAAAGAAGGGGTGCTGTACCCAAGTCAGATTAGTGGTGGAGGATCCAGGCACACTTTAGATTGGTGTCTCTTAATTGTCTAGACATGCTTTTACCTACTGGTTTACTCTAGAACAAGATGTTAAAGGTGGAACTAATAACTGCTTTGCCTTTTGCTCAGATGAAGAGATGGTTTGCACAGAGGTGGCCCCCTCAGCCATGGCCGAGCTCACAGATCTGGGCAAATGTCTAATGAAGCATGAGGTAAGTGAATGACAGAAGTAATGGTAGTATGTTCTGTCTCATCATCATTCATTGTTCTTTTTACAAAATGAAATCAGTTCATGGGATTGCCCTACATATTCACTCCCATCTGTCAAAAAGCTTTCAAATCCTAATAGAACAGGAAAAGAAACAGAATTCCTCAGGAAAGCTTATTTGCTCTTTTTTCTTTCTTTAGGATGTGTGTACAGCATTGCTCATCACAGCCTTCACTTCCCTAGCCTGGAAGGACACCTTGTCTTGCCAGAGGACCACCACCCAGCTCTGCTGGCCTCTGCTTAAACAAGTAGAGTTCCCATCTCCTCACCCAGTTCTTCTAAAGAGAGGATTCTTTAGGAACAGAATCACCAAAGGATTATTGGTCAAAAGGAGGGTGGGCACTTAGCAAAGTTGAGTAGAAAGAGCACTGAGTTTACAGTCAGAATCCTAGATTCAAAGTTAGTTGATACCCATTTACTACCTACTTGAAGAAGTCAGTCTCTCTGGGCCTTTTTCCTTGTCTGTCAAATGATGATGTTGGACAAATTGGTCGCTTCTAAGTAATTTTCTTAGCATATGTGGGAAGTTTGAGGAGAAAAATTTGGTACTGACAAAGTTTGTTTCCTCAGGTACTCTCCGGAACACTCCTCTCTGATGCAGTAACATGGTTTTTCACCAGTGTGCTAAAAGGTTTGCAGATGCATGGGCAACATGATGGCTGTATGGCTGCACTTGTCCACTTGGCCTTCCAGATATATGAGGCATTGGTAGGTACACTAGAATTGGCCAATTTGTTCCTGGTGCCTCTCTAGTCATGCTTTAGATTCTTGGCATGTTGCCAGTTACTCTCCTCTTAGAAGCCCAGGGATGCCCAAACCTATCCTTCTCAGTAGATCTGACCCTCTTTCAGCGCCCCAGATACTTGGAGGTGAGAGCTGTGATGGAACAGATCCCAGAAATACAGAAGGAATCTCTGGACCAGTTTGACTGCAAGCTCCTAAACCCAACATTGCAGAAAATTACTGACAAGCGCAGAAAGGATCACTTCAAACGCCTCATTGCTGGCTGTATTGGGGTAGGCCTCAACTTGGAACCATCTTATTTATTATTGCCCTATGAATGGCACAGAATCTATTTCCTTTTCTTTCACCCTACTTGGTTCTTGAAACCATTAGGTATTAAGACACAGACATAAAAGGGCAGCTTTCAGCTAGTCTTAGCAAGGTATAGAGGAGTTGTCCATCACTAAACACAAAAGAATGGAGCTTTCCATTTCAGAGAAGGAAGGCCCCACTGCTCAGGTTTTCATCATAGCCTTGCTTGTTTCTTACAGAAACCTCTGGGAGAACAGTTCCGTAAGGAGGTTCACATTAAGAATCTTCCATCGCTCTTCAAAAAACCAAAGCCATTGCTGGAATGTGATGTGCTGGAAAGTGAGGACGGATGCTTGAGCACCATCTTTGAACCCTGATACGGCCTTCTGAACAATTTTCCTGGGCCTTCATTGTCATCTCTTCTCCTTCCCCCACATAGCTAACCTGTAGCTCTTTATCTCCACTGCCTCCTCTTCCAGTGCTGACCTGGAGAAAGAACCAGGCTTGGAGATGGAGAGCCAATGACTGGCTCCAAGAAGAGGCCAGAAACAATTACATTGTGTCATTTTCAAGGGAGTTAGGACTTTCGTTATTGTCTAGTTCTCCCAAGATGTCTCCTAACCCACTCAGAGTTTCATATCTGAGCATTTTCAAGAGAAGCCATGAACAGAACTATAGTTCCTTGTTGTCATTTTTCCCTTCTCCCTTTCCAGGTACCCTCCTTGTTGCATATGTAGAATATGGGATTGGGGTGTCTGTTTCATCCAAACTCAGCAAGTCCTAGCACTGCAGGCAGACTTCTTGGCAATCTCAACCCACATGCTGGGGGAAGGGGAGATGTAAAAGCAAGCCTATTTTGTTGCTGGATTGGGAGGATGGCAAATGAAGTATCTTAAACATGGCATCTTAAACGCTAAGGAGGTGTAGAGACTGTCTACAAGTGGCTATGGCCAAGAACACGATCCCTTCAGAGACTGGCCAAACCCAAATCCTCACCTTAGGGCCCCTTGGCTTCCCTGTGCCAGGGAAGCCTTCTCATCACTAATGAGAAGATGACATCTACTGCTCATTACTAATGACTCCTAGGTGTCATTCCCTCAGAGCAATAGCCACGATCCATTTCACTTGATACTCAGGTGCTTTATGGGCATCCAAGGTTATTGACAGAACTAGACAGCATCTACTCAGAGGAGCTAGCTTGGCCCTTGTGGCTTGGTTTCCATGTAGCTTAGTTCAGGTGCCTTTAATAATTATGTTCATGGCTTCTGAAGTTTCAACTCCCTATAGGACATCTTTCCTCATAAATACCACCAGTCATGGCTGAGAGAGCTGCCCATAGTTTCAGAAATCCATTCTAGGGTTATCGGGCCTCCTCTAAAAATCTAAACTTAAAATGAGCTGGACATATTTGGCAAGAGGATTCTATAGTTATGGACCCATAGGATAGAGAAAAAATGAGGGAAAGCTGGGAGAAAGGGTTTCCAATCCAGTGTATCTATCTGTATTGCATAGACTTCCTGTCCTCCACACACTCAAGTGTTCTGTTGTAGTATTTTTTAAAGTTTTCTGTTGACCACAAAGTCAGTTTTGGAATATACCTTCTATACTAGTTTTGACTACTGCCTCAGTGGAACGCTTTATACTGGTGTGTGGTTGGGGCCATGAAGGGAACGGTTGTATTTATTGTGTTGTGATATTTTTTAACATCTTGTGATTTCATGCTAGTTTTTTTTATTGTTTCTAGAACCTTTTTGTAGAAACATTAACTCTGAGGCACATTTCTGCATGTCAGTAAAAAAAAATCTGAGTTTGATACACAAGTTTAATATACAAACTGCCTTTCTCATAGTATATACTACTACACATGGCACCTCAAGGCTGTTCTTTATGTTGTTGTCCTCCCTCTAATTGAGCTTTTTCTTCTCCTTTCCCCCTGAGTTGGGAAACACACTCTATAAATCAGATACTATTGCAAACAGTATGCCAGATCTTTTCATTGCATAGCTGACACTGCAAAGGAGCAACCAGGAATGTCTCAGGTGGTCAGCAGTAAGAGCCCAACCCCACACCCAATAAGGTTCTCTTAGGAGTCTTTTAGGTAGCATGGAGTATCCCCACAAAAGGAACCATCTTGCCATCCTAGTGTTGTCTTCCACTAAGCCGCTGCAAGATAATTCAGTCCATCTGAACTGAATCCAGTTCATCCATGAAGCGCCGACATTTTCCCATTAGAACTTTTATGGCTTCACTCACCAGAACCTCAGGGGGCAAGACACCTGTTGATTCCACTGAAACTGTAATGTAAAAACATTCAAGAAATTAACAATGGGAGCAGCTAGGTAATGCAGTGAGTAGAGCACCAGCCCTGGAGTCAGGAGGACCTGAGTTCAAATCCAGTCTCACACACATTACACACACACATACAAACCTAGCCGTGTGACCTTGGGCAAGTCACTTAACCCCAATTTCCCTGCCCCCCAAAAAATGCATTCTAGGAATGCAAATAGAAAAAAAGAAAATATAGCATACAGCTTCAGGGTTAGGAAAAGAAAATCCTTTTCCCAGGGTATGGGGGTAGGTGTGTGGTTTTCAGTCTACTCCCATACTACTTTTACTTCCCATCCCCCCTAATACTCACATATGTAGTGATCCCGTACTCGGGCCAGCCTCACCAACTTCTTAAGGTTTTCATGCCGAAAGATCTCTCGGCTGAAGGTATCCAGACGGGGGTTGGCAACTGTGGCTACTTTTTTCCCTGATAAAATAAATCAGATTACTGGTTCTGTCAGAAGAGGCAAAATTGGTTTAATGAAGCACACTCTAAAGACTCTTAAACTGAATTATCTGTGGTCAGTATTTTGTAATCAGGATTCATAGATGTTCCAAAGCAGGGTGTATCTTGGAAGGTTTCTAAGACACAGGGATATGAGAAATCCTTTCTACAGCTACCTTTGACATCTTGCACCTGAATAACACCAGGTGAAAAGCATCGACTCAGCTCCTCAGCTGCTTCTCCCTCTACTGGCTGGAGTAGAGTGATATCTGGCAACAATCTGTAACTAGCAGTGGCTACAGGAGAAAATTTTGCATGGTCTTTGCCTGGAGAGGAAAGGAAAAGAAAAGATACTGTTAGTTATCAACCCCCTTATCCATGCTTTAAGCTATACCATGACACTACTAACATTTCCAACCCCAAAATTTTAGGACTTCTTCCCCGGCAAACCCCCCCCCCCCGCCCCCCCTGCCAAAAGACCTAATGTAGCTGGACTAGCACCCAACAATCCTTACCAATGCCTTTGACGCAATGCATGAGTAGATCAAGCTCTTGGCCTGGACGCAGCTGAGCTATAAGGATGTCATCATGCACAGGACGAATAGTGCCTTCTGGGAAAACATCAGCTTGGTTTCCCAGGGGTATCCATGTCATGTGTTTTGTGTATACTACAAGATGACGCAAAAAAAATGTCAGTTCCTGGTTAAGAATTGAAGATAAATTTGGAAGGGAAGGGTTACTTAGGGCCTAGATGGCCTCTATAGCCAGTTCTAGCTCTTAATTTATGGTCTAATAATAGTAGCAGACGCTCCTCTGGCTTCACCAAGCATTACTAGATTTACAGCTACAAAAGACAATACAGTTCAACCCTTCATTTTACAGATAAGAAGACTGGGGCTTAAAAACTAATTTATCTAAAATCATGTAAATAAGGGAGCTGGATTTGCACCTTTATTCCCTAATCCTATCACCACTCACCTTTGTGATTGAGATAAAGTTCATTGGGATCAGAGGAGTCTTTGGCAGCTTGAGGATTCCGGGTACACTTGACCTTCAGCTGAAATTGCAACGTGTCTATCTCGGTACCATCTTCATCACCTTGGTTCCGGTACTCAAAAAGCCGAGGATCAGCACGAATGGGAATAAGTCCCAAACGATGGGCCAGTATCTCATCCTGAACAATGGATGTGTTGTTGTACACGAAGACTTTTTCCACAGCCATAGTTGGAACCTGGATACAGAAAGGATCCTGAGAACTATATAACACAATAGATCTTCTCTTCTTCTCTACCTAGTAGGAAACATTTCCTATGTTTCTAGGATCTGACTACTTCAAAAAATAAAACAACAGAAAAGAACAAGCATAAACAACCCAGAAGGAAACGATAAAAGCTGCAAAAAAAGTGAGCCTAAGTAGGTCAATGTGGATGTGACAGGGTGGTTCCTTCCTTTCTGTTTCTCCTCCCTCCTCCCCCCTCTCCCCTCTCCACAATACACTGTCACCATCACCCCCTCCTGCAAGGGTAAGCACTACCTCAGCAAGTAAGATCCTTCGAAAAGCGTTGGCAATGGCAGCATCAATCCCAACCATATCAAATTCCAACGAGCTTTCATCCATGTGCACCACATCCACCCGGAATTCCTAAAAAGATGGGAGAGGTGGGGCCCATAGGCTCAGTTAGTAAAATCAGTTCAAAGTTCGCCCGCATTGCATTCCCTTCTAAGGCACTGGCTGGGTGTTCAGCTCATTCGGCTTCCGGGGCTCGCCTTCCAAAGTACGCCCCCAACTCTAAATCCCAGGATCAGGCATGGGATTGGAATGGTGAGGTCACAAATATGGAGAGACCCCTGCGTTCTCAGAGGCAGGGGGATAACCATAATGACCTTTCGAGGGAGGCCGTCCAGTCTGGGGAGAGGCTTAGGATAGGGTGGGCTTCCACTTAACACCTGTGCAGCTCCCCTCGACCTCGCGGGCCCCGTGCCACCCTCACCAGCTCCCCCACCAGCACCGGGCCTCCCCTCACCTTCTCAAAGCGGCTCTGGTCCCAAGTATCATCGTAACCGCAGTAATTTCCCGGAAAGTCAGTGGTATGAACCTAGGGCAAAGAGGTACACGTGAAACTACAGGCTGGGACCCTGCCCTCCGTACGGATCCCGGCCCCATCCGTCACTCGAGCCTTACGTTTCGGACCCCGAACTCCCCGAGCACCACGCGGCTCCGCATCTCCTCCACCGCTCCGGAGGCCGCCATCTTAGCACCACGTGACTGCCGTGCGCCCACAGCGCATGCGTATTAGCCTTCTCGCGTCGTCGCCGTGGCGACAAGCGAAGCCTAGGTCTCGCGAGACAGAATGGACCTGCTAGTTTCCACGTCTACAGCTTCCGGGTGGAGTCGCCTAAACATCCGGTCGTCTTCCTTTTGGAGCATCCAACAGTGGGGGGACGCCTGTCTCCCCCACCCCACCTGCAGTCCCTGGGGCTGGCTCTCCCCCACTCCTCCGCGCAGTAGTTGCGCGAGCCGGAGTGACAGGAACCTTCGAGGGACATGGCAAGCCCGGTGGCCCCGGCGGGAGGTACCCGGAATGGGTCCTCCCCTGAGTGGGGGGGCTTCGAGGAGAATATCCAGGTAATGTCCCTAGGACCCCACCCTACCCCAAGCCTCTCCCCAGACTGGCGGTCTGAAGGCCGGCAGGTCCCTCGCAAGGTCATTATGGTTATCCCCCTGCCTCTGAGAATGCATGGTTTCTCTCCATATTTGTGACCTCAACATCCCAATCCCATGCCTGATCCTGGGATTTAGAGTTGGGGGCGTTCTTTGGAAACCATTTAGTCCAGTGCCCTTGTTTTACAGAAGAGGAAACTGAGACCCCGAAAGGGAAAGCGACTTTCCCAAGGCCACAAAGGTAGTAAAAGCCGGGGAAATTCATCTCCACATCTAACCTGAATCTGCCCCTTAGGTAGCACCTTATTTTTTTCTTTCTCCAGGCTCCTGTGGAGCTGGAGACAAAGAGCATGTGACGAGTACCAATCAGCAGCATTGACTGAGTGCACATTGTATTGAGAGGGAGAGGAGAAGGAGCTGGTTGGCCTCAAGGGCCTCAAATTGGCCCACTAAGGAGGATTAATTCGCTCCTTCAACAAATTTTTATGGAGCCTTTATTATATAGGCGGGGATATTCAAAGAACTTCAAAATTCAGTACTTGCAGTTAAGGAACTGTGATAAATGTCATGGTAGAAGGAAAAACTGGCTCCATGAAAGATTCCAGCCAAAATAGAAAAGAAGCTTTATTTGGGATGAAAGACAAGGAAGCATATATGTACAAATTAAGTAAATATCAAGTAATTCCCAGAGGAAGTAAAGATTGGGGGGGGGGGGGTCTGGAGATCAGAAAGCATTTGATAAGAGAAAGCATTTAAACTGGACCTTGAAGGATATCAGCCAAGTGAAAGGGACAGCATTCCAGGCTAGAGAATACTTTGACATGGGTGGAAACATACAAAGAATGTATTCTGGAATCTCAGATTTGGTTGGAACTTGGACCACAGGGAACAACAGCAGAGCATTTGATCTGATAAGGAAGACTTTGCCTCTGTTGAGGAGGGGAGGTTCGGGGAGAAAATATTCCAGGGGAACTCATTCTCTGTGCTCATTGGAGAAAAAGAAATAGGAGTAAAGGACAAGAAATGAATTTGTCTGGCTAGAATGTAGAGCCTGAGAAGGGTCAAAATTTTACAGCAAATGCCTAGAGCTGGAAGAGTTAGGAAGATTCATTTAAGATAAAATGCTTATATGTACTATGCAAAATGCAAAGCACTACCCTGGGCATTAGGGACACAGGAAAATTATACAGTCCCTATCCTCACAAAAATTTCATTCTACTGGGTGGAGGGGAGGGGGGAATGAGGTTAAGAATAGATTTACAGGTTTTGTAAATAAAAAGTAATTCTAAGAGGAAGAGAACTAAGAGTTAAAGGGAGCAGAAAAAGAATCAAGGAAGTGGCACCTCACTTGAGCTTTGAAGGAAATTGGAGGTATAACAAGCTGGGGTTAAAGAAGGAGGGCTACCAAACATGAGGCACCATTGTGCAAAAGTTATAAAAGCAAGAGGTGGAATGCTGTGGAAATAGTTAACAGTCTAGTTTGTTGTTAAAAGAAATATGTGAGTGGGAATAATATGAAATAAGCCTGGAAAGGAGGGTGGAACCAGATTGTGGAGGGCTTGAAATTCCAGCTGGGTTTTCTGTACTATTTTTAGGGGCAATAGGACACTTTTGAAGCTCTGTGTGTGTGTATGTCTGTGTTGGTCTGTCTGTGTGCATGCATGCACACTTGTGTACACTCAGAGTCATAACTAGATCTACATTTTAGGAAAACCACCAAGTCTTAACAGCTGAGGGACAAAGCCCCTTCTTCACTCCACCCACAACCCCAGTCTTTTAGATAAGGGAAAGAGGAACAGTGTTAATGAGTTGAATGCACAGATCAGAAAGATCAGCTGCCTATTAAATATTTATTAAGCGTTTAGCACAGCATAGGAAGACAGTTCCTGTCCTCAAGGATCTAATAGAGAAAGACAGCACACAAAAGGAAACTGACAACAGGGAGAGGCACCTGAGGTGAATTTCCAAAGTAGTTAGTTGATGGAAAACACGCCTCTCACCCCTTTAAACAGAAGCCCCAGAGCCCTTGGCCCTGCCTTCCAATCATAGGTCAGAGGGGTGGAGAGTGCTGATGAGATGTGAGTGCCGATGAGATGTGAGTGCCAGGCAAATTCACTCGGGTTCCTTTGACCTGACAGGGTGGAGGCTCAGCAGTCATTGACATGGAAAACATGGACGACACATCAGGATCTAGCTTTGAAGATATGGGGGAGCTTCACCAGCGGCTCCGTGAAGAAGAGGTGGATGCTGATGCAGCTGCTGCCGAGGAGGAGGATGGAGAATTCCTGGGAATGAAGGGTTTCAAGGGCCAGCTGAGTCGACAGGTGGCTGATCAGGTAAGCAATACTGAGCTTCTAGTAAGCCAAGGAAAAGCAGGGTTCTGTCCGAGCTATTCTGTTTGTATCCCCATCTTCAAGCAGGATGTATTCTGCCAGACAGACAGGAATCTCCTCTATTCTGAAAGATATCTGCAACTTTTTCCATGGAGAAAAAGACAACAGCCTAGAGCTAGTTTCTAGAAACCAGAATAGGATCTCAGTGGGTCACCTTCTTTATCACTTTTTCTCAGATGTGGCAGGCGGGGAAGAGACAGGCCTCCAAGGCCTTCAGCCTCTATGCTAATATCGACATCCTCAGGCCTTACTTTGATGTGGAGCCTGCCCAAGTTCGAAGCCGGTAAGAGTTTTCTTCTTCCCAGCCTAGCTGCTGTCCCTGGCCAGAGCCACATCGCAGCCATGCTAGACCCCCATATGAACTCCCCTTGGGTAGCCCTGGGGGGCCTTTCATTGTACAGGCCTGGGGCCAGTAGTAGAACCCTCATCTCAGGGCCAGGCTCCTGTGCTGGTCACGGTCCACGTGTTTATTCACAAAAACACACAGGTTCTAAGAGGGGAGAGATGGGGTGTTTGCCTATATCTCTCCTCGTTCTTCCTCCCTTTCTATCATAGTCGTTAATGTGCTCAGCCTTTCTCTTAGCCCCCTAAGATTTGGGGTAAGTCATGTTACTTCTCTGAGCCTCAGTTTCCTAATTGGCAAAATAGGGATAATACTTGCAATGCCTACTTGTAGGATTGTCTGTTGTGTTTTATAAACTTTAATCATGACATAAAGGTATGACTGTAATCTTGAACAAGTCCTTTAGACTCTCAAGCCTTTTAATTCACCCATAAAATGAAAGCATTGAGCTAAATTCTACCCTCAAAAGGTTAGACTCAAAATCTAAATCTAGTAATCCTAGCAAGGATGGGGAACCTGCAGCCTCAAGGCCATATGTGGCCCTTTAGGTCCTCAAGTGCAGCCCTTTGACTGAATCCAAACTTCACAGAACAGATTGTTCTATACAAAGAGGCACACTTGAGGACCTAGAGGACCACGTATGGCCTTGAGGCTGAAGGTTTCCCATTCCTACTTTAGGGGAAAGCATTTTTCAGTAACATTAGACACTCCCTACCCCCAATAAAATAAGCACACTTTTATGCAGTCCACAATCTCCCAGTCACCCAGCTAGGCCTCTCCAAAATCTCCTTATTTCCCACTGACCCAATCATCCTCAAAAAATTTCCCCTTCTGATGACAGCACATAGTAGAAGAAAGAGATCCCTCCCAGAAAAGTTACCCCCAACCCTGCCCTACTCTCATACCTTCTATCTTATAGGCTCCTGGAATCCATGATCCCTGTCAAGATGGTCAACTTTCCCCAGGTAAATAATAAATGATCCCTTTTGTCACTCATGTCCAAAGAAATGTTCCCAAGTAGAAAATGTTAGCCCAGGAAGGAGCAGTGATTCAATGGGCAAAGCCATTGAAAGGTGGCCCAGGACTCAGGGGAAATGGCTCCAAGAAAAAGGTTAAGGGTCTGAGAGGGTGGAGGCAGAAGGGAAGCAGTCATTCAGACATCCCCAGCTGAGCTGGTGTCTCCACAGAAAATTGCTGGCGAACTCTACGGGCCTCTCATGCTGGTGTTCACCCTGGTTGCCATTCTCCTCCATGGGATGAAGACATCTGATACCATTATTGTAAGCAGATGAGGGGGCGGAGGCTAATAGGAGGTCTCCAGAGTTGTCCTGTTGAACTCTAGGGCCTGTACTTGGGTATCATAGATGAAGTAGGAACACTGGGACAGAGGGTTAATGGCGGCTTCAGGAGAGCTGACTGAATGGGACTCAGACTTTTGAGGGAAAGGGTGAGGGAGGTGGGAGTGTGTGGTTAAATCAGTTGTCCTCTTCTTTCCCTACCCCAGCGGGAAGGTACCCTGATGGGCACTGCCATTGGCACCTGCTTTGGCTACTGGTTGGGCGTCTCATCCTTCATTTACTTCTTGGCTTACCTGTGCAATGCCCAGATCACCATGCTCCAGATGCTGGCACTGCTGGTAAGAGGGCCCATGGGGGGGCAGGGCGGCACCAGACAGAGCAGCCTCTCTAGCACCCCCTTAGCCAGCTCCAAGGTGGAATTGGGAGGTTCCCTGGGCCTGCCACCAAATGCCATCTCCTCCTCATCCCTCAGGGCTATGGACTCTTTGGACATTGCATTGTTCTCTTGGTCACCTACAACATCCATCTCCATGCCCTCTTCTATCTCTTCTGGCTGTTGGTGGGTGGGCTGTCGACCCTTCGCATGGTGAGTTTGAGAAGAAGCCCAAGCATGGACACAACTCTTAAGTGTGGCTCATGAGTGGGTGGGTTCTCCGCCCGGCCCCAGGTGTCCTTCCTGCCCAGTGTTTGTCCCAGGAGGGGCAGGGTTCATCTGAACTGTAACATCCTTTCTGGCCCCAGGTGGCGGTGCTAGTGTCACGGACAGTGGGGCCCACCCAGCGCCTGCTTCTCTGTGGGACCCTGGCTACCCTGCACATGCTCTTCTTACTCTATTTGCACTTCGCCTACCACAAAGTTGTGGAGGGTGAGTCATGGGGGAAGGGGGGCGGTTATCAACTGCTTTTTCTAGTTTGACTCCAGGACAGTCCCTGCCCTAACTCCATCTCCTCCCCTTATGCTCCTCCTTCACATCTTGAGGCTGTCTCTGGAAGAACTCTCGGAACAATCAGTAGGCATTTATTAAGCACTTACTGTGTGCCAAGCAACAAAGCGGGAAGGAGACCTTCTCTCTCAAGGAGCTGCCACCCAGTGTCAAGGATCACCATCATCTCTCTAGGCTAGGTTCGGTGCAGTGCTGCCCCAGTGCAGGAGACGTTAATAAATCTCCTAGAGGGTTCAAGTACACTGTAATTTAAAAAAAAAAGATTCCCCAGGGCTCCCAGTGTCTTCAGGGTCCAGGGAGAGTGCTTATGGCGGGGTGTACTTCAGTACACAGTTCCCTGCCTCTTCCCAGTGTTCACCTCCTTTCTTCCTTCTCTCAGGGATCCTGGATACACTTGAGGGGCCCAACATCCCCCCCATCCAGAGAGTCCCCAGGGACATTCCTGTTGCTGGGCTTCCTGTCGCCGTGCTCAATGCCACAGCCAAAGCTGTTGCCCTGACTCTGCAGCCACACTGACCCCATCCTGGTCCTCTCCGATACCCCCTTCACTCAAGTTCTGCTTTATGATCCCCACAGCATCGTGGGGAAGAGGATTAAAGGACAGTGTTGGTGACCTGTGTCTTTTTGATGGGGGCTGGGGCTTCTTTGGAGCTGTTGGTTCACCCACAAATATTCCTGAATCTCTTCTCAGCTTCTGAAGAGTATGTAGCCCGGCACTCTTTGCCCAGGATCAGGGCAGAAAGTATGTCGGGCCCTCTGGGTCCCCCTCACCATCTCTCCCCCTTTTCATTCTCTCTGTACCATCTTGCTAATTATAGACTTGGTAATTAAAAGATTAATTGGGATCTGGAAGTTCAGCTACTATTCCAATGGCCCACCCTGCCATCTCCACCTTCTGCTGGTAGTGGTTATAAAATATCCCCGTCTTTTCAGCCAGGCATATTAATTTTTATGGTGGGGAGCTGGGGTGCAGTGCCTAGGGAACAGTGAGTAAATGTGTAAACTCACTGGAGTCAGAAGGCTGAGTAGCAACAGCAGGGTAGAAAGACAAAGTTCAGCTAGTTGGACCAATAGGCCCAAAGCAGGATGGCAATGCCTTACACACTTGACACTGGCAGAATTTTCCAGAACAAGTTATGTTTCCTGTGCATACAGCATGGAAGTGGATCTAACCTTTCCCAACATGTGCATGCAGAGACACCCAGGCTTTCACTTTGCAGCCCACCAAGCCCAGACTCTAAATCTGCATCATTATTAGAAAACCTACTGCATTTGGGCAGTCTATAGATAATTTTTGCTAGAACTCTAACATTTACCCTTAATAGCCTAAAACTGCACCAAGACAATTTCTATATGGTTAAAGGGCAGTGGGTACTAGGTGCAGGATTGAAACAATTGAAGTTACTGTGGTAGTTGAAGAGGGGAGAAACTCAGGTGTGGGGGATTTTTGGTTTTCCCTGAGTATAAGCTAGACTTTTTCTGCATTCTCCAGCCCAAA
The DNA here is from genome assembly GCF_028583685.1 of Petaurus breviceps papuanus. Classification (NCBI taxonomy): domain Eukaryota; kingdom Metazoa; phylum Chordata; class Mammalia; order Diprotodontia; family Petauridae; genus Petaurus; species Petaurus breviceps. The sequence continues at coordinate 8,625,110 of NW_027187316.1, forward strand.
ACCATTGGGAGATGGGATCCAAAACACATTTAAACTTGAAGGTGGCCCTGGGTGGAGAAGACAATAATTTCTACATTGCTGAGATTTTTGAGTGAGCAATCTTATGTTCTGCTCTACAGTCCTTCTTTAGCCTCTTCAATCCTAACTCATGTTCAGAAATAGATGCCATACTCACTCTGGGCTTCACATTTACTGTTAGGGAAGCCAGCCAGAAAGGATTCCCTCTCTGGGTTTCCCCACCTCTGCATTTTTCCTGGGGAATAATGGTAACAGTTGACACTTGCTTCCAGTTGCGACCATTATGTTTGAGCCCCACGACCACAGTTAGTAAAAGATACATGGTAAACCCTATGGTACAGATGAAATCAGTGAGAGGATATAGGAAAGGGAATATGCATTTATTTAGTTCATACTAAGCGTGGGGCACTATGCTAAGTACAAGTGTTATCTCATTTAATTCTCTTAACCTCCGTTTTACACCTGGGAAAACAGAGGTGACTTGCCCTGGGTTACATAGCTAGTGTCTCGAGGCCGAATTTTAACTCAGGGTTGCTGATTCTAGGCCCAGAGCTCTATCTACTGTGTCACTACTGCTTCCAGGGTCTCCACCTATGCTTTTTGGTGTAACGAATAGAATTTAGGGCCTGGAGTCGGGAAGACTCCTTCCTGATTTCAAGTCTGGGCTCACACACGCATGAGTTTGTGACCCTGAGCAAGTCACTTAACCCTATTTGCCTCAGTCTCCTCATCTGTAAAATGAGCTGGAGAAGGAAATGGCAAACCACCCCGGTATCTTTGCCAAGAAAACCCCAAATGAGGTTATGAATAGTGGCCACGATTGAACAACACCTGCTGCCTGGGTATTGGGGTACTTGGGTTTCTCTAGTTTGCCTTTAATACTTCCCTTAGCCCCATGGTTTCACTTGGGTTTTCCGCCAAGCTCAGAACCAGAAGGGCCTTGAGGGGGGCGGTGCTCTGTAGCAAACGCCCGACCAGCCAGGGAAGGAGGACACGTCGCCCCCCATCCCCACCCCCGCCTGGCACAGGTCTGCAGCACAAAGTCAGCGCGGCGTACTGGGTAATCCGAGGAGGCCCAAGGAATCCCCACGCACTAGGCGCTGCTCGTCACTGCGGTTGGGACGGAAAAAGGGCGGGGCAAAGAGCCGCGATGCTGGGGAGGAGGAGTCAAGGAAAGGCGGGGACGAATTAAAGGGCCTGGGGAAGGATGGCGGGGTCGGGAAACCCGAGCGTGCCAAACCACTAGGGGGGTAGGCATGGGGCTCGGGGCTGGAGATGTGTGTTGCAGACCCTTGGGCCGCCTCCACACATACACACAGGCCTCGCCCCCATCGTGGTCCTCCCCGAGCCTCCGTCCAGTCCAGGTCAGCGCCCCTCGGTGACCCTAGTTCTGTCCGAGGGGAGCGGACTCTGCTAGCAATCTCACCTCCCAGCTTCAGCCCCGCGATCCCCGGAGAGGAGGAGACGGGGTGCCCTGCCCATGCCCGCTGCCCCCGCTCCTGAGTCCCTCTCTCCTGGATGGACTGACAGGGGCCTTTCCCAAACCCCTTCCTCGGCGGGCTCCTGCTAAACTGCCGGCGGGTCAGTGGAGCGAGCTTTGGATTGGGAGAGGGCGGGGCGAGAAGCCGTGACGCGGCCGTTGCCGTGGAAACCGGCCGCCCTCCTCAGCAAAGCCGCCGGAGCCCCAGGCCGGAGCCCCAGCCGAGCCCCAACCGCATCCCTCCGCAGCGGTGCCCTGCGGACACGGCCCCAGAGGCGGTAACCAGCGTTCGCCCGGCCCAAGGGAGGCAGGGAAGGAAGGCTTCGAGGAGGGGGAGCAGGTGGAGGAGGAAGCCCCGGGGCACGTGCTCCGTCCGGGCCGGGCCCGCCTGGGTCCGGGGCCACGCGCCATGAGCCGAGGCCCCGGAGCCGGCGCCACCGTCGCCCGCTGCGCGGGGCCCGGGGCTCAGGGCTCCCAGGGCGCCTGTGCCGGGACCCCGCCCGCACGAGCCAGGCCGCAGCGCCGTCTCTAGCCGGGCAGCGGAGCCCCGGGCGGGGGCCAGCAGTCACGGAGCGCACGGCCCGCCGCGCGCCCGCGCGCACACCCGGGTGCCCGGCTCCTCGCCCCCGGCGTCTCTCGCGGCCCGGCCCCGCGGCGGTGACGATGCTGCCCAGCTCCATCCAGATCTCCGGGGAGCCGCTGTCGAGCGCCGAGGTGCGGGACATCTGCCGCGGCCTGCGGGACAACGCCGTGCGCCTGCTGTCCCTTCGCGGCTGCCGCCTCTGCGACCGCGACTTCGCCCGTATCTGCCGCGCCCTGGCCGGAGCCTCGTCCTTGGCGCAGCTGAACCTCAACCTGGGCGTCGTGTCCAGCCCCGGGCGCGTCAAGCAACTGGCCGAAGCCCTGAGGGTCAACCGCTCCGTCCAGTCCCTCTTGTGAGTCCCCAGGGGCGGGCTGGGGAAGGGCATGGGTGGGCAGGGGGCCACACCCCGGAACCTCTCCCCGTCTTCTGTGAGTCATTCCCCCCATTTGTACTCGCAGGCACCGCCCGATTTAAGGCACACAGGTTCACCCTTCCTTGGCCGAGACCCGACTAACCTGACCCCCTCCCCACTCACAGGAGGATCCCCAAACTTCACCTTCCTACACCCTGTCAGTTCTTTTCCCCCTTATCTTCATTCCCTCCCAGAGACACTCTCTAATCTTCCCTTCCTCCCTGCTACGCTGTTATTCTGACTCTCCCATTTAATAATACCTTTGTGACCTTGGGCAATTCACTTAGTTTCCTCATTTATAAAATGAGGGAGACCTAGATGGGTCCCTTAGGGTCTTTTCTAGCTAAGAATCTTATGAACTGTGGAAATTCATCCCCGCCCTGACTTCCTGAATATCTACATCATCCCCCCCCCAGAGTGGAATGCCTCTCTGAAATGATCTCTCAGTAATTTTCCATTAGAAATCAAAATCTGCCCCATCTACCCATCTAATTGACCTCTTTTGTTCCGTTTTAGAACCAGGATACCCCCTTGCAATTACTAGCCTCCTTTCTTAGGGTAGATTTTCCCTAACTTCCCACTCAAGATCTAATTAATATTCCCTGTAACTTCATTTCAAACCCCTCACCTCTTCTAAGCTTTAACACCTCCTAATGTTCTTCCAGAGATGAAAACCTAATTTCCCCACCCTGAATATTCATTAAGTAGCCCCTCTTCCCATGCAGGATGCTCACCCAAATCCCTATGCCCTAAATTCTAACCAGATACCCCTAAACTCCCTACCTAGGATGGCCCTGGCTTTATACTCTCTCTCTCTCTCTCTCTCCCCCCCCCCCACAGGCCCAGAGTCTTCCACTCTTCTTCCACCAATCCCTCAATCCTCTCAGACTGATCTTTCTCCCAAAACTTGATCCTTCCACAGCCCTACCCCTTGCCACATAAAGACCTGAACCCACTTTCACTTTGACCTTGGAGTTCTCCTGTCTCCCAGGCCCCTCTGTGATACTTTGGCTAGCTGTGTGTGATTTCCTTCCAAAACCCCCACCTGCACCCCCATTTATAGAGAACCCTCACCCTAGGGTACAAAAGCAAGACAACTCTTCATGTAGAGAGGCTGGTACCTGATGATAGCAATGACCACCACCCCACTGTTCTCCCCACTCCCAGCCTTCATGGGAGCCCCCTGACAGATGCTGGACTGGCCCTGCTCAACCCTGCCCTGGCTCTGCACCCTGCCCTTGTGGCCCTAGACTTAGGTGACTGCATGCTGGGGGATGAAGCCATCAACCTCATCTGTGGTCTCCTGCCCCCTGATGGGGCTAAGTCAGGTGAGCAGGGCAGTGCCGAGGGTCATGACCAAAGGGGCCAGGGAATTAGGTGGGCCTGGCCCAGGCTGGGCCTCTGTTTGCTTCTCCCAAGGCTGTCTTGGTTCCTTTTACAGCAGTTTTATCAGTCCCCCTTCTGAGGGTGGGAGGTTTACCCTGCTTAGGGGATGGAGTACAGATTACAGAGCCTTACTCATTTAGGGGATGAACTGTCTGAAGTCACTCTAGGCCCCCTGAGGGGACTGGATTCTTGGAAATGCCCTAAGTAGAACAGTTATGAACTAAGGGGGTAAAGAATGAATGGGGATCACAAACCCCCTAAGCTTTGAGCTGGCCCCAAATCCTGGTAGAAGTTGGCCTGGGTTTTTGGAGGGGTGGGAGAGGAGGAAATGAAGTGAGATCACACATGTAGATGAGTAGCAGGGGCTTTCATCAGGTCTCTGACTGCAGCCTGGTGTCACAAACCTCAGCACCACCCACTTCTCCCTCCCACCAGGCCTTAAGGAACTGACCCTGAGTGCCAACCCTGGAATCACCCCCAAGGGCTGGAGTAGACTTGCCATCGCTGTGGCTCACAGCTCCCAGGTCCGAGTCCTCAATCTGGACTACAACCCCCTGGGTGAGGCACAAGAAAACCCCTTGCCCCCAAAAGGGACTTGGAATGCAAAGTGTGAGAATGGGGGTGGGGGGGATACTGCTTCTCAATCGCCTGATCAACCTCAAGGGA
>NW_027187316.1:8629664-8693830 GCF_028583685.1 Petaurus breviceps papuanus
TCACTTAGCAGGGGAGGTAGGGCATGTGGTGATTGCTAGGGCAGTGGGAGATGCTGAGGGATGGGAGGGGACAGTAAGTTCTCCTTGAATGTCTCCCTCCAGGTGACCATGTGGCAGGGATGTTGGCTGTGGCTGTGGCCTCCAGTCGCACCCTCGAGGTCCTGGACTTGGAAGGTACTGGCCTCACCAACCAGTCGGCCCAGGTGAGGAGCCCAGGAGATGGCCACACTGACTCAGGCCATCTTGTGCAGAACATGGGGCTGGGCACTAGGGGAAATAAAAAGCCTAGAGAACACAGAATGGATACAACACTCTCCCCTACCTTCCTTGTGCCTCCAGAGGGGATAAGAAACACACAATTAAACTATAGGATTTACAGCCAGGAATCCTGATCTCCTAGTCCGGGGGTTCAGAGATTTGTTCTGTGAAGTTTAGATTCAGTCAAAGGTTCCCCACCCCTATCCTAGTCTTACCCCTTCCTGTTCTAATTGAGGAAGTTCAAACCCAGAGAGGGCAGGTAAAGCTTGTCCAAGGTCGAACTGACTCTCACTCTGGGGCCCTCTTCAGTCTATCAGCCCCCTATGGAAATTCAATATTCCATAAGTGCCCAAAGCAAAACACATCGCTAGAAGCTTCCAAATAAACATTGAGTGGTCCTTTACCATCTCCAGCCATCTGGCACTTCCCCACTTTATGAATCATGTCTTCCCTAATGCTACTGGGGCAGGGCCACCTTCTCCCCGAAATCAGTCTGGGGTCACTCTCTGGGAGGAGGATGTAGAGAGGTGGTCAAGAGAGTCCCAGGCTTATGTAAGAGTTTTATGTGCTGCAGGAGATAGGATTGCAACATATGCTAGAGATGGTAGGAGATTGGTGTCTGTACCTCACTAATCCCTCCTACTTCCATCTTCCTCCCACAAATCACCCCCCAGACCCTACTGGACATGGTGGAGAATTATCCCACGGCTTTGCGGAGCCTGGTGTTAACTGAGAACAGCATCAGCCCAGAGCTGCAGCAGCAGATCTGTGACCTGCTCTCAGAGGGCGAAGAGGAGGAGGAGGCCGTAGCTACAGCAGGAGACGGTGTCCGGGTCCAGGACAGGGATCGAGAAGGGGAGCTTGATGCTCGCCAGAGGGGCGGATCCTGGATCTGCCCCAGTGGTAAGAGCCAGAATCTGGAAACATCAGGGGAAGGGAAAAGTGAAACACAGGAAATAGGCCCTGCAATTCTCATTCACTCCAAGCTAGACACTGTGCTCCATGACCCCTGGCTCTGAATAATCTCAATAACCTTTTTTTTAACCCTTTCTGCAGATCCTGGCTCTCAGATGGTACTGATGACTTCAGGACTGGGGGATAGTCTATTGGCTGAGACTGAGATGTGAATCCTGCAATTCCACCCCTCACCCCTAACCTCCATGTACCCCTGTGTGTGTGTGTCCTCCCGTGTGTACATGTCTACACATGCCATTGTGAGCAGGGCAAAGCCCCAGGGTCTCAGGAGGGGTGGTACCCAGGGCTCTGGTAGCCCCCTGGCCGCAGGGTGGGCAGGTGGGTGGCTCTGGTAGCTGTGATTGACTAAATGGCCTTGTGGTGGCACTTGTTCCCAGGGCAATACCCCTAGCTGCATTAGCAGCTCTGGCTTCAGCCCGCTGGCTCGGTAGATTTTATAAACTCCACAACCTGGTGTGTGGCTATGGTCACTGGGGGTGGGTGGGAGAGGCTGAGAAAGACGCTGGAGAAATGACAGCAGCCAGTAGGCAGTCTGCATCCCAAGAGCTACTGAGGAACCCAAATGTAGTCACCACTAGGGGGCAGTGCCGCTCAACACCAGCCCTGGTACTCATTCTAATCCTTTCAGGTCACATTTCTGCAGCCCAGTTACAAAGCTTTTACACATTTAATCTTGACAATACTGTAGGTAGGTAGTATTGTTACCTCACAAAGCTAAATAAGAAGCTTAATAATTCTCCCATGATCACAGTAGTCAGTCACCTTGGTTAAAATGCACTTACTCCCTTGGTGACCCTAGTGGGCATCAGTTTAAACTGTGGAATGAAAGGGCTCAACTAAAAGCCTTCTGAGGTTCTTTCCAGCTCTAAATCTATCATCCCAATTGACAGAATCCAGGTCTCATCCAAGTTCTAGCATGTTCTTCCACACTGTGTTGACTGCTCTCTTCAACCACACCCAAAGAATGATACAAGGGTTCACATCATAGATCATATGACTGCTTAAGGTGAGGCACATCATCAAAGGATGGATAGCCTTGTCCCTGATAGTGGGGTGTCCTAAAAGAAAGGCCACTATGCCATCCACTAACAATGTTTCAGGTGGCTTAGAAACTAGGGTAGGCATATGTCCCAGGAAGGGAAGTTGTCAAGGTCCTTTGCCTGTCTATAACATTAGCTGGAGGTTCAAGACTAGGGAAGCCTTAGGCAGGAGGTAAGGCAATGCCATGAGGAGGGGGCTCCAAGGGTTGCCAGTACTATCAGGGGATTTGAGGTGGGAGTCCCATCATCAAGTCTTGAGTGCCTTCAGACACACCTTTGGTCTGGCTGAACCACCAGGCAGGAGCAAGTCTGGAGGGTCAAGTAGCACAGATGACACAATACTACCGATAAAATAGTTTATTTCTGATTTTAAAATAGACTCATCAATGTGAAAACTTCCCAAAGCTCAGAGTAACAGTCTAGAGCCAAAGGAGGGGAGGGGCACCTCTAGTCTTCCCTGGATCTAGGGCCAGACCAGGCAGATTTCTCTCCACCCCACTGTCCCCAAGGAGACAGAAAGCCCTAAGCCATCCTCCTTTCATCCTTACTCCCACGGGGCCAACTCTACTGGAAGGACTTGTAGCAATAGCCCCTGCCATGGAAAGGGTTCCAATAGAAACTTGGGGTTCAAAAACAACCCTTCCCCCCAAAAATAAACTCCCTTGAGGGAGCAGACTTGGGGGCAAATACTGACAGAACCTTCTCCGCCCCCTCCCCCACCCCAACCCTACTCAAACACCCAGTGCAGACCAAAAGGTGGGATGTTCAAGGTTTGGGAAGAGATATGGTGTCCTGTGCTCAGCACGGATCAGTAAGGGCCTAAAGGGCCCTATATGGACAGACGTTTGGTGTCCCAGTTTTAGAAATGGCCAAACTCAAGTTGGGTGAAGGAACTGATTCAATGCTGCATCCAAGGTTAAGGTCCTGGTTTTCAATGGCATGAACTGGCTGGTCCAAGGAACAAAGGGTTGGGGAACCTGAGTTTAGAGTGAGCAAGATGCCTCAGTATCCCCCATGCAGTAACAACCTGGTGGCGTATGTAGTTACAGGGAAGGAGAGCAGGTGTTAGCAGGGAGAAGGGGTGATGAGGGCCTAGTTCAGCAAGTTGCCCTGCTCCTGGGCCTGGGTTAGACTGTCCTTTCGGTGTAAATGGTGCACACCCATCCGCTTGGGGCTTCTCTGAGGACGGTTAGAGGTCAATCGAACCCTCCCCTCCCCAGGAGGGGTGCCTGACCTTTCCCCTCCCTCTTCAGGAAGCAGTTTCTGGCGCTCCTCTGTAGGGCTCAGAGGCAGGTTCAATTCACCATCATCCCTGGATGGGGGTGGGCTGGGAAAAGGCAAAAGTCGACACCCCTCACCAACTGGAGAGGAGGCTACGGGGCCAGTGTCCTCATTATCTGAGGTGCTGCCAGCAAAATTGCGCAAATCTGGAAGCGCATCACGCCCAAAGGCTGTACGTTGGGTCAGAGGGGCAGGAGGAGGTGCCCGATCCACAAATGCTCGCTGCCAGCTGGCCAACAGCAGATCCTCTTCAGAGCTGGCCGAGCTGGCCACAGCACTAGGTACAGAGGGTGGACTGGCAAGTGGTCGAGGTGAAGCCTGGGTGGAGGCAGGGCTACCAGGGCTGAGTCGGGCTCGATCAGACCCTTCCTCCACTAGACTTAGAGAGATGGCCTGTCGGGTGGCATAGGTACAATTGGGCAGAGGGCTATTTCTGGGGATTCGCACCTTGTCCTCGGAGAATTCAATCACTTTTCGACCTGGGTATAAGGGGTGTGGGGGTGATGGAGTAGGGTAAGGGCTCAGCTTCTCACAGGGTGGCAAGGGCAGCTCTTCCTCTGATGAGCCCCGAGTACTGCCTGGTGGGCAGCACTCCCCATTGGCTTGAGAGGTGGGACTCCTTGGAGCCGTGGGACTGGCAGGATTGCCCGGAGCCCCCTCACTCATGTCCACATGCACAAAGACATCCTCAGCTACAGGGCGTCCAGAACTGCCAGACTGGGCAGAGTTGAGCAGGAGTGACTCTGGCTTTTCCAGTACTCGAGCAATAACTGAGGTGGGCACCACAGCTCCTGGGGCCAGGCTAGGGGCAGGGCTAGGGCCAGGGGCATCCTGTGTGCTATGCAAGTGCTTGCTAACCATGTCCTGAAGTTCATAAGGCAGCTGCATAGGAAAGATACATAGAAGTGAGTGGAATAACCAAGGGTACTGGAACATGATCCCACTTCTAACCCCGGGTAACACCTCTAAATCAACCTCTGTCCCCAGGGGGTTCCTGAGTTCCTAGATCCAGAACAATCTTAAGGAAATCAGCAATGACTCCTCCAGGATCTCCCCCTGCTTTAACTACACCCTCATACTTTTAGCCTAGGGGCCGTCCTAGGGTCCCTACTTGGAAGGATACTGGCACTCTCCTTACCTTGTGTCCCCAAGGCTTTGTCCCTGTCAAACAGCTCTCTCCATATCCCCCTCCTCCTTGCTTGGAGACCTGGAGTTCAATCCTCTCCCTGATCCCCCCATCTGCCTTTGCTCAGGAATGGCAATAGATCCCTTACTTCCATTCTCCACCCCCTTGGGAAGGACAGTAAGGGCAGAAGACATCAATCACAGAGTCCGCAGAGTATAAAGAAGGGATAGGCAGAAAAGGAAAAGTGGGAAAGCAGAGGGACGTGGAAGTACAAGTGAGAGAGAAGAGGCTGGGGGAGGCCAAAGGGAGTCACACTCACATCAGCAAACTTATGGTTTCGGAAATGGGACTTGTTGCACTTAAGCAGCTGCACAGCCAGGTTACAGTCCTGCCGGTAGCGCTCCTAGGGAGAGAGCACTAAGATTGGTGCCCACCCTGGGCCCAGCACAGGGGCTAGAGGAGGAGGAGGAAGGGATTCCCTTTCCAGAAGGCACTGGCTTCACGGCCTCCACAGCCAGAGCTCATATCACCCACCCCACCAGCCAAGGGAAACAGCACATGTGCCCACGGGGAACCTACATTGAGCTCTTCTAGCTTGTTAATGGTAGTCTTAGCATCCAAGAGTTTGTTGGTCAGCTCGACAATCTCCCAGTCCAAGGTTTTCCGGTCCATCTCAGCCTTCTTAATCTAAAGTAGGAGATTAAGTAGCCTCAGCATAATATCAGCTGACACCTCAAATCACTCCCCCTCCCCCCAACAGATATGGGATAGCCACAGGAGCTGGGACAGCTAAGGTAGACAAGACAGACAGACGGATGGATGTACAGAGGGAACCAGGGGCCTCTCTCCTGCTCTCTAAGCTGGCTAAATGACAAGGGTAGGAATGGGAGGGGGTGTGGGCTCTCTACCACCTTACACATAAAAGAGCTGGTAGAAGTGTCTCTGGGCTACCATACCTCTGTGCAACTCAAAGTACTGCTCATGGGGATTAGCTCAGGGAGGGGGGCGGACTGAAGGGGAAGGGACAAACTGAGAGCAGCTGACATCACCTGTTCAGAGGCAGGGACCTTCCAAACACAGGCTTGACTGTCCTGTGCCCAGGAATGGGGAGGGAGGAGATGGAGGGGCAAGCAGTGAGGGTGGCTCTAAGAGGTAGCCTGGTACTTCTGTAGCACTGGCAAGATTGACGGCAACTCCAGGAGATGGAAATGAGAGGAACACAAACTGAGGGTACCCCTCAATGCTCCAGACCCTCTGCTGGAGAAGCCACTTAGTCATCTCTGTGGAATGCAGCAGGGAGGACACTGTCCAACACTGGCATCACTTAGTACCCCAAGAGCCGCCTAAGAAGGCTCCCTGGCCCTCCAAAGCTCCTGAGAGAAGAGGGCACCCATGGCCACTGCTCCAGGGAGAGGACAGGGCCTGGAACAGGGATAAAGAGGAGGGACAGAATAGGGCACTAGTGATGGAGCAGAGGGTAAGGGTAATTAGCCAGGGTCCCAGGGGGGTCCCAGGGCAAGGCCAAGGTACAAGAGAGAAAAAACAAACTCAGACGCAACTGCAAAAATCCAGCTGTGGCTAAGAGAGGCCTGAGAGGAGAGCGCAGCAGCAGCAGTGGCGGCGTGGGGGAAGGGAAGACGAGGAGAAAAGAGAAACAGCCGTGAGCATTAGGACAGTCCCGACTCAGACAACACACTGCGGGCCCCCACCCATCCCCCTTCTCCTCCCCCAGCTCCTGACCTCCTCCCACCACTGCTCCCAAGTCCCTGAGAGCACAGAGTTCTCCCTGGGGGTCTTAGGGCACCCTGCCCTCTGGTGGACTCGGTGCCCTGGAGGTGCCCTCTGTGACCAGTTACCAATGTGTGCAACTTGTCTTCCAGCTCCTGGTTGTTCCTCTGCGACGCCGTGTAGCTATTTTGTAACCTACACACACGAAGAGAGGCAGGGCTAACAACCCTGCCTGTCCCGTCCCATTCCATCCCATGCCGTGCCCAGTGCCACCTCAGCCCCACTCTCACCGTCGGAACTTGTCCTTGAATTTGTCCAGTTCTTCCCGGCTCTGACCCAGCTCTAGCTCCAAATAGTCCTGTCCAATCTCCAGCTCCCGCTCCAGGGCCTCTGTCCGGCTGGTCGCAGAGGCCAGGCGTCGCCGCAGCTCCTCATTCTCCTGCTGCAGGAGCCTGGATGGGAACAAGCGAGCACCCAGGATCAGAAGAGCACAGGCACGTAAGGGGGAAGAGGCGGAGGCCTCGAGCCTAAACTGTCCTCTCTGCTGTCGCAGGGACCTTTAGCCAAACTGCTGCTTCTCCTTCTGCCAGGGATGAGATGATGCATGAGCAGAGTCCTAAGAACTCAGCTGAGAAGTAGGGAAGGGCAAAGCAGGAATGAGAAGAAAAAGAGGAAATGAGGAGGAGGAGGGGTCAGACTCTACACCTTATGTCTCTGGCTACCATCCAGACTAATCGAGCCTCCAGGTGCAGTCTTCTCTATTACTCATTTAAAAATCCAGCCTAGGCACCCAAAAGAAGAGTGCCAAAAAGCATAAGGGCCACCAGGACTAGGTCACCTCCCTCTGCCCAGTAGTGGACATCCTTCCCGCAGAGGAGGCAGAAATGAGGAGACGAAGATTCTCTCTCTCTCCTCAGAACCAAAAGCCAGGATAAAGGGGCTGATGGGGAATAATTCAATTAAAATTATCAAATGCCTCCAATGCTCAAAGTACTAGAGTCATAAAAATGAAAGAGGGGGGCAGATAAAGAATCATGATGAGGGGCTGGAAGGACAGCACTTACTTCATCCTCTCCGAGTCTGTCAGGGACTCCTGTGCACAAAAGAAAAGAGGCCAAAGGCTCAGCTCTGAACCTGCTCCTGCTCACCCTATCCTCTATCTTAACTCTAACATGGCCAGCCAGGAAGACGAGAGTCACCCACCCATGCTCTGTCCACCAGGAGATGGCCATGCTCTCTTCCTCATCTTTGCTTCTCCTCTAACCCCAGAGGCCAGCAACACAGAGACCCTGCCAAACATATTGACCTCGAACTTCCTTCATCCAGCCCTCCATAAAGATGTATCCCACTCCCCACCCCTCATACAAACAGTGATAGAGTGCTCTACGCCAACTGGTACCCTGACAAAGGGGAAGGAGCAATTATTGTCAGTGACTAAGGAGCAAACATGAGATGTTGAAAACGTGCCTTGGTCCTCCCATGCACACACTTCTAACATAGGGCTCAGAGAAAGAAGGAACTGAGATGCCTCCTCTCCCAAGCCAGTGTGGCCACACTAAAACTTGGATCCTAAGCATGGGGGGGGCAGGGGAGTGAACAGGAGGAAAGAGGCCAGGTCATACTGGAGCGAATTTCCTTTACTCCAAGTGAAGGAAAGATAAGTCCTTGGGAAAGAGGAAGCCTCTGAGATTGTTCAGCACAGTAGCAGGAAGGGCTACTGAACTCTGGGGCAGAGGTTTGGGGAAACGCATATTTAGGACTCAACTGTACCAGTCCCACTGCATCTCTCACCACCACGATCCTCTGTAGAAACCCACCTCCAAATACATTAGATCATCTTGAAAGTATTCTTCTTAGTAGAACCACTTTATTTTTAACTTGAGTTATGACCAGAATTTAATATTCCTACAACTACTTATTCTTATGGCTACTGTAGCTCTTTGGAATAAAGTTTACATTACCATCCTGTTCAAAGTACATAATCATTTCTAAAAGGAGATTATACTGAGCATTTCTACAGGAGGATCACATCTACCACTGAGGTTCAGGCTGGCTCAGGTCTTCCCTTAAAGTGCTGAGGTCATTTCTAGGCCATAGCCCTCCAAAGTAGCTCTCTTGACGTTGCCTTTGGTCAAGTCCAAAACGACATTTTCTCTCCTGGACAGTCCAGGAACCTAGTGCTTTGCACTAAGGTCCCTTGGCCTTCCCTGGGGACTGACTCTGTAGGATTACCTTTCTTGAGCTAACTCAAACCCCCCAGAAGCTTCAGAATCCCCTTGGGTAGGCTCCACTCCTGGACAAGCTGCTTGAATACCAGCAAATACTGGGGCAGAGCACACCCTGAAACATCATCATCCACTCCATGGCCTCTTCCACTGTCTTCCCTGATTCCCTCTACCTTCCTTCTTCGACCAAGAGAAGTGAAGGCAGTGGAAGTGCTGGCTGACTGCCCAGGACTCTATACCTGCCAGTGTCCACTGAAGCTAGGTTACCTGGCATTCAACTATGCTGACCTCCTGCTGAGCCCATGGAGCAGACAGCTCAGGCCGCAGCTCTCGGTGCTGTGGCGGTGCCTTGCGGTATGGCTTCTTAGAAGGGGCTGCACTGCTCATTCTGGGAGAGGTAAAACTCCTTAACCTTCTGGAGGGAGCTGAGCTAGAGGGAGAAGAGGCGAACATAGAGAAATGCTCAGCTACTACTTAAAGCAGTCAAATGAAGATGTAGGCTCTTCATGAAAAAGGCAATGGTGGGGGGGAGTACAGGGACTCAAAACAGCATCCCTTCCCCCAACCCTCCCCATACCTAGTTACCGAGAGGGTTCTTTAGGAAAGGGTTCTGGCAGAGAAGCTGATTGTCTGGGTCCAGAAATCAGATAAGTGGGGGAAAGATGAGATGTAGTCTGGTAGCCAGGGGACCCAGTACTAGAGTCAAGAAAAGCTGAGTCCAAATCGTGACTCTGGCACTTAGCTGCTATGTGCCCTTGGGCAAGCCACTTGACCTCTCTTGGCCTCAGTTTCTTCATCTGTAAAACGTGGATAACAACAGCCCCTACCTAACAGTGTGATTGTGAGGATCTAAAGAAATACTATATGTAAAATTACAAACCCTAAAGCACTATGTAAATGCCAGCTATTAGTTATTATTGTTCTTATTAGACCTGGACCCATCTCAGCAAACACCAAATTGGTAGAAATGAGAATACTGATGCTGATGAGAAGGAATGCTGCAGTGTCTTACAATGTCATTGCTAAGGAAGAAGCATCCACCCCTAAAAGCCCAAAACCATGACTAAGGTTTTGGACCACTTACCCAGCTGGGGGAAGATATGTGGACCAGTGTCTGTGGATGCTTATTCTTTTTCTTTCTTCTTGGAAATAATGAAGAATAAATAATAATAATGATAATAATGAAAAATATTTTCAATGAGAAGTACAACTCACCTATGGGGCTCAGACTGAGGTCTCACCAAGGAGATTCACTCAGGCATTCTGACAGGAAGAACAGAGGAGTTTAAGATGTACTCTGAATGTAGGTTCCTCTATGGCCTCCTCCCACCCCAAAGACAGAAAATAAGCCTTGACTAATATACTACAGGGCTTGTGTCCCCCCACCTCTTCCCCTGGGGTTTGGAGGGAACTGTGAACCCAAGAGGACTCCAGGACCCCCAAAGGTTTAGGGTCCAGCAAATCTACCACGTAGTTATCACAGCTCTCACAGTTCCAGTCCCCAACGCTTCCTACCTAAAGCTTCTATCTTTTATCCCAACCTTTAGCTTGGCCCAAGTCTCCCCCCACCAAAAGGCCTACTATTTCAGGCCTCTACAGAGACATACCGTCTGTTTGTCAGCAGCTCCCTCCGTTCTGCTGTCCTGGAGTCAGCCCTTGGCTCTCCTCATCCTGGGGCCCCTCCACCTTCTTTGGCCGACAGCTCCTGAAATCCAAGAAGAGGAAGAAAGGAGAAACCGGGTGTCAGCCACCTGTCTGTCAGGACCGCCAGCTTACCTATCCTTGGTCCCCAGGGCCAAGGATATGCACTAGGGAGAATTAGAGAAAAGACTGCCACCCAGGAGTGAATGGAAAAAAGTACAGATGAAAAGAAGCAGGTCTTACTGAATCATGTTCTCAATCCTTCTCTATGGAATTCTAGAGGAAATGTCCCAGACAAGGAATCTGACAGGCAGAATGGGATCTCAACTTGTCACATGCCTCTGGACTGGATGCTCCCTTTCCCTACCCTGCCCACTGCTTCCTCAGGGCTCTGAAACAACCAAGAAATCTCCAGTGGGTAAGCAGGAAAAGAAGAGAGAAGTCTAAAGAGGGCATCCCTAACAGCTATCCCACTTGTTTCTGTGGGCACAAACACTTCCTCAGCGCAAACTGAAATTTAACATGCCTCAGAAAGAGAACAAAGACAGGTCCAAGAGAGAATTGTACCCATTCCCCTTTCCCTCTCTTCCCCAACTCCCAAACCCTATTCCAAAGGCATAAGGGTATTATCGCTTGCAGTGAACAGAACTACAGCATGGGGGCAGTCAACACCTGCCTGAAGTTGGGGGAGGCACTAACCTCAACTGGCCTCTTTAGTATAAAAAACAAGCTCCCATCCCATCATAGATCTGGGGGCTGGTGGGAGCAGAGCAGGAAGGAGCACGTGTTTCTGCTGTCAGGAC
The DNA here is from genome assembly GCF_028583685.1 of Petaurus breviceps papuanus. Taxonomy (NCBI): domain Eukaryota; kingdom Metazoa; phylum Chordata; class Mammalia; order Diprotodontia; family Petauridae; genus Petaurus; species Petaurus breviceps. The sequence continues at coordinate 8,640,742 of NW_027187316.1, forward strand.
ATGCCCCGGCTGTGACTCGGCAGTGTGCTCCTAATGCATTCCTGTAGGGCCCAGGGCAAGAAGCGTGCTGGAGGGGTGAAGGGAGGATGTAATGTGAGGTCTCTGTCTGGGCGGCCCAATCCACACCCTGGGGTAGGGTGGGGCTGAGGGGAACTGGGCCTGGGCCTCAGGGGCACGAGCCACAACCTCTGAGTTCCATCTGATGGTAGGGCTAGAAGCATGTCCCCACAGGGCACAGGCAGCATGCTGACTGACTCGCTCTGCAGGAATGCTGGGCAGGCCCACAAGGACATAGCACATTCCTCAAGAGTGGAGTGGGAGAGCAAACAAGCCACAACCCTGCCACCCCCACGCCACCAGGCTCCCCTAGAGCAGTATCCCTCAAAAAGAGGCCTGGGGGAAGGGGCCTAGAGAGATCATTAGGCTGCCAGATTTAAAGGGGTGACTCCCCAGCAGGGCAGATGACCAGGAAGCAGCAAGGGGAAGATCATAGGGCAATGGCCTCAACACTAATACTATCCACGAGCAAACAGAACCCAGCCCAGAACGTGCTAGTAGCACAGGACAGGAAAAAAGAGAAGGAAGGGGCAGTCAAGCCACAGCAGTCACCTAAACCTGTGGGGAAGAAGGAGAACATGCCCTGCCAGTCTACATCTCCTCTGAAAGAGAAGCCAAATGCCTGCCCATTTTCCTCGTCACTCCACCCCCTGCTTCCAAAGAATGACTTCCTCCCTGCAGGTCCTTTCATGCACCCCTCACCCCTCAGTCTATGAATTCTCTCCTCCCTACAATACAAAGTTTTCTCCCCATCTCTCTTTCATGGCACCATGCTACTGGTGTGAGCAGAAGCAGGGAGGATGGGCTCGCTCTCCGTCTCTGACTCTGTCTGTCTCTCTCTCTCTCTCTCTCTCAGGTGTCTGGTAACCCTACCTGTAAGCAGATCTGCCCCATTCCAAGCCCCATAGTCCTTGGCTCTGGTTACATCTACATCCTGTGGCTCAGCTTGTCTCAGCTGCTAAAAATGCAAAGGGCCTTGAACAAACATTTCCCCCTTCCCACCCTAAGCTAAAACCAGCTCAAGTTATCAGAGAGAATGAACCACGATGATCAGTTGAAAAAACCTGAGAAATCAGCATGGAAGCCACTTGTTCTTTTCAAAACACTTCGAAATGGCAGAAAGGGGGGCTTGGTATATAGTCCCATGTGGGGAGGGGTAACCTATTACCACAAAGAAAAGTAGGGAATACAATTATCAGGCAGATCATCAAAAGGGAATCTGTCTGGACAGAGAATATAATTTATAGTTAGGGTTGAAATTATTGATTCCCAGGAGCTGGAGCCACCCCATTCCCATCCTCATCCTCATCCCAGATCTATTCAGGTACACTGTGGCCCTGCTGGGTCATCTGGCTCCATATCCCAACTCTAGAACTTACAAGGAGTCATAAATCATGTTCTGCTGGGGGGAAAGAGACAGGGCAGTAAACCTCTATACACCAATGGAGCCTGCTATTCTAAAAGGGGAAGAGAGAAGGTCTGTGGAGAATAAGTACAACTGGGAAAAGTAAAAAGCAAAAAAGATCTGAAAACTCAGCTGCAAGATGGAAAACAGTAAAAAAAAGGGGGCTGAAGCAGAGCAGTGAAGGAACATCAAGAGAGAAGGTGGAGAACATTATTACTCCAAGACCTCCCCAATATCTCCTCCAGTTTGTCTTCTCTAGACTCTCTGGAACAAGAAAAGTCTTTCAGGTACCAGATTCTGGCTTGAAGAGGCTCAGCCTAGGATAGATTTCATGAGGTTGGAAGGAATCTGAGGAAAAGTGGCTGGGGCTGGGGGGAGATGGTAGATTCCACAAAAGCCACTGCTACTTCCCAGGAGGCTGGATGGTTCCAAGAAGTCCCACAGAATAAGGGTTTATTTTGTGATGAGGGAGGGAAGGGGGTTGTCTTAAGTAGATTAGAGAAGCTCCTGAACCACCTCAACTTATACTATTGTGTCGAAGAAAAAAGGTAGGTTTTGTGACAGGCTGAACTACCAAAATAGTTGATAAAGAAAGGTGGGATAAACCCTGAGAATCCTTGCTGCCTGGGTCAGCCCAGAGGTGTCTTCAACTCCAACCAGGAGAAAACCAACAGACACACAGCTGGGTCTACCTACCACTTGAAGTCTATCACAGTAGTGCTTCCAATTCCTTGGAAAAAGAGTATACAAAGCTCCTCCCTCTCCTTCCCACCCCTTTACTCTACTCCTGCATAACATTCATTCTTTACCTCTTGTCTATAGGCTGGGACAGTAAAGGGAGGAGGAGAGAGATGAGACTGTACCTAATTGTCATGTTGCAATCTGCCAGCTGGGACAGGCCTCCTGTTCCCGCCTGCCCTATATTAAATACCTTCTCCCTGATTACACCCCCATGGGGCACGATTATCAGCCTCCAAAGAACAAAGTCTACTTTCATCAGAAATAGGACCAGACATGCACTGCTAACCTACAGAACAGCTGGGTGAGGAGGTGAGCAGACAAGAGAAATCTGTTACAGTCTCCATGCCACCATTGCCCCCCATGCTAGGAAATGGGACACACCTGTTTCCCTGAGCCCACTAAGGAATAGGGAGGAGCAATGTAATCACCTCTGGCTCTTCCTTGGCATTCCCTTACTCCTGACATAGAGGGGAAGCAACTGAGCAACAGAGTTATTTCCAAGACTCAACTACACTCTGCTGCCTTAAGGCAGGCTCTTTATGGACTTTCCCAATGTCAAGGATGCCACCAAAAAGAAAGAAAAAGCAACCTCTTTTGAAGGCACAAGGTAAATATGTGGATGTGATCCACATTTGAGCTGAGGTTACGATTTCCCTTGTCAGGGACGGGGATTCCTCACAGATCTAATGCTGTCTCCCAGACAGGGCAACAAGATCCATACTGTAGTTAGGGACAGTCTCAGCCCCAATACCTGATCTTCCCAGTCCCCCTCACCACTCCCACTACCATATCTCTCTCTCTGATCCTCTTAAATTGGAAAATGGGGCCCCTAAATGTTCCTGGTTTTCTTGGCCCTTTAAATTCAAAACCATCTCCAGACTAATAACTACATCAAGTTTTAGAAATCCATCTGGCCCTGATTCAGCTTCCTTAGCCCTGAAAAAAAGCTGAATCTCTATTAGAGGCAGCATGATACAGAAGAAAAAGCAATCAAATCAAAATCTCCTGATTTCTAGATTCTATTTCCCGTTCTTCCACAAAAATCTTTGTAACTTTGGGAAACGCATAATTTAAGAGTAAACTTCACTCAAATTCTCATTCAGAAAAAAAAACTGGGGGCTAAGGCACACAGAGACTGAGTGCTATTTCATAAAGAAAATAGGAGGGGAATCTAGTATCTTAAAGAGTCAGGGACTCAGAAATTTCAGGAACCTGAAAGCCAGACAAGAAGACAGTCCCCTAGAGGGAAGGCTGTATTACATGCAGGTCTGACTATTTCTAGATGCCCCCTAAAAAAATCAGGGCTCTGCTTCTAACCAAATTCCAGGAAAGCCAAAGCTGCTGGCCCCTATTACCCCACCAATTCCTTCCTACTTCCTCACTCAACATTAAGGGGCATATCTATTAAAGAAGCAAAACAGGATTCACCACAGAAGGGGCTCCTTTCCCAGTCAGATATCTTTCAGGTGTGTCCCCAAATAACCCTACCATTCTGCAAATCTTTGGGCTGAGGCACATAGAGTCATAATCATTCCCCATATAGCTGGCTATCTATCCCCACCAGTGGACCTGAGGTTGATTCTTCCAGTGCTTTTCCTGCTACCCTTCCCCCTTCTCCTTTCCCTACCTAGGTCAAGTGTGCAGCTGTTTCTGAGATGCATGAGCAAAGCCTCCAGCAATCCTGGGCGCGTGGCAGGCAGGCAGCCAACAGTGTGGGGGTGGGGTCTGGGAGGAGCATCAGCTTAGTTTTATGAGTACTAGCTAGATGTCAATCTGCTCCCAGGCCAACCCCTTGATCAGTGAAAAACCTGGCTTGTCCCAACTAACACTGACCTTACCATCCAATTTAGCCTGTTGCCCAGGCTACTGGTTTGGTCTTCTGCCTGGCTTTACTAAAGTGACAGGTCTTCAGAAGTCCCAAGAAGATGGGAAATGTCTGGATCGAGGGTAACCCTGAGCTGCTTGGAACCAGTGCTGGTTACTTCTAAGTACCCACCTGAGCAAACACCACAAACACTGCCTATCTTATCTTCTGCTCTAAATAAACATCTAAAGGAACAAAGGTAGCCCCTATTTTATCCAAGACCAAATTATAACACACCTGGCAATGTATGCTTCCCTTGTTTATCATTCAGCCCCCTATGCCAACCTTAGCACCCACTCTGAATACAGAGAATGCTGAATTCACTAGACCAAAAGTACCCTGTACCAACATATGCTAAACAGGGCTTCTCTTTCCCAAAGTGGGTAGAGTGAGAAACGTTTTTGACCAGGGTCTCAGCTCCAAGTCCCTCTGGCTCCCTTGAACAGAACCAGAATGGTCACCAACACACACTCTTCCTGCCTTCTTCATCCCAACCCCAGTATTACAAAGAAAAGTACACACACACAATTCTCCCATGAGATTCTACTTTCTGCTTCCTATCCTCTAAATAAAAATCAATTTCTCTTTCTAGAAGGGCCTAGCAAAGCCCACCAATTCCTAAACCCTGTTTTCCAACACTTACTATCAGAACTGGAATGAGGTGGGAGGGAGCTGCAGGAAAGAGGGCAACCAGGAAGATGAGAAAGTCATTTTTAACTGTTTCATCAGAAGACAAGGGGACACTGAGCGTTTATCTGGAAACCCTCTTCTTCCCTACCTTGACTAAGTTGGCACAAGGAAAGCTTTGAGGAAATTGCCCATCCAGTCTGAGTTTTCACTCACCCATCTACAAGCCAGGCTGGGAATGGTAGAAGTTGAAGACCAGGTCCTCTCTCCCCTTTCTGACTAAGTCTTCCTTTGTAGTTTCTATAGTTAAACTTGGGTAAAGTCCACCCCAACCTCCAGACGTGAAGAAAGGTCAAACTTCAATCACCACCCACCTCAAAGAATAGTGACAGCAAGAGAGCAAAGTCATGATTTAAAATAGGCACCTGAAATCTGGATACGTTTCATAGGATTTAGAACTAGAAGTGAACTTGGAAAACATCTAGTCCCATTTCCTCATTTTACAAAAGAGGACTAACAGAGCCAAGATTCAAACCCAGGTCTTCTTGCCCAAAATCCAGTCCTCTTCACTGTACTAACACTGTCTTTCAGTTTGAGGGGCTAATTCCTCTCTCCTGAAATTCCCCAAAGCCTAAGCTAAATTCCTCCCCAATCTCTCCTCCCAAACATTTCTCTTGATGAAAAAGCCTGGAACTGTTTTTCTCCAGAGGGGAAAAATAATGGAATTTCTAACCCATCATTCTTTCCAATGAAGATCATGGATAACAGGAATCTTAGGATAGCAGTAAAACATTTGGACTAGGGGAAAATCCTCTTTCCATTTCCCATTTTAATCCTGTCTACCTCTTAGGTACAGAAATCAGAAGTCATTGTAGCCTATAGGGAATCTTTAGGCCCTAGAGTCAAAATGAAAGTTACAGAGCAGCCTGGGATACTAACTAATGACCCTTGAGGGGAAAACTGAAGCACAATGGAACTATGGGGAAGCTGGGAGGGGGGAGTCAGTGCCAAGCTAGAGAGGATACAGCCCTCCAAATGACACACCTCCACTCCAGAGCCTTGAAAAGGGCTCCCTCTTGAAGCTTAAGGGAGATTTAAGGGAGAAATAAATGCATGAGTCCATCAGACTGTAGGAAGCAACCAGGCTCTAGTAAAAACTCAGAGAAGGAGATTGGCTAACAAAGTATCAGGAGCATATTGTGTGGCTAGGTTCAGACTCACGGGGTTAGTGTCTTCTCCCAAACCAGCCAGTTCTTGTTGTTAGCAGCAGACTCATGGCAGACACCCTCCAGGCTCTCCATACAAACAGACAGCTTGGTTTACGAGCAGCCCAACTCTGGAGCTGCAAAAAGAGAGAAGGTATGCCAAGCTACAGGATACCACAACTATCTCCTCCCCCCGCCTATAGGGGTATGTGCCACAGATGATCCCCAAGAGAAAAGGTTCCGACAGACCACCCCCCTCAGCAGGTTTGAAGAACTACAGAAAACAACTCCCAGGGGAAGCATGACAATTGCCTGGGCCTTACCCTCCATCAATCAACTAGCACAAAGCTTGAAAAGCAAAACAAAAAAACCCTCAGTAATCCTTGAGCAAACACAAGTAAGAATAGATAAGGAGAGGCCAAGAGACGGACTGCCCTTCCCATTCCCTGCTCCACAAATACTGCTGCCAGGCTATGCTGTAAAGTACTGACAATACCAATCCAAAATGTCGAGTGACAGGATCTGGGAGCAAAACTACTCATGGCCAGCCACTGCTATCTATCTACTTGGCCTATGCCAGCTGAGTCCATCTTCTCTCTTCCCACAAGGACAACAAGCAGAAAAAGAATGAAGAAACCAGCCTCAGAACTGAGATGACACAGGAATTGAATCAGAAAATAAAATACAATGGGATAGTGTCTGACCATACTCTACATGCCAGGAGGGGATGGGTTAGTGTCCTGCCAGCCTCATGGACTCTGAAAGGACCTCTGGGATATAGAAGCCTTATATTCAGCACAGAGCCTGTATCCAAGGGAGTCCTTTCCATTACTCCCAATAACAATGATCCAGTAAAAAGGATGCCACATCCCCCCGCACAGGAGGTTATTCCATTCACCCAGGATCATCTATACAAATGAAAGCATTGTGGCTATACCTTTTCAAGTGGGTGACAGTAAATCCAAGCAGCAGGCCATGTGAAGCAACAGAGGAAACAAAACTCCCCTTCTCCTTCTCTATACTCCCTTCTTGCCCTGAAAAGGCCTAGAATGGAAGAGGTTTTATCAGGTGCTAATTTTGGGAATCTGGGCAGAAGATACCTAGAAGTACACTAAACTACTCCTAGTCAATAAAATGAAAAGTCCTAAGCAGATTGACTAAACCTGTCTGGGTTTAGCATGACCAGGCAGTGTTTGGGCAGGAAGGGGGGGAGGGGAGAGTCCCTCTGTCCTATAGTAGCCTCATGCTGTAGCAGTGGTGACTGCAGCTGCCACTTCAACCTAGAGCTGATCTTGGCAATCCTTGTAGCCCAAGGAAAGGGAGATGATACCTTTCTCAGGGTTCACGCTCTTCTAGGTCTGGTGTTTTAACTCTTCTACCTAAGAGTTACAATTGCTACCACCAGAGAGAGTAAATGGGAGACTCCCATAAATCCTTTTCTATTTGCTGAGCTCTCCACCTCTCAGAACACAGACCTTTCTGTTCTTCGGTGGTCTGTGGATAACAGCCCAGAAGCAGAGGGAGGCTTGACAAGCAGGACACAGGAAAGGTTTCTGGAATCCATCCTCACTCTCAGGAGGTGGATGTCACGCATCGCTGATGGTCCATAAGAAACATCACTGAACAAATTTCTTAAATTTAGATGGAATGGAGAGTAACAGGTTGTCTGGAAATCCTCATTCACTGGAAAACTCTTCCAAATTCCAGTCTAGGGAATAGGGAGAACTGTCTCTCTTTCAGCAGAAACAGAAGCAAAAGGGAAGCTAGTTAATATAAAGATCTTGTCTGACAGTTTAGGCTTCAAACTACCTTCCCAACTTTATTTTATGCAAAGAGCCTAATAAATAAAAACCTAATAACTTGACCCAAGATAGAAGACTATTCCCCTTCCCTGAAAAAATCCATGTGCACTCACATGTGCACCCAGGAATTGGTGTTATCCTGACTGAACCAAGAAGGAAGAAAGTGGAGGAGTCACAGGTAAGGTATAATCTACTCTTACCAGAAGGTCCAAAGGCTAGGTCTCCAATAAAGGAATAATTTCAATCTAATTAAATTCAACAAACATTAAGCACCTATACAACAAGCAAAACACACAACAGGAATACAAAGATGAAAAACAACATAGCTCTGACCTGAACAAACTTAAATACAAAGAAGAAAGTAACTGTTACACATTGCACTTGCATTCAGACTTTTTCAATGTATCAATCAGTTGTGCTGCCTTTTTTTTTCCCTCTCAAAAAATACTATTTGTCATATAGGATGGCTCTCTGAGAGGTGCAGAGGGAGGGACACAAAGAATATTATGGTGATGTAAAGAGAATATCAATAAGAACTTATTTTTTAAAAAGTGATAGGAGAAAAGAAGATATCAAGACAAAGTACTTAAGGAAAACTTTGAGAAGGGAGAAAGCACTTACTTGTAGGGGATTAGGGAGGATTTCGTGAAAAGGGTAGCACCTGAGCTGGGTCTAGGAAAAGCAAGGATTTTGTTAAGTAGAGATTACAAAGGAGCACATTATAGCCAATAGAGGATAATGATGTGAATGCACAAAGGACAGAAAATGTAGGATTGGACTGAGAAATAAGGAGCTTAGTTGGAACTGAGTATGTGGAATGCAAAATAAGGTTGGAAAGATAAGGTGGTCCCATACTGTGTGGCTTTTAATGCCAACTTAAGCAATTTGCATTTTATGCTATGAGCAACGGGGAAATCACTAAAAGGAAATCAAGTTTTCATATTTGTGCATTATGACAATTATTTTGGCAGCTGTGTGAAGGATGGACTGGATAAAGCAAAGACTCAAGGCCTGGACACCAGTTAATAAACTATTACAATAATCTAGCCAAAAGGAACTATGGTACTTGGGAAAAGAATTTTTTTTTAGAATTAAAAGATCCAGGCTCAAACCCAAACTTTGACTCATACCTGTAGGACCTTAAACAAGTCACCTGACCTCTCTGGGCCTCATTCTCCTCATTTGTAAAACAAGGCAAGTTGGACTAAATGGCCTCTCAAACCTCTCTATTCCAACTCCAAATCTAGGATCCAAGGGATGAAAGCCTAAGCCAGGATACTGACAAGAGTGTGCCGACAGAACGGAGGCAGAATCACCAGGACCTTACAGCTACCTGTATGAAGAGAAGGGAGAGGAAGGGTCAAATGGGACTTGGGAGTTTTTAAGTCAGGTTCAGTGGGAGGCAGGTGGTACCATCCACAGAAATGGGTAATTGAGGAAAGTCAATTTTAAGAAAAGAGTTGTCTAAAAAAGGATAAATTCAGTTTGGGATACATTAAGTTTGAGCTTCTAGCAGGACATCAGGTAGAGCTGTCCAAAAGACGACGAGAGACATGAGGCTGGAATCTGGAAAAGACACTGGACTAGGACATAAGGATTTGGGAGTCACTGGCAAAGATATGACAACTGAACCCACTGAAGTAGATAGGACTGCCAAAGAGGAGAGCTAAAGAAAGAGCCTTGGAGGATATACACATATAAGTGAAAGAAACTGAGAGTCAGACAAGTACAAGCCCCTAAAAGACAGACATGCCTTTTCATCCTGGTTCAGTTTGGTCACTTTACCCCAAAAATCTGCTTTATAAATAACTCAACTTTTCACTATTACCCAAATATTATCCCCTTATAGGAGATGATAACAAGGAAGAAACCACCGATGATTTAAGCTTTACCTCCTCATTTCCCTACCTGCCCTGTAAAGCAGAATAAATAAATAAATACTACTGGCAAATAAAGTCAAAACCAACTGCTAGGGAAGCCATTAACCACATAATTCAGCCCTGGATAAAAAATGTTAATGTTGCTATTATTAATGCTATTCCCTTGAATTTATAGTTTATATAGCACCATTCCTCTAAGGGATCAGAATGCTTTCCTAAGACACAGTGTCCTTCATTCTTCCAAAGGGACAGGGAAGAGGAGCCTAGTTCTGGTCACAACATAAAAAGACAGCAAAACCAGAAGTCATGTCCATTCCTTCTCAATTTTCTATTCTCCACACAATGCCACCTAATTCTACCCTTAACCATTCTGTTTTATATTCACAATGAAGTTATACAATAAAGAGGTGTAGTATTTCTGGGAACAAACTGCCTTAACATAGATATATTAGAGCCAAATCACAGACTGGGAAGAGGTGCCTCAGGGGCCGCCAAAGACCTACACTGAGGAAACCCATCCATTTAGGTCACTGTAGAGCAACTTAAACCCCTTCTCTGGCATATTAAGCTTCTCAAAAACCTGAAAGTTGCTAAGCATGGTAGTTTATTTAACTATCTCTTGGCACTCTCAGTATTTCCCAACCTTTTTCAGTCCAGAGCATATCTGTGACCATCTAGACACATCTAGATACAGAGGGAGGAAAAGCATATGTGTATTCCTAAAATTCACTACCCAATCATCCATGAGTATAGTTACCTGTTCAATAACACCTATAAGTGCATGATGCACACACAAACCACCAATACTGCATCCCTACGCTGACACCTCCTCTTTCTACCATGGTTAACATCACATCAAGGAAATCCAAGGACTGAAGAAGATGAACACCAACTACATTACTGAATTATACTAGCTAGGGAGCTATATGCTCCACAGGCTTATAAGCAAACAAAACGTACTGGCTGATGGACAGTATGAAGGAAAAGCAGATCTGAGGTAAAGATAAGGAACCAGGGCCAGGATCCTTGTGAGTTGTGCCATGCAAGCCAATTTATAGCTAGACTTTAGTTAAATTATAATTTTTTAAAAATCCATGCTGTTAAGACATTTATTTCTGTGATTTTAAATTTTGGGGTTTTTTCCCTCGTTTCATAGAAAAAGCATCTCTTCTTTTGTTAATCTGGGTATTTTGTATTTTTTGTTAAGTTTTCATCTAATTTTCTCTACATTATCAGCTTAATTAGCATATATAACTGGATAGTTTCTGATAATTTCTTTACTTCTTCAATTGGTTTGTTTTTTTTTTAATTCTGATATAATTTTCTTCTTTAATCAGGTTAGTTAATATTTTTTCTACTTCATTAGTTTTTTTTTAATTCCTAATTTTACTTACCAATTTTTTTTACTTTACTTCCAATTTTACTTACCAATCTTTTTCCTCTCAATTTTATTAATCTCTGATTTTTATCATTTCTACTTTGATTGGTTTGAGATTTTTTACTTGTTATTGTTCATTTTTTACTGTTATCTCAATTCATTGATTTCTCTGTTGACAGAAGTGTTTAAAGATATAAAATTTCCCCTCAGAACTGCTTTAGTTGTATCCCATAAGTTTTGATATGTTATTTCATTACTGTTATTTTCTTTAATAAAAGTTTTCTACTGTTTCTACAAATTTGCTCTCTGACCTATCAGTTTAGAATTACGTTAATCTCCAATTACTTTTTAATACTTTAAGGGTTCCTTATTGAATGTGATTTTTGTTACATTATGATCAAATGATAAGTTTGGTATCTTTGCCTTTTAATTTTTTATGAGATCTTTATACACCAATACATGGCTAATTTTTGTAAAGGTGCCATGAAAAGCTGAAAATACATAAATTCCTTTCTATTCCCATTCAGTACTCACCAGAGACCTATAATCTCTATTTTCTTAAATTTCTATTTTGAACTCCTTTATTTTTCCTTTAGTTAAATTCTGTGAAGGCCTGAAAAGGGTACATTAAGGTCCCCCAGTACTGTAGATTTACTATTTTTCCCCTCATTCAATTTAAACTTTTCTTTAAGTATTTAGATCCTATATTATTTGGTGCATTTTTATTAAGGATTACTATTGCTTTGCTATCTATGGTGTCTTTTGGCATAACATAAATTCACTGCTTATCTCTTTTTATCTTTTCTATATTTACAGCAGTCTTATCTAAGATCACAATTGCTACTCTTGCAATTTTTTACTTTAGCTGAAATATAACTGATTTTGCTCCAGCCCCTCATTTTAACTCTAAGTGATTTTTTGTGTTCTGAGTGTTTCTTCTAAACGAGTAGCTGGATTCTGTTTTCTAATCCATTCTGCTATCCTCTTCCATTTCATGAATTCATTCATTCACATTTTCCTCTATCCTTTCCTGTCCCTAGAATTGAGAAATACTTGGATCTTCGACTACCAACCTTAGGAAAAAAAGAAAAGAACTGACATAGAAGTGAAAACTCAGAAGAAATGGTCTCTTTCCACCAAGATTTACCATTATAAACTATCACCTCTCCTTCTCTTTTCCCAAACCCTTGAAAGACTGAGTCTCACATTTTTTTCAAGTAGTTTACTGGGGACAAAGTCTAAGCTCTGCCTGATTCAAAAATTCTATTGGCAACTAGCCAGAAACTTAAAGATAATGTCTAACTTCCATAAAATGAAACTATTTCTTTAACACATGGTTTTTTTCAACATGGGGTCTCTACTATAATTCACCACAGGACAAAAGATAGTGGGAGAGGTAGGCTAAAAGAACTGGACATGTAGTGAGTTTACTTATGTCTAAAAAAATGGGAGCTCTGTCAACAACCATACTGAAATTAAATCACGTGCTAAAACATGCCTTGAGCCCAAAGTTTTAGGACCTCTACTGAAATGTAAAGTTATAGTCCACAGAAACAACACGCTTCAGCATGCAATGCTCTTGCAGCACAAATTGAGATAAAGTACAGCATGCTGGGATGTGTAATTGCTATATATCTGTGGGGGAGGGAAAGTAGAGAAGTCTAACTCCATATAACTTGGAATTCATTACACAACCACAACTCCTCAAATTTTCCTATATAAAGGATTTATCACATCACATCAAGGAGAAAGCATTAGAATACTAGAAAAAGAGGCATGCACTGGGCCCCAAATCTGGAGCTCTGTGGACAATCAGAATACATGTCTAACCCTGCTCACAGCACAGTCATTTATGGAAGCAAAAAAATGGGCCCAGAGGGTATGTTAAAGATGGAACATGACTCAGAAGGAGGGAAAGAGTGAGTCTAAAATACAGGGCTAAGGAAAGTCAGTCAACCAAATACCTGCCACGCCTCTGGACCTGTAGCTTCAAACATATCTCTTTCATATCAAGAGAAAGGAGAAAGAAAAGACAGGAAAGGGGGAGAGGAAAGGGAGGGACTGAGGAAAGGAGGAGGAGAGAAGGAGAAAAGGAGGAGGGGAGGGAAAGGAGAGGACAGGGGAGGGGAAGAGAGGGATGGAGGAATGAGGGAGAGAATAGGGGGACAGGAAAGAATCTGACCAAGATCCACAACAGAATATAACAACAAACAACATAATATTGGACATTTGCCTAAATCTGCTTGAGGTTCAAGTACCCTAGATCTCTATTTCCTAATAACCAATACAATCCAAGAACTTGAATTTATTTAACATGCTTCATTAGGATCTCATTTGTTTTTCAATTATTTTTATATGGAGGTAAGGTCTGGGGGAATGAGGGGAAGTGTGAAATTCCTTATGTATTTAATAGTACAATTTGTTGCTTGGTTGTTTTTGTTTTTGTTTTTTAAACAACAAAAACACTAAAATGAGTCAATTTAAGGGTTATAGACACCAGAAACTTCTAGACAGAAATGTATATGGAGAGAAAATCTCTTCTCAATAGTTCCTGAACACAGGACAGCAAAGATTGCCTTAGAACAACTACTGCCCTAAATGGTGAAAAGAGCTGAATGGGAAGAGAATCCCATTTCATTAGCATTGTGACTTCTCCAAAGGAATTGGGCTTGTGTGGCTCTTTATACACAGTAGATACTGAGGAGACAGTCAAGTGATGATCCTTACATTTCTATCTTAGAAAGTCCCAAATGAAGGGTCAGTTCCATAGACTTATACCTTCAGTCAAAAAAAAATAACTGGAAAGACCCCTTCAACATGTCCCTAGGAGATAGCTGCTGATCCATGTTCCCCAAAAGCCAGACCTAAATTTTGCCTTCAGTCATCTCCAATATTAGGCCACCTCAGTCCCCCAAATAAAAATCTTGGCTAAAAAATGAATTGGAGCAGCTAGGTAGCACAGTAAATAGAGCACCGACCCTGGAGTCAGGAGGACCTGAGTTCAAATCCTGCCTCAGACACTTAACACTTACTGGCCGTGTAACCTTGGGCAAGTCACTTAACCCCAACTGCCCTGCCTTCCCCCCTCCAAAAAAAAAAAATTAAGAGAAATATTTCCAGTTCTTTAGCTTTTTCCAGATCCTTAGAAACCAAAATGTTGCCACCTCAGCCATGTGAGTCTGGTCTTGTTTTATGTGACTCCTAGCCTGTTAAAACCACAGACCTAGGCCTGATAAGATACATTCCTGTCACAAAACCCCAAAGATAAGGTACATTCCTGTCACAAAACCCCAAAGATGAGGACCAAATACTAAATTCTACTGGAAATTAAGCAAAGTGGTAACATCTTTACCTTTCTTTTCCCTGTAAGTCTGCTGCCCCTCAACTCAGGTTTGATTTAGTCAATGTAACTAAGGAAAAAGTGGCTTTGTGGTGGGAAGGAGAATGAATAGGATGAGAACAAAATTACCGATACAGGGGAGTTCGAGAAGCGTTAGGTCTGGACAAGGAGAGACACCTTTAACAGGCCACAGCATATTCTCCTGTGCCAAACAGGAAAAGTCAACCACCATACCCCCAAGCTCTAAACCAGATCTAATGACTAATTCTCAACTATCAGTGGCTAAAGAGGTGACTAGGGAGTCAGAAGGAGACCATATGACTGAATGAACAATTCTAAAGCCTAATTTTATTTTATTTTTGGGAGGGGGGAAGGCAAGGCAATTGGGGTTAAGTGACCTGCCCAAAGTCACACGGCTAGTATGTGTCAAGTGTCTGAGGCCAAATTTGAACTCAGATCCTCCTGACTCCTGGGTCATGCTCTATTGACTGCACCACCTAGCTGCCCCTAAAGCCTAATTTTAAAAGAACTCAATTTCTCCTTTCACACTTTCAAATTTGAATTTCCCCTTTATCTATTCCAAACCCTGCTCCCTACTAGAGTAACTAATAAATCCTGACCCATATAAAAAGAACAAAAAGGATAAGAGACTAGATAATTATGAAACCCAGATTACAAGCACCTGGATAGTGCAGAGCTAGCTATATGAAATAAGAACGGGGAGAAAACAATCATGAGTCTTTCTTCTTACTTCACCCCACTTCAACCTCCTATTATTTTATATAATTCCCAAGGGTCTTGATTGCCCCCAACTTTCACTTTAAGCCAAGCTACCAACTCTATAGGGTAATAAGATTCAGGAGAGACAATGTATATGTATAGTGGCTGCACATGTGAGTAATGCTTCTAGTGCAACTACCCAAAGAAACATAAGGGGTGTTTTCTATGGAGGCAGTATGCTGAAAGGAAAGGGCAATGAACCTATGGTAGTAATGTGACACCTGGTTTGAAATTCAACCTCCAACAATTACTGGGTTGCCACAGGCAAGTCCCTTAACCTCTGAGACTCCATTTCCTCAACTGTAAAATGGAAATAATACCATTTGGCTCCTGGTGACGACTGAATGGGATGAAGTTATATAAAGACTTTGTAAACCTTGAATGTGTCACAGAAATGTGAGTTATTGTTATTTCTCAAGTCTAACTACAGTTTATATAGGAGATGCCTCCTCTGTCCAACTCCCATAAATCAAGCAAGCAACTCCTGACCTTAACCACAGCAAATTCACCTAACTACTAACAAAAAGATGATACTCTTCCAGAGGTTTCCAACTATCCCTTCCTGCTCCCTTAGGTAAAGGAGCCAGCCCTCAAAGGCATACTATGCTCAATTCGAGGAACCACCTTACCCGCTCTGGGGTTGAGTATGGGGCAATGCACCACCCCCTCTTCTAGGTGGCCACGCTCACTCTGTCCATTCCCCCAAGCCCTTGAGACTTCCAGCTGAGAGAGGGGCAGATGCTGCTGCCACAGACAGGAGTTCCAAGAAGGTTCCTCTGGGCCTAGAAGAAGGTTTCACGTGCATGTTTTTAGTTCCCTTCTCTGCAGGCTTGAGGCAACACTCTCTCAGTCCCAACCTTTCCTCTCCAGGTTTCCCGCCCCCCTCCCCCTCCTGGTCCCTCCAGGTAAAAAGGATCTAACAACCCCCCCCCCCAGCTTCCTACCGGCGGGGAGAGGGAGGGGGAAGTCCAGCCTCAGGTACAATATACAGCTGCAAGGGTCCCCTCCGGCCGGCTCCTTAAGAGCACTTTCCTCACAGTCCCTAAGAACACCTGCTCTTCCACCCTCGCCTCCCGCCGCAAGTAGGGGATCAAAGGAGAAGAGCCCCCCGCCCCTCCCCCACTGCCCCTCCCCCACCTTCTCTCCAACCCCACGTTAACCCCTCTCGCCCCGCTCACCCCAACTCTCCAGCTCGTCCCACGCCCCCGCCCCGACTCCTCAATCTCGGACTCTAGCTCCCCCGGTCCCCGCCCCCGCCCGGACTCCTCCAGCCCCCACAACAAACTTTTCACCGCCGCCCGCTCCCTTCAGGCCGCCATCTTGCCGCGGGGCAGGCCGGGTAATCCTCCGCTGGGAGGGAAAGGGGGGGAGGGTCGCAGCCGGAATCCCCACGCACAGCGGAGCTGCGCGTCATCTGAGGGGGCGGGACCTGTTCGGGGGCGGGGTCTGAGGAAGAAGGGGCGGGGCAGAGCGGGAGGTGAGAGGAGGAAGAGAGGGAGGAGGATGTGGGTTGGAGGATGTGGGTTAGTAGGTGGTAGATGATTAGATGGGGTGGTAGACTTTGAGGTTCGAAAGGTCTTTGGGCTCTGCGAACAAATAGAGGTCTTCCAAGCCATTCCCTTGGTTTGAAAGAACTGGTGTCCACACCCAAGTCCTCTGATTCCAAATCCATGGCTATTTGCTAGGCACCAAATGGAAGCGAGCCAGGGAAGGGGGCGGGTCGATGGGGCCGAGGAGAGACTGGGGGGAGGGGAGGACACTTGGGATGACGGGACCCAAGAAAAGAAGGGGCCATAGAGAAAGGAGGACTCACTGGATGATGATGATGATGATGATGATGATAACTAACATTTCTATAGCTTTTACTATGTTCCAGACACTGTGCTAAGTGCTATAATAATAATATTTACATAGCGCTTACTGTGTTCCAGGAACTGTGCTAAATGCTACAATAATAATAAAAGCTAACATTTATATAAAGCACTTACTATGTATGTGCCAGGCACCGTGCTAAATGCTTTCCAATTATTATCTCATTTGATCTTCACAACACCACTGGGAGGTAGGTGCTATATCCTCATTTTACAGATGAGGAAACTGAGGTAAACAAGAGTCAAGTGACTTTCCCAGGGTCACACAGTTAATTAGTCTTTGGCAGGATTTGATCTCAGGTCTTTCTGACTCCAGACCTGGAGCTCTATCCAGTTCATCACCTACCTGCCCAGATGGGAGGAATTTGGGACTGGAGGGAGAAGAATGAAGAGAACAGGGATAAAAGAAATGGAAGAGTAAGCTGAAAGAAAAGAACACCTGAAAGATTTTCAGGAAAGAGCTGGATTTTGCCTCTAATGAGTACTGGCTGTGTACCATGGCCAATTAATTTGACCTCAGAACGAATGTTAAAATTTGTTTTTGGATGTAATTGGGGGGAAAAATAAAATACTATTTAAAAAAAACCCCTAACCTCACCTAACTTTAGTTTCATTGCCTATCAAATAGAGATAATGATACACATAATACCTATGTGTTTCTCAATTAGTAAAACCTGTATTAAATGATTTTGTGTGCCAGGAGTTGGTCTAAAGTCTGAAGAACATTTGCTTCGAAAATGTCAACAGTGTATCAGCACTGAGCCCCCTTCCAATTGCTCAGATAAATGTATCTTTCTAGGTTTCTCTCAACTCTTGGGTTTAAATTTCAAATTTCCTACTGAGCTCAGAGATGCTTGAAAGATCTCTGTTCCAATGAGGATCTCTATTCTCTTCTGTAGCATTATACTCATCTTTGTAGAGTAATTATTCTTGGTTGGAAGCCTACATCTTTTCAATTCAATTCAATAAACATTCATTAAGCACCTACTAGTCAGGAACTGTGCTAAGCATTGGGTATACCAATAAAAAGAAAGAGAGCCTTGCCCTCAAGGAATTTACATCTAAGAGAGGAAGATAACACACAAAAGGAGGATTTTACCTTTTGGAATACTGTATCCCAAGAATTGTAAAGCAGTCAAGAAATATTAAGTACCTACTATGTGCTAAGCCATGGGGATACAAAAATTACAAAAGAAGGTTCCTGCTTTCAAGAAACTCACACTCTGATGGAGATAACAAGCAAACAAATATGTACAAACAAGTTATATACAGATATAATAAACAGTAGAAAGCCACTAGAATTTAAAAGGGTCCCAACCCCTTTCCCAAAAGGCTCCTATAGAAGATAGGGTTTTAGTTGGGACCTCAAGCCAGGGAAGATGGGAAGCAGGCAGAAAGAGTAAGAGCATTCCAGACACGAGGGACAGGCAGAGAAAATGCCGAGAGTTAAGAGATGAAATATCTTGTCTGTAGATCAGCCAGGAAGACAGTGATGTAATTGAAGAATACATGGCAGGCAGGCAGGCAGTGAGGAGAGACTTTCCATAGAGATTGGAAAGATAGGAAGGGGCTAAGTAATAAAGGGCTTTGTATGCCAAATAAAACATTTTGTATTTGATCCTGGAAGCAATAGGGGACCAATGGAGTTCATTGATTAGAACGATAACATGTCAGACCTGTGCTTTAGGAAAATCACTTTGTTGGCTGAATGGAAGATGGATTTGAGTGGGGAGAGACATGAGGCAGGCAGACCCACCAGTAAGCTATTGTAGGAGTCCAGGGGAGAGGTGATGAGGGCCTGCACTAAGAATGGTAGCAGTGTCAGAGGAGGAAAGGGAGCATATTTGAGAGATGCTGCAGAGGTAAAATTGGCAGGCCTTGGCAACAGCCTGGATATGGGGGATGAGAGATAATGAGGAATCCAGGAGGACTCCTAGGGTGTGACTGAGGAACTGGAGGATGGTGTTGCTTTCTACAGTGAAAAGGGAAGTTAGGTAGAAGGGAGGGTTTAAGGTGGAGATGATGAGTTCTGTTTTGGACATGTTGAGTTTAAAATGTCTACTAGACATCCAGTTTGAGATGTCTGAAAGGCAATTAGAGAACTCAGCAGAGAAGCTAAGGCAGGATAGTTTGAGGTGAGAATGATCAGCATAGAGATGGTAATTAAATTTAAAGGAATTGATGAGATCATCAAGTGTAGTAGTATAGGGAGAGAGAGGGAGGAGGAGAGGAGGAGGAAGAAGAGGAGGGGAGGAGGAAGAGAGCAGGACCCAAGATGGAGCATTGAGGGGATACCTATAGTTAGAGGACATGATCTGGAGAAGAATTCAGCAAAGGAGACAGGGAAGGAATCAGTCCGATAGGAAGGAGAAGTAGGAGAGAGAGGTAACTGAAATCCTAGAGAGAAAAAGAGTATCAAGGAGGAGGGAGTGATCAGCAGTGCCAAAGGCTTCAGAGAGGTGAAGGAGAATAAGAATTGAGAAAAGGCCATTTGTAGACTGCACTGGTACAAGCTACATCAAATTGTTTGCCTTCTCAAGGGTGGGAGGGAAAAGGGGAATGAAGGGAAGGAGAATATTTGAAACTCAAAAATTTTTCAAATGAATGTTTAAAAATGTAATTACATGTAATTTAGAAAAAAATAAAATTAAAAAAAACTTTTTTTAAAAAGCCATTGGCTATAGCATCATTTGTAGTAAATCATTTATAGTGGAAGCTGCCAGTTCTTATGTGATCCAGATTATGGTTCCTTGGTACTTGAACTGCTTTTTTTCTGGATGCTTGAGTTATTTCTTTCTTTGATGTGATAGCTCTGAATTTTGACTATGGCATTCTTGGGACTTTTCCCTTTGGGGTTTTTTTTTTTTTCTGAAGATGATTAGTGGGGGCGGCCAGGTAGCACAGCGATTAAGAGCACCAGCTCCAGTGTTGAGATGACCTGGAGATCGAATCCCGGGCTCAGACACTTAGCACCCACCCAGAAACACCTGGCTGTGTAACCTTGAGCAAGTTACTTAACCCCAATTGCTTTAAAAAAAATTTTTTTTTAAATAAAAATTAAAAAAAGATGATTAGTGGATTCTTTACATTCTGGGTCTAATAGATCTGGGAAGTGTTCACTTATAATTTTTGAACTATATTGTCTCCAGGCCTTTTTTTTTTATCATAGCTTTCAAGGAGTCCAGTGATTTTTTTAAGTTAACTCTATTTAACCTGTTTTCCAGGTCAGTTTTTTTATATGATATATATTACATTTTCTTCTATTTTTTTCCATCTTTTGATTTTATTTTGCCATTTATTGCTGTCTGTTGGAGTCAGTAATTTATTTTTGGTCTGTTCTAATTTTTAGGGAGATTGTTAGTTGGGTAAAGTTTATTGCTTTCTCTTCTAAGTTTTTTATTTTTCTTCCAATTCTTTTCCCCAAATATTTTAATGTTTGTTTGTTTTTTAATTTCTTGCTTTATTTCTTCTAGGTATTTATTGTAGTCATTGTGGAAAATCCTTTAAGCCTCTCAGCTGTTAGAGTTACTCTCTCCTAAGCTAGATTTGGGGAGAATCTCTAGGTCTATAATAATTTTTATACTGGTCATTATCTTCTTTGCTTACCAAAGCTTTGGTTACTGAATTGTGGCTTTGTGCCTAGACCATCTTTGGTCTTACCCAGGCTCAGGGATTCCTGTGCTGACCTTCACCTCCCAAATAGGCCCCCTTGGATATTTGATATGCCCAGGGGTCTGCCTCCATTAGACTGTAAGCTCCTTGAGGGTAGGCACTGCACTATCTTTTACCTCTTTTTGTATCCCCAGTGCCTGACACATAAGTGGTTCTTAACACATGATTGATTGATTGTCTCTTCAGGACTTCCATGGTGTCTCAAGACAAAGTACTAGGGACACTGGAGTCCCAGGATGCCTGGGCTGTCTTAGTCAGAGCACTACCCAGTTGGTTGTTGCTGTTCCCCAGAGCTTCCAAAATCTCCTTCCCTTTCACGCTGGGGCTTTCTCCTGAGAGGTCTCTGTTCTACCTCTAGATACAGAACCCTGAAGGCCATAAGTATTTCTGACAAATATCTCCTGCCTGTTTGTCTGTACTGGTACTAATTTTCCTGGAAGGTTCCTTTCTTATTGGGCTTCTGGATGATTTTTGTATAGTTCTAGGGTGGAAGAAGTCATTTACTGTAATTTTTCATTGGATTTCTTGATCATTATTTAACCTGGCATAGATCACAGGTTTTTGCTACAATAGGTATGTAGGAACTAGATGGTCTACCTCCATTCAGGCAGCCATCTTGACCAGAAGATGAAAGTATTGCTTTTTGAACCATTGCTAAATTAAATAGTCTAGTTATAACTGCTAGGCAGTCTTTTTCTTCCTACTCTTATCATCTAATTGCTCATAAATACTTTCTATTTGTTCCTCTGGGAGTCTAACTAATTCTCCTATTTGCAAATGGACTCTAAATTGTTTTCATTTGCCCCTCTTCCCTGTATGATTTCATACACAGGCAAATTGCCCAATTTCTCAACAACTGAAAAAGAAGTAAATCTCCATCAATCAGATAATGCATATGTCTTTTGAACCCAAAAGTGTTTTTTGCCCCCAAACTCTGTCATCTTGCTGTAGATCTTGCTGTAGGTCTGGGCGAAAAACTCAGACATAATATCTTCATTTATCCTGTTAACATTTTCTGAGCTGATGTTATTATATCTATTTGAGAAGCTTTTTTCAACTTCTCTCTCACAACCTATATGTTGTTTGTTGTTCAGTTTTCATTGTATCTGACTCTTCATGAGCCCATTTTAGGATTTTCTTGAAAAAGATACTTTTAGTGGTTTGCCATTTCCTTCTCATTCTACAGATAAGGAAACTAAGGCAAACTGGAGTTAAGTGATTTGCCAGGGTCACAGCTACTAAGTGTCTGAGGCCAGATTTGAGCTCAGGTTATCCAGAGTCCAAGCCTGGCATTCTATCTGCTGTACCACCTAACTGCCCCCAAACCTATATATGTACATATTTTCTCCCCCAGATAGATAAGATCCTCGAGGTCAAGGATAGTTTCACTTTTATCATTTCTTTCCTTTTTTAAAAAATTATTTCTTTTTAGTTTTCAGCATTTACTTTTATAAAATTTTGAGTTCTACATTTTTCACCCACCCCAAGTCAGCATACAATCTGATCACCTTTTGTCTTTTCATCCTCAGTACCTAGCCCAATTCCTAGCACATAATAGGTGGAAAATAAATGCTTATTGATTGAAATATGGCTTTGTTATGATCTAGAGTATCTAAATGTATAAAATGAGTGAATGTGAATTATTTGGGGCGACTAGGTGGTGCAGTGAGTAAAAGCGCCGGCCCCAGAGTCAGGAGGACCCGAGTTCAATTCTGGCCTCAGACACTTAACACCCACACACCCACACACACACACACACACACACACACACACACCCACACACACAAAAACTAGCCGTGTAACCTTGGGGCAAGTTACTTAACCCCAATTGCCCTCCAAAAGGGAAAAAAAAAAAGAAATATGGCTTTGTTAACCTTAAAGTTAGACATAAATGTCAGCTAGTATCATTGTAATGAGGCTTTTGGATTGAGGAAATATGGCCTGTGCAACAGAGGGGTGAAGAACCCTGAGGAAGAATTATGGTCGGGATGGCAGTGTCTGGGTTTCAAGAAGTTATTCTAGTGGTGGCTAGGTGGCACAGTGAATAAAGCCCTGGCCCTGGAGTCAGGAGGTCCTGAGTTCAAATGTAGCCTCAGATGTGTAACACTTATCAGCTGTGTGACCTTGGACAAGTCATTTAACCCCAACTGCCCTGCCTTCCCCCCTCCAAAAAAAAAAAAAGCAAAAAATAAAGTCATTCTAAGAGGAGAGAAGTATGGAAAAACATAATGATGAGAATTTGGAGTCACTAGGGTAAAGAAGGGAAAAAAACAGTGAGAATGGGGGAAAAAATGGACCACTGAAGACATGAGGCCTCAGGGTGTGAGAAGGCTATAGGGAGAAGCAGTGATGCCAACATGGAGGGACATTAGAAAAGTAGATAACAAAACAGGCCCTTTAAGGAACGGGATCCCACACTCCAGAGAGATTATATGGTGCAGTGGAAAGAACTGTGACTATGGAGTCAGAGGACCAAGATTCAAATTCTTACTCTGCTATATTCGGCATTCTATTCGCCTTGTGGGCCTTAAATACAAGGAGAGGATTGGATTAGGTGACTCTTAAGGTCTAATTCATGAACCTATAATCCTAAATACTAAAATTGAAAAAAATTGAAATGATGTAACACCTGAGAAGCAAGAGAAATCCCAGGCCACTGAGTCCAAGGACTCTGAGGTAGGATCTGCTGAGAACAAAGATTTCCCTGGGGAACTCCAACTCACCGCAGGGAAATAGACAAAAGACAAATGGTATCGGTCATGAGGATGTTCACCCAGGAGATTAGTTAGGACCAAATACAATGCCCACCTCATTCCCAGGTCACTCCTGTCTACATATTTGCAGAATAGCCTCTTGTGTTTGAATCTCCATAAATTATCCAGGACTCACTCCCTCTCCGATGACAGGCCAGTACAATAGCTCCAGGAATTCCATCTGCTCCTTGCCTCACACTGCCCCCACTACAACCCCCTCAGCTCATCAAAATTTCAGAGCCAGAAGGTGTCTCATTTCTCCGGGCTTGGGGGTGGTTCATATAGACCTGTCTCTCCATGGACTAGGCTAAGGCCCCAAGGAATAGGACAGACAAGCAGGAGACTTAATTGCACACTCATGCCCTCTGTGACTTCAGCCACGATCCCCAGGTCCCTTTGGGGACCAACTACTTTCATTTCTCATTCCTCATTTACACTGGTTTGTGTACTTTGTGTATCCTCAGCTCAGTGCCTGGCATATAGTAAGCACTTAATAAATGCTTATTGTCTGACTGACTGTGCAAATATCATTCTCCTTGAACTCTCTATGGGTGTCCTGTCTCCTCCATCTCCTGACTCTGCCTTTCCTGTGACTGTCCTCCATGCTTGAAATGTTCTCTTCTCTCCACCTGCCCTGCCTCCTTCAAGACTCAACTCAAAAGGTCTGCAGCCCTATCACAGAATGCAGGGAACACTTCACAAGGCATGGCTCCTGGATTGCCAAGTGGTAAAGCAGCCCCATTCAGAGATGCCTCTTCTGAACCCACTACTAAAAAGGTTGACTAAATGCACCAGAAAACAGAGCATTTCTCAGGCTTTTTCAAAAAGCAAAGGACCCAAACTGGGAGCCAAAGTTGGGTGCCATGGCAATTTAAAAATCACTTTTGAGCTGCAATGTAAATTTTGAATTCTGAATATGTGCATGTGTGCAGAAGGAAAGGTGTGAACAACATCACACTTTACTGGAACTATAAAGAAGCAGAAATGCAATTTTTATCCTGGAGAATAAAATTGGTTTTAATTTTAAAATTGGTACCAAAAAAGATTATATATATTATATATGTGTGTGTGCACATATACATATACAGAGAGCGAGAAAAAGAGAGAGAAAGTTTACCCACCTTCTGCAGATTTTTGCTGGTTACTGCCAATCCCTACCTCTGACTTGGGGATGGTTTCCCCATTCCCTATTTTATTATTATTATTATACTCTAATATTCTCTATTCTAGTGCCTTCCCATTGAGATTACTTTCCATTTGCACTATAATATTGTATACACTGGGGGCAGCTAGGTGGTTCAGTGAGTAAAGCACACTTAACACCCACACAAAAAAACTAGCCCTGTAACCTTAGGCAAGTTACTTAATCCCAATTGCCCTCCAAAAGGCAAATATATATATATTGTGTACATTGAATTGCTTATTTTCCCAGTGGGGGTGGATGAGGAGGGAAGAAGGGAAAGAATCTGGAAATCAAAGTTTTAAAAGTAAATGTTAAAAAAATTTGTTTTTTACATGCAACTGGGAAATAAGATATACAGGCACTGGGGTACAGAAATCCATCTTACCCTACTAGGAAGCTAGAGGGGGGATGGGGGAAGATATAAGAGAGAGCAGACTGGAGGGAAAAAATACAATATTGTATACACATTTTTTTACATGTTGTTTCTCCCATTCAAATATATATTCTTTGAGGGCAGCACTATCTCTTTTCTCTTCACATCCCCAGAGCTTAGCATGGTTTCTGACATACAGAAAGCACTTAAGGGATAGATAGGTGGCACAATGAATAGAGCACCAGCCCTGGAGTCAGGAGGACATGAGTTCAAATTTGACCTCAGATACTTAACACTTACTAACCGTGTGACCTTGGGCAAGTCACTTAACCCCGATTGCCCTGCCTTCCCCCCTCCAAAAAAGAAAAGAAAAGAAAGCACTTAATAAATGCTTTTTAACTGATCGTTGTTGATTAAAGCTCCCCAGGAACTATAGTTCTCTTCCAACTGACTGAGAGTCCCCTAAAGACAAGGAATGACAATCCCCATCAGGAAATGAGACTTGGGTTTTATACAAAAGAGAAGTCTATGACAGAGCAAATGGGGCCAGACTACTTATAAGTAGTATGGACCCTAATAGAGCAGGTTTGTCTAGTTATAAGAAGGCAACATGGCCAGATAACTTTTTTCATTTGTTACTATTCAATCATTCAGTCAGTCCAACTCTTCATGACCCAAGGGACTATAGCTCCTCAGGCTCTTCTATCCTCTACTATCTCCCAAAGAGTGTCCAACTTCATGTTCATGTTTCCATGATACTGTCTATCCATCTTATCCTCCGCCGTCCCCTTTTCCTTTTGCCTTCAATCTTTCCCAACATCAGGGTCTTTGCCAATGACTTCCATCTTCTTTATGCGGCCAAAGTATTTAGGCTTCAGCTTTAGCATTTGACCTTCCAATGAATAGACCTCCTTGCTGTCTAGATTGCCTTGGGAAATGACAAGGTTCTCTTAATGATCTCAAGCTTTGCCCTGAAACAAAGGCCCATCTTCTTAACACCCCTGTAGTCTTCCAGGGATGGAATATAGTTGCTAGAATCATGGAAGGCTGAAGTCAGGAAGCCCTGAGTTCAAATCCTGCCTCAGGCACTTACTAGCTGTGTGACCCTGGGCAAGTCACTTTACTTTTGTCTGGCTCTATTTCCTCAACTGTAAAATAAAGATCATAACCCTACCTCACAGGGTTATTGTGAAGATCAAATGAGAGCACATTTGTAAAAACTCTTTAGCATAGCACCTGACACAGTGAAGGAATTTAATATTCATTCCTTTCCTCTAACCTAAAAGGCAGTGGAGAGAGCCATGATAGGCATGAGTAGGTTGCAACAAAGACAAGGCAGAAATCATCAGAGAAACTGGGAGGGAAAAAACAAAAGATGGGCTGGTCAAAAAGTAGAAAGAACAAGAAATAATCAATAGAAAGCCCACGTGTTTCACTGGGATCCATGCCATGACCAAATATTTAAAGGAAGGCTTCTAGCATCTTGGCCCAACCACCTATGAAGGATTTACAAGAGGACTGTACAAGATGGGAAGGCATGGATGTGTCGCAATCTGCATCTTATTGGAGGGAATGAATGAGACCTCGTTCAAATGCATTGAAAAATTATTTTTTTCTCTTAACTTGGGAGTTAACTATAGGTGATTTTGAATGTTTCAGTTTCTTTCCCTACTCTTCCCATCAAAAGGTTTCTGCCTACCAGCCCACTGCTCTCCAGGCCTCTGGGTACCCAGCTCTCAATACCTGGGTCCTTTAAACTTGCCTTATGTGTCTGTGTCTCCCCAATAAGTCCTGGAGGATACATGCATGTGCTAGCTGCGACATGTGGAGATAAAGAGGTAGCTCAGGCTGAATATCTAAACAGGTTCAGGAAATATACCTCCTTTCTCCTCCCCTCTTTGCAGAGGCGAAAAACTGTGGGTGTAGTATATGCATATAATGTCAGATTTGGTTGAAGGATTGGTTAGTTTTGCTGATATCTTCCCCCCCACACACACACCCCTTTTCCTCTTTTTATACTTTATTACAAGGGGTGGCTCTCAAGAGAGGATGGAGGAAGAATATATTTGGAAATAAAACAAAAGATAGCAATAAACCAATTTTAAAAGTCATCCCCTGAAGCCATTCTAGAAAAAAAAAATCAGTTCAGAAAAGGTTTAGGTAAATTCCTAGATGACAGATCTAGGTGATGGGTTATTAGGGGGAATTAGAAACATTTGAGGGACATTCCTAACCTCTGCTTTTGATATTGTTTTTCTATTATGCTTCTTGATATTGTAGTCAGAGAGAGAACCTTGGAGTGCAGGGAGCATGGGCTGACCCAGGGTGGGAATTCTTATGTGGGTCATAGTATGTGTATACACATGCATCAATCAATCACTCAATTAACAAGCATTTATTAAGTGCCTACTCTATGCCAGGCACTGTGCTAAGCCCTAGGAACATAAAGACAAAAATAAAACAGTCTCTCCTCTGAAAGAAATTCTATTCTGAGGCAGAGACAGCATGTACATAAATAGGTCTATACAAAATATATAAAAGGTAAATTTATGGAGAGGGCACTGGCAGCTGAGATGATCAGGAAAGGCTTCATAGAAAAGATAGCACTTGAGCAGAGTTTTGAAGGAACCAGGATTTTAAGAAGTAGAGGTGAGGAAGGAGGGCATTCCAGGCATGAGGCTAGAGTGCCAGCTTCAGTGGTAGCTTTGGGTCTCCCGTTTCTTTTGCTTCTTCCATAGTCACAAATACACAAACAATACACACACACATACACACACACACACACCCATCCCTATTCCCTCTCCTCTACTCCTTCCTCCCCACCCAACCCCCCACTGGTCTTGAGCCAGCTATTTCTAAATGATCCTGGGCATCTGGGGAATGGGATTTGGCACCCCCACCCCGCTATGCAAACCATAGACTCCCATGTACACATACACAAACACACACAGAGTCAAATATAGCTTTGAGGTGGGAAACAATGGTAGGGTTTGGGTTTCAGCCCCTGGGCAACCAGCTCCAGCTTCTGTTGTGGGGGTGGGAAGGCCCATTTGTTTCAGGACATAAAGCCCCCCTGCTCTGGTTGTGCCAACCATCTCAGAGTCTGATGATGCGTGACTGAGGCTGGTGTGTGGTTCTCTCTCCCCTTGTCAATTTCAGGGACCCTCACTACTCCCTGAATTGGACTGAACTGGATTGGAAGGCCTATAAGCAGGGGCCTTATAGAGAAGGTAAATGATGTGCCCATCACCTGGGGCCTGCCACAGTTGTGGCCAGGAGTCTGTATATGTCCTTGTGTCTCTGTGTCCCTGAACCATGTTTCCAAAGCTCATGTGTTACCACCTCCCCAATATATAGCTTGTACCAAGTTAATCTTGGCTTGTGATTATTTCTTAATTATTTCATATGTCTGTGTTGTCCATACAGGCCTTAAAGCTCCCTGAGGACTGAGACTTGAGGCTCTGTGTCTTTTCTGCTTCATCTCTTCCTTTCAAGTGTCATGGATAGTATGGTAAACACAGCAAATGTTTTTTTAAAAAAGAGGGGGAGGGCTCATGGAAGGAAGGGGGAGGGGGAAGAATTGTCCCTGACACCCAGCATCCTTTTTGTCTGTGTATTCCTAATCTGTAGTCACAATACACGTGCATTTCTGGATCTTTTTAAAGAAGAAGAACATATATGGTACAAGGGAAGAGGTGTGGATTTCCTTGGCTTTAATCCTGCTTTGGTCATGTTGTCCCTTCTCCCAAGTAGGTGATTTGGTTCAAGGTTATTATTTGTTGTTCAGTCATTTCAGTGGTTTTCATCTTTTTGTGACCTCACCTGGGGTTTTCTTGGAAAAATACTGGAGTAATTTGTCATTTCCTTCTCCAGTTAATTTTACAGATGAGGAAACTGAGGCAAACAGGGTGAAGTGACTTGCCCAGGGTCACACAGTTAGTGTCTGAGGCTGCATTTGAACTCAGGTCTTCCTGACTCCAGGCTCTCTCCACTGTGCCACTTAGGGGCCCTATTGATAGAGTATAAAGAGTTGCTTGCTGCTGTTTGTCCTTCATTCTCGAAGAGGAACAGGACATCAGGAAGGTGATGCCATGACATACAAGTGAGAGAAAGCTATGCAAAGTTACCAGCCTCACTTTCACCTCCGGAGCCATCTGGGCCCAGTAGCCAGATATAGATCAAGACAACTGGAGATGGTCCAGGATTCGGTGGGGACCCTTGGCCTTTTCAAGCTGAAATCCTTAATAAGTCTCAATTTGACTGAGGCAAATCCTATTCAGTGATTAAGGCTTAATAAGAAATGAAGCAAAGAACGGCCTCTTTAAAAAAAGAATAGATCTGGGAGGGGAAGACCCTCCAGTAGAGTCAAGGTCAGTACTGGGGAAGCAGGGCCTATGGAGGGAGTTAAAGGGGAGAGCCCCAGTGGACAGAAGAATTCAGGGATGTTTCAGAACAGGGATGAAGAACATCAAATGGGAGCAGGATTGGCTTGGGTTAGGCTAGACTGAAGAGGAGAATCAGGGAAGGCCAGGAGAATGGCAATTCCTTAGCAGGGAACGATGGAGACAGGGTTCTACTACAAAGAGAAATCAATTTTAAAAAAAATTATTAGACCCCTACTATGTACCAGGTGAGAAGCAACTGACTTAGAGTCAGAGAAGAACAGAGTTTAAGTCCTACCTATGACAAATACTAGTTGTATGACCCTGGACAAGTCATTTAATTGCTGGTAACTCTCTGACTATAAACTGCAACAGTTGCTGATCAACACTGGTAACATGAAGTTCCTCTACACTAATGAAACTGTAGGTCCAGACAAAAATATTTGCAAAGCACTGTGGTACCAGAGACTAGAGATCTTAGAGCTATACCTTTGAGGGGTGAGGGTAGAAGAGTGGATTTTAAAGAAATCCTAAGCCTATAAGAGGTTGTGGTTTTTCAGCACAGAGGTGTCTAGCAAAAGGAGAGGGGTTTCAACTGTAGCAAGGGGGACAGACAAAAAGAACTCTATTTGCCACTGTCCATCCATCAATCTACTGACAACTATTTATTCATCACATAAGATGTACTATAAGCTGTGGTGGGTGCTAGGAATGCAAAGAAAAAGTGAGAGTCCCTGTCATCAAGAAACTTACATTCCACCAGGGAGACAATTTGTACATAAATAAGGATCCACATGCCTGAGCAGAGCTTTGAAGGAAATAAGGGATTCTTTTTTTTTTTCTTTTTGGAGGGCAATTGGGGGTTAAGTGACTTGCCCAAGGTCACACAGCTATTTTTTGTGTTAAGTGTCTGAGGCCATACTTGAACCCAGGTCCTCCTGACTCCAGGGCCAGTGCTCTATTCACTGTGCCACCTAGCTGCCCCTGGAAATAAAGGATTCTAAAAAGCAGAGGTGAGGAGAGAATACATTCATTTCAGCCATGGGGTATAGCCTGGACAAAGGGGACAGGGACAGGAGCAGCATGTCATGTGTGAAGGCCAGAAGGCCAGTTTGAACTGGAGAGTAGGGAAAGATGACTAATGTATAATTAATCTGGAAAGGTTGATTGGGGCCAGGTTGTGAATGGAGGAATTCATATTTGGGTCCTAAGGGCAAAGGATCCATTGGAGTTTACTGGCCCTATCCTGGGCCCTCTTTTCTTTTCTTTTCTTTTTTTTTGCTTTTTGGAGGTTAGTTGGGGTTAAGTGACTTGCCCAAGGTCACATGGCTAGTTTTTGTGATAAGTGCCTGAGGCCGGATTTGAACTCAGGTCCTCCCGACTCCAGGGCTGGTGCTCTACTCACTGCACCACCTAGCCACCCTGCTATTTTATTTTTATTTTTTTGCTTTTTGGAGGGCAGTTGGGGTTAAGTGACTTGCCCAAGGTCACAACACTAGTTTTTTTTGTGTGTTAAATATCTGAGGTCAAATTTGAACTCATGTCCTCCTGACTCCAGGGCCAGTGCTTGATTCACTGTGCCACCTAGCTGCCCCCCTCTTTTCTTTTCTCTCCATATTCTCACTCAGTGATCCTGTCAACTCTCTTGGGTTCAATTCTCATTTCCAAGAAGATAATTCCCAGATCCATTTATACAGTCCAAGGCTCTCTCCACTCCTAGTTCCACCAGTTGCTTTTGAACATTTTAAACTGGTTATCCTGTGGGCATCTCAAATTCATCATGTCCAAAACAGAAGTCATTATTTTTCTCCTAAAACCCTCCCCTCTTCTCACTATTACCATCAAGGAGACCACCATCCTTCTTTTATACAAATCTTCCCCTACAACATCCCTCACATACATCCTAGTGTCCCCATTCATACAACCATTAACCTATTTCAGGACCTTATAACCCTTCAACTGGGCTATTACAAGAGTCTAATAGGCCTCAAGTTTCTCCTCGCTCCAATCCATTCTCCACAGAGCTGCCAAAATGAAGTCTCATCTTCCTGAATTCAAATCTGACCTCAGATACTTCCTAGCTGTGAAGGAATTTACAGCCAAATAGAGGAATTTGTATTTGATCCTAAAGGCAATTGGGAGTCACTAGAATCTCCAGCCTTGAGGCTACATCTGGCCTTCTAGGTCCTTGGGTGCAGTCTTTTGACTGAGTCCAAGTTTTATAGAAGAAATCTTTTTATTAAGGAGATTTGTTCTGTGAAGTTTGGATTCAGTCAAAGGGCTGCATTTGAGGACCTAGAGGGCCACATGTGACCTTGAAGCCACAGGTTCCCCACCCCTGGGTTAGACCTTAAAAAAGCCAAGAGCTAGAAGGCAGGGGAGGACATGACAGGATAGGGAACAGTGTCAGTAAAGTAAGAAGGCCAAAATACCCATAAGCTATTAGAAGTATAATGAGTAATCATGATTATATGAGTAATTGTTCCAACAAATAAGGTTTGTTACAACTGAGGGCTGAATTTAATTCAACAAGCACTTATTAAATAATTACAACGGTCTTACAGAGCATTAAAAAAAATATAAAGAAATCATTCCTCCCCTCAAGGAATTTGTTATGCCATTTTTTTTAGACTAGAATCAGTGTGAGGAGCTCTACCTTCCACCAATGCAGATAGATATATAGATAGACAGATAAAAAATACTATTAGCTGGCATTTACATGGTGCTTTAAGGTTAACAAATCACTTTACAAATATTATCTCATTTGATCTTCACAACAACCCTGGAAGGTGGGTGTTATTTTTATCCTCATTTCAAAGATAATGAAATTGAGGCAGACAGGGAAGTTAAGAGATCTGTCCAGAGTTACTCAGCTAGTTAAGTGTCTAAGGTCAGACTTGAACTCAGGTCTTCCTGACTCCAGGTCAGATAGATAGATGGATTATTAGGGGAAAACTGTGACACCCCTCCACCCCAATCTTTGTGGCCTGCCAATGTCTTGCCAGATGTGGTTACCAATACAGAGAGACTTTATTAAGCATTTACTATGTGACATGTTACAAAGAGCCAGGGATTCACATACATGTAAAGGAGACAGTCTCTGCCCTTGAAGAACTGATATTGTAATTGGGGAAGACAACCTATAAATGGAAGCCAGGAAAAGGGTTGGAGGGAGGCTTCATGGGGTGTGGATGGCCTGATTTCTGGCAAGATAAGGCAAAAAGAGGGGTGCAGGGGTGGGGATCAGGTGGGTAGAGAAGTTGGGAAAGATGGTCAGAGTGAAGGCAGCAACATTATATGGGGAAGATCAGCACCTTCTCTCTAATTTATAGTCTTGCCTGGGGTACTCAGAGGTTAAGTTACTTACCCAGGGTCACTGGGCTTGAACCCAAGTTTCTCTTACTTTAAGATACACATCACCTTGCTTCCACTGTTCAGTCATTTTCAACTGTGTCCAACATTTCATGACCCCATTCGAGGTTTTCTTGGCAGAAACATTAGAGTGGTTTTCCATTCCTTTCTCTAGCTCATTTTACATGTGAGAAAACTGAGGCAAACAGAGTTAAGTGACTTGCCCAGGGTCACATAGCTAGAAAGTATCTGAGGTCAGATTTGAACTCAGGGAGATGAGATTTCCTGACTCCAAGTCTGGTACTCTATGCACTGTGCCACCTAGCTGCTTCCCCTACACAAGACGTATGTAAGACGTGTACAAGAAAACATATGATGAAATCAAGACATACACAAGAAGAGAACAGAAAATGCAAGATAGGAGGCAAGAGGCTTAGAGGAAAGAGAGAAAGAGTGCTAGATTGTACTGAGAAGACTTGACTCTTGGATCTGCCTCTTCCTATCTGTGTGACCTTGGGCAAGTCACTTCCCTTTCTGGGATTCAGCCTAGTTGAACTCAGATACTTTCCAGCTCTAAAATCCAATGTGCTCAGTATACAATCAAGTAACAAAATGCTTAGTACAGATAATTAGAGCTAACGGGAAGATGTCTAGACTATAGCAATTGTTCAGTCATTTTTTTAGTCATGTCTGACTCTTCATGACCCCATTTGGAGTTTTCTTGACAAAGACAGTGGAGTAGATTGCCATTTCCTTCTCCAGCTCATTTGATAAATGAGGAAACTGAGGCACACAGGGTTAAGTGACTTGCTCAGGGCCACACAGCTAGTAAGTGTCTGAGGCCATAGATTTGAACTCGGGAAGATGAATCTTCCTGACTCCAGGTCCTAAGCTCTATCCATTGTGACATCTAGCTGCCCAAACTGTAGTTAGGGAAGGCTTTTCAGAGGAGGTAGGGTGTAGGATAGCCTACTAGTTTGACACAACAAAAAAACCCATTAAACACATATTGGCAGCTATACATTTTTAGGACAGATAAAAATTGGGGGAGGGAAAGAGAACATTCCAGGTGGGACATACTGCAACTCAAGGATCATTTTTATTAACCACCTATATAATGTACACTTAGCAGGGTACTAGCAGGTTGGGGGTGGGGAATGGGGTTGGTTTTTGTTGTTATGTTTGGTCTAGACCTGCAATTTCACCAGAATAGCGGACTCCTGGTGTGGAAATTATCTCCAGAGATACAGATCCCAACTTGTCTAAAACTTATAGTCTTAAAAGCTTACCTGAGGCACTGAACAGTGAAGTGACTTGCCCATCATTAGCCATGTGTCAGAAATAGGACTGTTTAACAACAGGCTCTCTGGGAAGTGTGTGTGTTGCGGGGGGGGTGAAGTACATTCAACATACTTTAAAGTTTAACCTACATTATTAACATTTCTTTCATCACTTTCTTAAGTCTAGAGACATTCAATAAAACAAATAAAAAAGCATTGATTTGTAATATTTGCCAATTTCTGAAGAGTCAATGCTCACATTGAAAATTGAACAAATTTGCTCTTGGGAACTGTTTGAACTGGTTCTGGTAAATGACCCATGTCGTCCTTACTCCAAGATCAGTTTTCTACCTACCATGCCAAGCTGCCTGGGTATACAAAGATTTAAAAAAAAAGAAATGAAATAGTCTTTACCCACCAGTAGAAATCACAGGTAGAGTTAAGAAAATAGCAGGAAGTTTGGTTGGAATGTTGAGTGCATGGGGAGGAGGGGAGGGTCATACTGTATGAAATGTATGGAGAGGTAGGTAGGAGTCAGACTGTGGAGGAATTTAAATCCTAGATAGAGGAAATTATGTTTTATCTGAGAATGAGTGTTGTTCTCCAGTCATTAGCTCTTTGTGACCCCATTTGCAGTTTTCTTGGCAAAGATGCTGGAGTGATTTGCCATTTCCTTCTTCGTTTTACAGATGAGGAAACCTAGCTCTACTAATAAGTTTTGAGTAGAGCTGAGTGATACAGTCAGATCTGTATTTCAGAAATATTGTGACTGGGCAAGTAATGGATTAGCGGGAGAAATTGGAAACAGGGAGACCTAGTAGGAGGTTGGTGTGTTAGCTCAGGTGAGAGGTGATGAGGGCTTGAACCAAGGTAGCTCTTTTTAAAAACTTTTTTAAAAATATATGCTTAATTTGTTTTTAGTTTTCAACATTCACTTCCATAAGATTTTAAGTTGTTTTAAATTTTCTCCCCTTCCCTCACCCTTCCCTCCCAAGACAGCATGCAATCTGATACAGACTCTACTTTTACATTCATATTAAACATACTTTCACATTAGTCATGTTGTAAAGAAGAATTAGAAGCAATGGGAGGAACCATGAGAAAGAAGAAATAAAACAAAACAACAAAAGAAAAGGAAAGCAGATAGTCTGCTTCCATCTGCATTCAGACTCCAAGTTTCTTTCTCTGGGTGTGGATAGTATTTTCCATCAGGAGTCTTTTGGAGTTATCTTAGATCCTTGCATTACTGAAGAGAGCTAAGTCTATCCAAGTTAGTCATTGCACAATGTGACTATGTACAATGTTCTCCTGGTTTTGCTCATCTCACTCAACATCAGTTCATATCAATCTTTCCAGGTTTTTCTGAAGTTTGTCTGCTCATCATTTCTTATAGCACAATAGTGTTCCATTACTTTCATGTACCACATCTTGTTCAGCTATTCCCCAATTGATGGACATCCCCTCAATTTCCAATTCTTTACCACCACAAAAAGAGCTGCTATAAATATTCTTGTACATGTGGGTCCTTTTCCCATTTTTACGATCTCTTTGGGATACAGACCTAGAAGTGGTATTGCTGGGTCAAAGGATATGTATAGTTTTATAGCCCTTTGGGCATAGTTCTAAATTGCTCTCCAGAGTGGTTGGATCAGTTCACAACTCCACAAGGTAGCTTTTTTATGAGTGGGATGGAAGAAATGTTATGAAGGTAGAATCAGTAAGACTTGACAACCTGGAAACTTAATGACCAAGGCCTTGGAATGGGAATATTGAGGACAGCAGTTGGACTGGATCTGGGGGTTCCTATTAGGAAGGAGCAGGAAATAAATAAATCAAGTGAGCTGAGGCAAGGACTGATACTGAAGGATGGACACAAGGAGACCTTTTTATTTGAAGGGACTCTCCTAGTTGTTCAGTCATTTCAGTTGTGTCTGACTTTTCATGACCTTATTTGGGGCTTTCTTGACAAAGATATTGGAGTGGTTTCCTTCTCTAGCTCATTTTACAGATGAGGAAACCGAGACTGACAGGGTTAAGTGACTTGCCTAGGGTCACACAGCAAATAAGTATCTGAGGCCAGATTGGAACCCAGGTCTTCCTAACTCCAGGACTAGTGCTCTATCCACTGTGTAACCTAGCTGCCTGTGAGTTGTGCTTAAACAAACAGTTCAAGTATAAGCAATGGACAAAAAATGCAGAACCCATCAGTGACAGGACCCTGGAGATAGGGACAGAACCAGGCTTTAAGTATTATCACTATTCCACTCTGTCCTTGGCATCCAAAGTGTAGGGGGCTTTGCAAGGAGCTTACAGCTGTGTTGATGTTCATCCCCACCCCCAAAGGGTTCCTGCACTCAGCTTTTGAGCTATCCCAAGTAGCTTTCCCACTCATTGACTCTTCCTATCCTCACAGAGGAAGGGAGGAATTTGGCTGTGGGGTGGTATGGGATGAGCTGCACCATGGCTACAAACAGTATCCTGGGGACCTTGGCATACGATCAACTTTATTAGGCATGAGAGAGGTGGGTAACAAAGGTTTATGAAGGAACACTGGGAAACACCCATAGATGGAGAACGAGGAATTCATCAAATCTAGAATGTTCTTTATTTTGCAGGTGGTGATACTACTTCAGAGAATGGAAATGATTTGTCTAATTCAATCCATGGTTTTGACCAATTCTCTCCTCTGATTGTCAGTGCCTATGCAACAAAGACCCACAGTGTGTATGCACTGGTGGGAAAGTTTGCAGAAACAAAAGGAGGAAGTGTATGGTCTCTTAGGGGCCTCCCAGTCTTAACTCGAGAGTTATACTCCTCACCCTTGGATTTAAAAAAAATTTTTGTTTTTTGCTTTTTTTGGAGGAGGGGAAGCAGAGCAATTGGGGTTAAGTGACTTGCCCAAGGTCACATGGCTAGTAAGTGTTAAGTGTCTGAGACCGGATTTGAACTCAGGTCCTCCTGACTCAAGGACTAGTGCCTTATTCACTGCACTACCTAGCCACCCCACTCCTTACTCTTAGAGACATGCCACTTTGGCAGGTAGCATACTTTGTCGAGAAGAACACTAGACTGGCAGTCAAGAGACCTGAATTTGAATCTTAGCTCTGCCAACTCCTATCTCTGAGACCTTGGGTTAATCATTGCCCCTCTCTAGTCTTCAGTTTCCTCCTCTATAAAAATGAAGGGATTGGACTAAGTGATCACAAAGATCCCTTCCAGCTCTGATGTTCTGAGGTATCAAAATGGGGAAGAGAAGAGTCACAAATGCATACCACTCCCCACCATGAAACACACATGACAGGAGAAGCATCAAGGAAGCAAATACAAAGGGACATAGTGCAAAGTGTAAGCATAAAAGAGATAATTTGTGCCATTATTACAGTAGAAGAATGATTACCTGGGAAAATGTTTTGAGCTAGAATTTTGAGAAGAGGGAATTAGTCAGAAGACCTAGGAGAGGATCATAGGATGCTAGGTTGAGAACTAAAAATGGGACCTTAGAAGTCATCTAGTTCAATCTTTTCATTTGACATATGAGGAAACTGAGGCAAATAGGGTTAAGTGACTTGCCTAGGGCCACATAGCTAGTAAGTGTCAGAGGTTGGATTTGAACTTATGGAGATGAGTCTTCCTGATTCCCAGTCCAGTGCTCTATCCCCTACACCATCTAGCTGCTCCTATAGCAATAATTGCTAGTCATAGCTGCCAAAAGCGTAACAATAATAATATTGAATAGAAGGAAAAATCCCATTAAAGTTTACAAAGTGATTTCCATTTGTCTCATTTTTTTCCTCTACATGGCTGGTAAGTATCAGTAGGGGGATTAATAATAAAGAAATTAGTATCATAGATTTGGAACTGGAAAAGACCTTTGAGGTCATCTAGTCTGACCCTCTCCTTGTAGATAAGGAAACAGCCCAAGAAAGATAAAATGACTTTCCTGTGGTCTCTCAGGCAGTAAATAGCAGAATCAGCATTTGAACCGGTTACTTAGGTCCAAATTCTGTGTTCTTCTCACTGTTCTGTGCTATTTCTTACTAACAAGGACCCCTGACTCTGAAAACCATTGGTTCAGTATAAGTCATATAGTAATTAATTCTTCTTTAATTCAATTCAGTCCCACAGTTACTGAACATTCAAATATCTTCTTTGAGGGGCCCAATTAATATTCATTTATTAAGCACCTGCTATGTACCAGATGAAAAAACAACACTGGCTTTGTTGAGAACCAATTTGTGTATTTACTTATCTGTGTACATATTGTTTCCTCCGATGGATAAATGGATAAAATATTTATTCAGTGCTTACTATGTTTAAGGCACTGTTTAGATTGTAAGCTCCTTAAGGGCAGAGACTTGTCTTACTTTGGGGACCTTAAAATTTACTAGTAGTATGAAGTATATCCATAAATAACTATGTTGGAGTGAATTAAATGCATAAGAGAGGTCACAGAGGCTTGAGAGATTACCGGAGGGAAGGATGATCTAATGAAATCTTAGGAGAGAGAGGAGAGGAAGAGAGGGAGAAATGGAGCTGGGCAGATATTTCTGCCATCTGCCTCTGTCCCTCTTATACTGGCAGGAAACCCACAGAGGATGCAGGCAGAATGATATGTGCATGCAAATCATCCTAAATGAGAAACCCAAGGCACGAGGAATGGGAAGGAGATGTTGCTGATTGCCTATTCAAAAAAGAAAACACAATTTTAGTCATCATCTTGATGTCTAATTTGTACAGAGTTCACTGAATGATTAGCACCCTGGTAGGATAAGACTAGGTGGTGTAGTGGGTACAGTATTGGGCATGGAGTCATCTTCCTGAGTTCAAATCTTACTTACACTTAATAGCTGTGTGACCCTGGGCAAGTCACTGAGCCCTCTTTGCCTTAGTTTCCTCATCTGTAAACTGAGCTGGAGAAGGAAATGGCAAACCACTCCAGTATATTTAACAAGAAGACCCCAAATGGAGTTATGAAGAGTGGGATGCAATTGAACAACAAGGGTAAATGTGTTGGGGTGAGGCTAGTGTGCAGATGGGATCTGCAAAGTTACATTTCAGAGGCCAGAAGTGTCTAGATACTGTAGGGGATGACAGTAGAAAGATGAGTGTGGAGGCGTGGAGGGATTGAGGAATAACAAAGGGAGACTGAGGCAGGGTGGGGGACGATACCTGAGTGGAATGGGAAGGTTGGAAAGAAAAGGAAGGGATGGAAATTAAGGAGTGGACACAGGGTTATCCTGGAAGGATAAGAGGGTTGTGAGGCTAAATAAAGCTGGGAGGAGGAAGGAGATAGAGAGGAAGAGTCAGGGAAAGAGAAGAAAGAGAAGGGACTGCAAAGATTGGAAAGTATCTGAGACCACAAAGGGGAAGGTAAGATCAGGAGGTGAAGAAATGAGGTGAGAGAAGGATAAGTGAGGAAGAGAGGGCAGAGGAGTGTGGGGGCCAGTAGGGGAACAGAGGAGGA
This sequence comes from Petaurus breviceps papuanus, assembly GCF_028583685.1. Lineage (NCBI taxonomy): Eukaryota > Metazoa > Chordata > Mammalia > Diprotodontia > Petauridae > Petaurus > Petaurus breviceps. The sequence continues at coordinate 8,680,150 of NW_027187316.1, forward strand.
TATAGAATGGAAAATGAGGGTATCAGAACTGCAAGGTAGGGCCAAAATGCTCAGCATCTAAATTCCTAGTGTTTAAAAGTCACAGCTTTTCTGAAGAAAAGAACCTAGAGATTCAAGTGATACCTCCTCCAGGCCTTTCCTGATCGCCCCCTCCCCTCCCCCACGCTGCTCTTTCGCCCCCAGTTATCTTGTATGTTCTTTGTATATCTTGCACCTACTAATATCGATGTTCTTCTCTGCCTTTCTTTTCTCCTAAAACGTAAACTCCTCGAGGACAGGAACTGTCTCACTTCTTTTTGTATCTCCAGAGCCTAGCGGTGTTTGACACATTGTGCTTCAATAAATGCTCTTTGAATAAATGGAGTTGGAGACGGAGAAAAGGGGGGTGGGACACAGTAATGGATGGAGATCACATCTGTAGGTAAAGGGATGGTGTGTGCTTTGTGAATGGGAAGTGAGGATATAAGGGATGAGGTGAGATATGGGTGAGAGATGTGGGCGTGAGGCGTGTGTGTGTGTGTGTGTGTGTGTGCGTGTGCGCGCGTGTGCGCGCTGATGTGTTGCCTGGATTGGGGGCGCGGTGCCTGAGGCATTGAGCGCAGCGGGGAGGGGGGCGGGCCGGCAGGCTAGCAGGCGGGCGGCGGCCCCGGGGGAGGGCGGGTTCTGCCGGCACACGCCGCCCCTGGCAAGCGGCCTGAGCGCACCGAGTCGCCGCCACCGCCGCCGCTCCCCGGTCTGGCCCGGATCCGGAGATTCCCGGAGCGCTCAGCATGGATGCCGCTTTCCTGTCCGGCCCCTTGGCCCTATAGGGGGCCGCCCTGCGCAGCCCCCGGCTCCGGCCTGGATCCCGTTGGATCCCCCGGCCCCGCTCTCCGCACTCCGCTTCCCTGGCTGGGCTCCTGGGCGCACGGCGCCGTCACCCCCGAGGTGAGGGAGGACCCTGGAAAGAGAGCGCGCGGGAGGTGGGGGGCTGGGAGAGACCAGGTGGGAAGCGATTGGAGGCAGGGGGCTCAGAGACATCAGACTCCTTTCTGAGCCGGCGAGGGGATCGAAATGCTGCGTCTTGGGGGAGGGTTGTAGTATGGGGGTGTCTTGGCCCTATGCCGTTGCCAAGCCAGAGCGAGTGGTGGGGGCAGCTCTGAGAGGCTGGGGGTAGAAGTGGTCCCACACCTTGGCGGGGGGCGGGGGCGCAGTCATAGGTTGCGGGGGAGGGGGGGGCCCGAAGACCGCTCTGTCTCGAGGATTGCCTCCTGTTTCCGACCTTGCTGCCCTCACCTCTAGGTTCCTTTTCCCCAGCCCCCTCCTCCTCTATCTGCTGCCAGAAACCCTCCCTTACAGCCTGGGTACATGCTACTGACACCTACACTGCCATTCCCCTTTATGCCACCCTCTTATCTTCACCCCCTACTCCCTGTCGTCCAGGTTCTGATCTCGTCACCTTGAGTCTCCCCCACCTTCGCCATCCCCACCATCCCCGCCCTTTCTCCTTATATCTTTGTCTCCGCAACCCCCATTCTATTCTAGCTCTATCCCCGTAGTCTCCACGTCCCTTCTAGCCCCGTCTTGTCCTGTCCTACAGGTGTCCGTCCTTCGTCCGTCCCTCCTGGGGCTGGCGCTGACCATGCCCAGCGGTTGCCGCTGCCTTCAGCTCGTGTCCCTGCTCTGGATCCTGGGGGCATCAGGACAGCCCGCCCATGGTGAGTGTCCTCAGCTCCCGGACCCCACGAGGAGAGAGGGAGGAAAGCGGGAGCTACCGATGCACCTCCCCTCCCCCTTGCTATGACCAGGAGTAGCCTCAGCTTCAGTCCCCTGTTCCCACACTGACCTCTGCCGGTAGAAGTAAGGACTACATCCATACTGACCATCAGTGTCCTTGGCGAGGGGACCCAATTATCTGACCCTTCCCAGGCTAGATTGTGTGGAAATGGACGCAGCTCCTTTTTTTTAAGCTCCATTTTCCGACCTAAGAAAACCAAGATCCTCCTCGCCCAAAATACAAATTTCCTACTTGGGAGATACTTTGAGTTGTGCCACCTCAAAACATTAATCTTATCTTCTTACCTCCAGTAGCTGATGACTGTAGTTCCCACTGTGATCTGGCCCACGGCTGTTGTGAGCCCGACGGCACGTGCAGGTAGGGGCTTTAGCTTACTCTGTCCTTAATCTGCATTCAAAACCTCTCCTTGTTCTTCGTTCTCCTTACTCTAGCCCTGTCTCACTGTTTAGATGATGCTTCCCTTTCTCACTAACAAGAGGCCAGAGGGTCCAGAGGCTTAAGCTACCACTGCTTCTTTCTTCCAGCCAGAAAAGGACATATGGATCAGTCACCCCACAGTCCTTGTCTTTTGTGGGCTGGAGAAAACTTTGTTTAGTCCTACATTCATTTCCCATCCTTGAACTAACATTCACTTCCCTCTGAAGCTTTTGTCTCCTGGGTCAGAAGGATGGAGTGAACAGATGGAGAAATTAACTAGGGGTGAGGAGATTAAAGAGATAAGAGCAATAAAGACAGGAAAAGGAGTTGGGATGGGTTAACCAGGATTATAGAGGACTGGAAAAGGCCTAATGGTATACTTAGATTCCCAATGCCAGCGGAACTTGTTCACAAGAAGGGTTGGTGGTAAATGACAACGGATGAGATTGAGGTCCGAACAAAGAAGAGTGGTGGCTAGATGGTGCAGTGAGGACCTGAGTTCAAATCCAGTCTCAGACACTTAACGCTTACTAACTATCCTCGTGACCTTAGATAAGTCACTTAACCCCAATTGCCCTACCTTCCCCCCTCCAAAAAAGAAAAAAAAAGGAGCAAAGAAGAGCCCTTTGACTAAGTCGTTTTTACAGGTTGTACTGGGATTTAAAAACAGGAAGGTGCTTGTCTCTCAGTATATGAAATGCCAAGGGATCAACTTAATAAACTTTCCAAGGCATTACTAACCTTGTGTTATTGTCATCAATTCACTGCAATGTAGGGATTGGGGTACTAGACCCCAGTTTCCCCACTCCATTCGATGGGGGCTTTTATTTTCATTTCCTCAAATCTTCCAGAATAATTTGTACCTTCATCCTCCTCCCCAGGTGTGACCCTGGCTGGGAGGGACTACACTGTGAGCGGTGTGTCAGGATGCCTGGCTGCCAACATGGCACCTGTCACCAGCCCTGGCAGTGTATCTGTCGTAGTGGCTGGGCAGGCAAATTCTGTGACAAAGGTGAGAATAGCTGTGGGAACACCTGCTGAGCCCTTCAGGTAAAGTGGAAGGGACCCCATAGACCTAAAGGGGAAATGAAAGGACACCTAGCAATACCAGTCCTTTAGGTTTCAATAGCCTTTTGCATTTTTACAAAAGATTTTCATATTCATTCAGTCAATAAGTCAAGAGGTATTTATTAAGCACGGGCTTAACACTATGCTTGTGTTCATTCAGCATGCTAGTACAAAGTATAGACATGATATAGGCATAGTGTAAACAAATGAAGAATGATACAATGAAAGGCACAAAAATAAAAAATTCACTCTTTTATTTGTTCTTTACGGTAATAACCCTGTGAGGTAGGTGGGACAGGTGTGGTCCTAATTTTAATGATGAAGAATTGGGAGAGAGGGATTGTGGGGGAAGGGAGGAAGACAAAGCCCTGAAATGAGTTACTCAAAATCTCAACAGCTGGTCACTGGCTAGAGCCCAGGTCTCAACACCTGCCTCCCAGAATGATATGCTTTTCATTATACAGCAATGATCCTGAAATAGAGGATGTGGCTAAGAAGCATACCAATAGAAACTAGGTCCTAAAGGTGGAAGGAAGCTAGGCATGGGTTGGGGGAAGCCTGCACTGAGTGAAGGGTGGAGAAAGAGATTCCCCAGAGGTATCCCTATTTCCCTTCCAGATGAGCACATCTGTACCAAGCAGCCACCCTGCCAGAATGGAGGGAAATGTGTGTATGAGGGGGATGGAGAGTACCACTGCATGTGCCCACCAGGTTTTCATGGGCATAACTGTGAGCGCAAGACTGGGCCCTGTGAGCATGCTGGGTGAGTTGAAACTGGAACAGGCAAATAGGGGCTTGGGCACAGGTCAGACTTTAAGGTATTAGGCCAGGTTAGGGTGGGGTGAGGGCAATGAGGCCAAAGATCAGGGTGTTGGAACCTGGGGGGGGGGGTAATAGGAAGTAAGTATTGAGGGTAAGGGTGGATGGATTTGGGGATGCAATCATAGAAGCTTAGAGGGGGAAGAGAGACCTCAGAAAAAATCTAGTCCAACCATCTCTGTATGCAGAGGGGACAGCTGGCCCAGAGTAAGGATGTGGTTTGGTCCAAGTCTCAAAACACTGTCACTATTAACTCTCTCTTTTCCATCTCACCCTTCTCAGGTCTCCCTGCCGGAATGGTGGACAGTGCCAAGATGATCAAGGCTTTGCAGAGAACTTCACATGCCGCTGCTTGGCAGGCTTTGTGGGTCCACGCTGTGAAGTCAATGTGGATGACTGCCTAATGAGACCCTGTGCCAATGGTGCCACCTGTCATGATGGCATCAACCGCTTCTCCTGCCACTGCCCCAAAGGCTTTGCTGGCCGCTTCTGCACTGTCAACCTGGATGACTGTGCCAGCCGACCATGCCAGCATGGTGCCCGCTGCCGGGACCGTGTCCATGACTTCGATTGCCTCTGCCCTGATGGCTATGGGGGCAAGATGTGTGAGATTGTCCTCCCAGCCCCGGACCTCCCTCCGGAGCCAGACAGCGCCTCTGGACCCAGCCCTGCAGCTGTGGTTCCTTTCACGGTCCCAGCCCCCTTCAGTGTGGGTGCAGGGCTACTTCGAATCTCAGTGAAGGAAGTGGTGCGACGACAAGAGGCAGGGATAGGGGAATCAAGCCTGCTCGTGTTGGTGGTATTCGGGGTGCTCACTGCTACGGTAGTCCTCACCACGGGGCTGCTGATCTTTTGGGCATGGCGCCATGGCCACTGCCCTGCTGGGCCCTGCTGCTACCCTTTTCGCCAATATGCCGCACCCCCTGAGCAACATGACCGGGAGTGCCAGGTCAGCATGCTCCCTGCTGGAATCTCCCCTCCAGCTGGCTCCCCAGCTGAGCCTGGCAAGACCACAGCACTGTGATGGGGACTGGAGTGGGGGCAGAGTGGGGCCCCCTCTCCATCTCCTTCCTCTTCACATCTCCTACCCTCCAGAGACCATTGTGGGTTCCCCCCCGCCCCACTGAGGTGTCTCAGCCTCATACCAGAAATGCTATTTTTTTAAATACACAGATTGTTCAAGAGAGGTTTTATCAAATAAAATTACAAAAAATGACAGTGAGTGATAGCTCGGGCTCCCAGGGCTCCTGGCCCCAGGTGGGGACAGCCTGGAGCCCCATGTCCAAGGTCCTAGTCCTGGTCCAGTTAGAGCTCTCCTCCAATACCATCAGCTCATTGAGGAGGACTGGTATCAAAGAAAGCATCCTGAGGTACCCAGCTAGGGATGTTTGGGGAAGGTGCAGAGAGGCTGGTGCCTCCTAGGGCCAGGTGGCCCTACAAATGAGGGGGAGAGTAAACAGCTGTTCATCACCTGAGATTAAAAGCCCCAGACCCTCCCCCATGGAGAGGGAGATGATGACTGAGGAAGATGGAAGACCATCATTTCAGAGGAGGCAGGGTCATTGCTGACTGTTTTGCAGCAGCTGCTGGAACAATGAGTAGGGCCGACTTCGAAGGGCAGCTGGAGTGTCCAGCTCAGCCACCCTTCCCGCCTGTAACACCAGCACCCGATCTGAATTCAGGATCGTGTTAAGCCTATAAGGTAGGGGAGGGTAATAAGCAAAGAGTGAATATGGAATGGTTGACACTTTCCCCAACTCTTAGACATCAGATTTCACCCACCCACTCCAATTGGGTAGTCAGGTTTCCATTGTTGGGGGGAATGGAGATAGAAGAAGAAGATTGCTTAGTGACCCTCAGGGTGAGTCAGTTCCCACCCCTAGTGTCTCACCAGTGTCTAGCAGGAGAGTGATATGGTCTGAGAGGAGATAAGATCTCTCCTCACTAAATTCTGGGCAGTCCCCCAAAAGAAGAAAGGAATAAAAGGTCTGAAACTGGCCAGTTGATTTAGTTTTCCCTGCCCTTCCCCCCATCACCCTTAGAGCCCTTCCCTGGGTATCTCCACCACACACACATACCTATGTGCAATGGTCAGAACAGTCTTGTTAGCAAAACGATTATAGATTGTCTGTTGGAGCAGCTGATCTGTCTTCTGGTCCACACTGGCTGTGGCCTCATCAATGCACAGGATCTGGGGGTGGGGGAGAAGGGGTTATATTTGCCCTGGATCCTAACCTAGCACCCCTCCTTTTAGTCCCCTTGTCCCAGCTCTGCACTGAAGGGCTGAGCCATAGTGAAGCAAACCTTTTTCTGTCTCCCTGATAATTCAGGAGGGCTCCTCCACCACCCTTTCAAAGGCCACCCTCCTATTGCTCTGCCAAACCCACCCATCAGGGCCCTAGCCCCATTCCTTACCTTGGCATCTGTAAGGAGAGCTCTGGCCAAACACAGTAGCTGCCTCTGCCCTAGTGACAGGCGCCGTCCCCCCTCACCGAGCTCACCATCCAGACCACCTGTTGGGCCCAGATGTTGTTATCCCAAGAGGCCTGGCCCTCTTCTTCCAGCCTATCCCCCCTCCCTTTTGACATCCCAGGGCTTCCCTTACCTCCAGGAAGCGGCCTCTCCTTGGCTAGGTTCTCCCACTACCCGTTCCCAGAACTCACCCAGTGGAGTGACCACCTCACTCAGGTGGCACTCCTCCAAGGCCTGCCACAGTGCCTCATCCTCATAGCGACCCAGAGGGTCCAGGTTTTCTCGCACCGTGCCACTGAACAAAAAGGGCTCTTGAGGGATGATGGCCAGCTGGGACCTGAGAGGCAGCAAAGGGAGCAGCAAACAATGTGATCTTGTCTTGAGGATCACAGACACCTTCTGCTTGGCCTGAAGGTCCATTCCTTGTACATGAGCTTGAAGCTCTTTAATTCCTACTTATGAGTCAATTGATGGGAAACAACATAGTGTGGTGAAAGAGTCCTGGGATTGCTTGCTATCTTGGGGAGGGGGGTGAGAATGGGGGGAGGAAGAAAAATTTAGAATTCAAAATCTTACAAAAATGAATGTTGAAAACTATCTTTACATGTAGTTGGAAAAAAAAAATACTATTAAGTGGGGGAAAAAAGAAAGAGCCCTGTGGCAGCTAGATGGTACAATGGAGAGAGCACCTACAATGGAGTCAGGAGGACCTGAGTTCAAATCTGCTCTCAGACACTTACTAGTAGTGTGACCCTGGGTAAGTCACTCAGTCCCAATTACCTCTCCCCACCCCCACCCACCAAAAAAAAGAAAGAGAGAAAGAAAAAGAAAGAGCCCTGAAGTGGGAATTGCAGACTTGGCTTTAAATCCCTGCGTGACCTCAGGCAATTAATTCCCCTTTCTGGGCCTGTGTCCTTACTGGTAAACTGTGGAGGTCAGACTAAATTACCTCCAAGGACACTTCCAGCTCTAAATCTTAGGATCCTGCTGTGTATTTAGCAATTTACTAGGTACTTTTGGGACAGCAGAGAGAAATAAAAAAACTGACCCTCATGAAACAAGTCTGGGGACAAGCCCTATGATGTTCAGAGTGGGAAGATATCAGGGTGAGCTGGAGTAGTCAAGGTAAAGATTTAGAGATTAGAAAGATTTTGTTTAGAAAGACAAATGCTTGGCTCAGGCCTTGAAGAGGATGCACTGGCAAGAAGGGAGAAAGGAAAGCATTCTGAGGTAGGGAGACCAGCATGAACCAAGGGAGAGGCTACATGGCAGGGTTCTCAGGATGCTGAGACTGGCCTGAGCCAAGGGGAGGGAAGAAATGGAAAATGAGGTTGGCTAATGGGTTGGGGAAGGCCTTGAAAACCAAGTTTAGGAGGCTTGACTTGATAAAGGTAGCTATTTCTAGTACCCAGCACAGTGCATGGCACATAAGAGGTATGTAATAAGTGTTTGTTGATTGGCTAATTGTATCTCTACCCAGATGCTTTTCCATTTCTCTTAGCTCCCTTTGCACCCACAGCACCAATCAGCCTTTCCTATTCCCCAACTTCATCAAACTGCTCCACCCCCAAAGACACTTCTATCTTTAGGTCCTGTCCCAGGCCTTCTAAGCTAATAGGATTCCCAGGGACCAGAGCACTCTCACTCTTTAGGTGGCAGCCCCACCTCCAACTCTACCTGAGATCCGACAAGCCCAGCAAGCTGGTGTCCACGCCATCCAGGAGTATACGCCCAGAGCTGGGTTCCACCAGCCGGAACAATACCAACAGCAGAGAGGACTTTCCAGAACCCGTCCGGCCCACAATGCCTATCTTCTCCCCAGGCAGCACGTTGAAGGTGACCCCATCCAAGGCATTGGGCAACCCAGGCCGGTAAGCCAAGACCACATCCTGGAACTCCACGTGTCCCTGTGACAGCCAGCCCACTCCTACCTGAGATCACCAAAGGGAAGAAAGAGCTGAGGCAGAGAGTGAAGAGATATGGGCTGTTGCTGTTGAGAGTGGCAAGGAGTTGAAACAGTGAGACAAAAATGGAAGAGATGAGGGAGAGATAATGAGAAGAGATAGGATGATGGTGGGGAGAAAGGGAGAAGAATTCTGGGAGGGATGGTATAGAGAATGGGGAGGTGTGAAAACATGGTGTAGGGGTGTAATGGAAATGAAGACAGATGGAAGGGATGTGAAGAAGGGAATGAGAAGAAAGAGGGAAGGAGAGTCAGAGAAGATAGTGGAGAGTGAGGAAAGATGAGGTAGGGATGGTAAGGAGAGATAGAGATGGTGAAGAGCATGGAAGATGGTAAAAATTGAGAAGATGGTGAGAGTGAAGGGGATGGACAGAATGGGGAGGAGACAAGGAAAAATGCAGAGAAAGAGGGAAACGAGTAAAGACAGGTGAATGGAAAAAGACATGATTGTGGGGAAATGAGGAGAAAAGGGGAATGAATGGTGGGGACTTAAGATACACTAAGAAGTAGTAGCTTGGCCACCGACCCAACATCACACCCTCCCCTCCACCCCGTACCACCCAGCAGGGTTAAGCCAATCCCTAGGTTCTCCTTATTTCGTTCCTGCTCCTCAAAGAGAGGGCTGTCTAGGACTTGAAACTACACCAAACTATAGGCGGGGGAAAGGCTGTGGTTTTTGACTCCTAAGTGGGCAGAAGGGAAGGGGCGTCCGATCACCCACACCTGTATCTGCTGGCTCTGGGACTCACTGGGCAGGTCACTAGAATATTCCTCCAGTCGCTCCACGCTCACCATCATGGCTTCTGTTTGCGTGAAGTTGCTCACCAGGCCTGAGAGAAGCCCCGTCAGGGACAGGGCATAGGACAGCGACAGGCCCACCAGCCCTAAGAAGAGAATGTGGTGAGATTGCTGGGGTTGCTGGTCGTCCAAGGCTTGGGGCTGCCCTGGCTGCTGCCACTCCCGCCACCTCCAGGCTCCCTCTACTACCAAAGGAGGCTGGGGGGCAGGGGCAGTATGTCTGTATGTATTAGACTTTAAGTTTCTTTTCTTTTTTTTTTGCTTTTTGGAGGGCAATTGGGGTTAAGTGACTTGTTCAAGGTCACATGGCTAGTTTTGTGTTAAATGTATATGGCTGCATTTGACCTCAGGTCCTCCTGACTCCAGGGCCAGTGCTCTATTCACTGTGCCACCTAGCCGCCCCACTTCATGTTTCTTAAGGAAAGGGAAGATGGCTTATTTCATTCTAACATTTTCAACACCTAGCACAAAAAAGTTGTTCAAAATAGGTTTCAAATTTTATTTCTTGAATCGACTTGTGATTGGAAGACTGTGTGTATGTATATACATATGTGTGCTCAGGCATACATTTATGTCTGTCTGTCTGTCTATCTATCTATCTATCTATCTATCTATCTATCTATCTATCTATCTATCTATCTATCTATCTATCTATCTGGCAGAATAAAAGGAAGCAGGCTGAGAAAAAGGAAAGGACCCAAGTGGAGACCACAAGGGGCTAGTCCGTATAACAGGTGAGGTGTATATAAGGGACTAAGGATGAGGGGACTGGAAGCAGGGCCTGGGGAAGAAGGTGCAGATAATGGAGATGGATATGGAAGACTAGGAATTAGGGTAGAAAGTTCATTGATAGGGAACAGAAGCACAGGACGAAGTTAGGAGGAGGTGGGAGGGTTTTCAGATGGGACTGGGACAAGGCCAACAGGGACAAAGGTGGCACCTGGGTTAGCGAGGTGTTGGTGATGCTGGATGAGGGCAATGACAGCAATGGCGCTGACCACAGTGGCGCCCATGAGCTGTAGTCGTATGTCCAGCCACTGCAGACACGCAGCAGCAGCAAACTGGCAGCGCTGGTTAAGCTCCAGCAGCTTCTCATTCTCCTCTTCAAACCTAAGGACCAAGAGCTGAGCTTTCTCTCTCCTACATGTATGCCAAGGACCAGCCTCAGGGGGTGGATCTCCTCCTTCTTGTCCTCATGTCTAAGATTAGAATCCTCTTACTCATCGGGCTTGGCATAGGAGAGGTGATAATTGGTTTATTCACAGAAGTCTCCCTAAACTCCCCCGTGCCCCTTTCCTCCCAGGGTCCCTTCAGTATCTTCCCCTCCAGGCTGATTATCTCCCCAGCCTCTCCCTTCTCTCTTTAGGATCCCCCAGCCCTTTCCCACTGTGTCTCCTTGGCACCATTTCTTTTTCCTCTAAGGGCCTCATCTCCCTGAGCCTCTGCTTGGTCTGTCTCACCCTAGTAAAATTCCTGAATGGGCTCTCTTTAGACGTGACCTTCTGCTCCTAGTACTGAGATGGGAAGTCTTGTCTGGCATGATCCCTCACCTGCAGGTGGCACAAGCAGCCCGGATGATACTGAGCCCAGCGAGGCTCTCGGAGATGTGGGTATAGAGGGGGGAGAGCGTGAGGCTGCTCAGGCGACGCAGCTCCCTCGAGGAAGCCCGGTAGTGGCTCTGTACGGAGTAGTAGAGGCAGCCGAGGGGTGGCAGCAGCAGCAGCAGCCAGGGTAGCCCCGAGCCCAGGACGGCCAGCAGCCCCAGCAGTCCCACTGCATTGGCCAAAAGGATGTTGAGAACGAAGGGCAGGCTGTCATCTGCACAGGCCACATCAGATGAGAAGCGGTTCAGGATCCGGCCAGTTGGTGTGGAGTCAAAGAATGTCACAGGAGCCTACAAAGGGAGATCATGGTTGGGCCAGTGAAGTTGGGTGATGTAGGCAAGCCTAGAGCAGGAAATTCGGTGGAAGAGGAATCTTAGAGGGGAAGGAATTAGTTGTGAGCCCTGATATGAGGAGAGAGAACTAGAAGAGAAAGGAATCTCGTAAGAAAGCTCAGATTAGATGTAGGGATGCTGGGGATGTATGTCCCCTGAGAAAGAGAGAAGAATAGTAAGGAGGAGAAATTCCATAGACTCCAGGACAGCTAGGGTGGGATAGGAGGAAAAGGTTCTATCTGCTAGGGAGGGGAGGATGGTGAATTTCCTCTAGCTGGTAGGGCCTCTGGGAAGTCAGTCTGTCCATCTTCCTTCCTCTAATCATACACTTGAGCTGTTCTTAAATTTCCCCAAGGGAAAAGGAGCTACAACTAAAAGCCAGTTGGATTCCCGAATTCCCACTAACTGTAACAGCCAATCTGGTCCCCAAAGGGCAAATGATGAAATGTGCTTAATTCCTCTGGAGGAAGAGTATATGGGAACATGACTGTGATGTAAAAACAAAAGGCAATAATGTAACATTAAAAAAAAAGTAATTCTCTGTCACTCTGTTCCCCACCCCTTCACTTCAAAGAGGTACTTCCTAAAAGCTGACCTCTTTCTTAGATGATGGAGACCTTCAACTGCAGTGAGATGAAGGGTAGGAATCAAGATCTTCTGACCTACAGGTTGTGGGAGATGCAATAGTTCCAGAGAAGGGAATTTATTAAGGCTCCCAGTCCCTGTAGGGGTCATTCTGTCAGAAGACAGGGGACTGGACTGGTTGATCTAGTTGACCTCCTGAGGTTCCTTTCAAAACCTGGGTTCTAACCTCTTCCTGACTATAGCTTCAGCTGGTCACTCCTGGCCCATCTCCTAACAAAAGCAATAATTCACAGATCTATAGCACTGTTTCACTAAAGTATCTTCTTCACAACCACCCTGCGAAGTTGGTAGTGTGAGTATGAGGGAACAGAGGGTCAGAAAGTTTCACTGAGAGGCTACATTGGCTAGTGGTGAGAGCCCTGGACTTAGAAGTCAGGAAGGCCTGGGTTTGAATCCCACCTCAGACCCCTTCTAGCTGTGTGATCCTTCAGCAGGTCAGGCCATCTCTCCGAGCCTCAGTTTCCCTATGTGCAAAATGAGAGTAATGATGACAACACCTGTGTCATAGGGTTATGAAGATCACAAAGGATATTAAGCATTTTGTAAAACTTGATGCACTATACACTGAGTTATTATTATTATAGAAACAGAGTTCTATAGTGTCTTTGTAGCCACTATATCAACCTCTGAGCCATAAAGACCTTGGTTCAAATCCTGTGTCTGCCACCCTAGGCAAGTCACAACTCCTGAGGGCCCCCAGATACCTCTCTAAGGATAAGACTCACAGAGAAGTTGAAGGTCTATATCAGAAAAGGAAATCCCCATACTAGGAGCACCTTGCTCTGATGAAAGAATTGGTGTGGTTTCCCTACCCTCCAGAGAACAAAGGGACTCATCCAAGGCCTCACAACTAGCCAAGTATCCCAGCTGGGTCACTTGATTCCAGATCTAATGTCCCTCTACTATGATATGCTGCCTCTAGGCGACAGAGAAGAGTGAGCACCTTCCTCCAATGGATAGCCCTCTCCAAGCTGTCCAGGGAGAGGAGAGGAACTTTGGCATGGCAGTGACGCCAGACAGACAAGGCAGTGCAGCACCAGAGCAATGGCCTCCCTGGGCTGAGGGAAGCCTGGCAATAGGGTCTCCCTCAGTCATCCCCCCACCAGATCTTTCCACTCACTCACCTTCAGGACACGGTGTAGCAAGCGCTGATGTAGGGTGGCTGCTGCCTGGAGGATGCCAGTGGCAAAGAGGATTGCCCGCAGGAGGGTGCAGATCGAGTTGGCGCTGGCAATGGACCCATATACAGTCAGGTAGAACTGCACATCCAGGGAATTATTGGGGGTGGCTTTGGGCCACGGTGACACAGGAGCACTGGACAGAGGGAAGGGAAAGTAGGACCCATGACTGTGTCATCCGTGGGCTGAGTCCTGACCTCAGGTTCTACACTCTCACCCCAGAGAAGCCATCAGGATCCACTCTCAAGCTCAGTCCCTGAACCCAGCTGTGACTTTTGTTTTTTTTGGTCCCCAGCCAACTCACAAGAGGCCTCCGGGAGAGAAGAGAAGCAGCTGTGGGGAGAGTAGTGAGGGTGCTTGGCTGGTGAGGTGCCACAGTTCTTGGGAGCCATTCTCAGCTATCTTCAGCTGGGAGATCCAGTGAGAGAGCCACCAGTCAGCAGCATTCCGAGTACCTGGGAACAGAGTGGAAAGAAAAGTCATCCAACTGTCATTTGCATTTTCCTAGGCCTACCTACCTTTCTTCTCATCCATCACTCCTCCCCTTTCTCCTCCCTGGACCTCCTTGACTCTTCTAGTCCCTGCCTTCATAGCTCTCTAGCTTCTTC
>NW_027187316.1:8693840-8758488 GCF_028583685.1 Petaurus breviceps papuanus
GTGTCTCCTCCATGGCCCTATGTGCCTCTCTGGGGGAAGCAGGGAGCAGTTCCAAATTTAGGAAATACAAGGAAGACTGAGGAGGGGAAGGGCAGGGACAGCAAGCTGAATCCTGGAAAGGCTTTTGCAAATCCAAGCTTGGCACATCTGGCACAGGGGAAGGGGGAAGGGAACAAACTTTTATTAAGTGCCCACTAGGTGCCACGCACTGTGCTAATTATTGTGTTCAATTATTATCTCATTTGAGCTTCACAAGAATGCTGTGAGATAGATATTATTATTGTCCACAATGATTTATTATTATAAATAATATATGCGAATGCTATATCTATTGAATATATTAGTCATAATATATAATTATGGTAAGTAACTATATTAATATATACTACATATAAATAATATAATAGGGAAACTGAGGCAGGCAGAGGTAAAGTGACTTGCTCAGGGTCATATATTTAGGAAGTGTCTAAGGCTGGATTTGAACTCAGATCTTCCTGATTCCAGGTCCAACGCTCTATCCACTGGGCTACCTAGTTGCCTATAAGGTAGGAAGACCACCATCAAAGGGGCATCCTTCCCTACTTCCACCTCCACTCCCAGTCCCAGAATCCAGGTCTATCTGAGATGTGGGAACACCTGTGACCACTAAAGGCACCCTGCTTCCCCTCTCCCACCCTGCCAGCAGCCCAGAACCCATCAGGTTCTCCTTACTGACTCAGGATAGATAGGAGTTACCAACTCTATTCCTTCTGGTGAGAGGGAGGATCACCAGGCCTTACTGACTTCCCTGCTACTACCTCCTAAAGTCTTCCAGCCTTTACCATGTGCCTTGCCTCTGTGTCCTGCAGATCCCAGGCACAGTGATCATATGAGCTAAGGACATAACTGAAAGACCCTAGGACCTTGTCACCCCCCACCCCCACCCCTACCACTGTACCTATAGGACTTCTTATGAGCTTTCAGTTCAGAGTTTTGTGTTGTCTCCCCTAATTAACGTGCTATTGGTATCCACATAGTAAATGGAAATAAATGCTTTTTCATTCATTCATTCACATAGTTATCATTTAATAAATCCTTATTTGTTCATTCATTGGCTCCTTTCAGTTCTAAATCCAATAATCCAATGGTCAGAGGAAGAAACTATAGACTAGAAAAATGTGTCACCCATGGACACTCCCTTGAGCCCCTAGAGAGAGATGCAGTACCATATATACAGACCTCTCATGGAGGGGAGTGAGCATCGCAGTAGATAGGGTCCCTAGAGTTGAGATTGCGCAGCCCACATGATGTGAATGATGGACAAAGGGAGGGGCAAAGAAATAAAGATAGCTGGGGGCTCACAGATGTGCTCTTACCTTGCATGAGAAGCAAGAAGAAGAGGATGGCCAGGGAGAGACCCCCACCCACAGCTTTCCAGTAAGCCTGGTACACCTGGAAGGCCACAGCCCCTTCTTTCTTTCCTTCCTCCTGGAGCAGGCGGCTGGGGTTTGGGCCCACCTCCTTGGACTCCTCACTCTCTTTCTCTGGCTTCCATGCCTCTGAGGCTGCTGCTACAATGATGTACAAGGAGAAGAAGGGGAGTCATACTTGGAGGACTTATGGTAGAGGGATGATTGTGAGGAAGAGAAGAGAAGAGGAGGAGTATTTAAGTCAGTGTCTAAAAATCTCAGCGGTATTGACCATGGAAGTTAGAGAAGGAAGGAAATAAGGGGTGATTGTGGAAAGGCACACCTGACTCAGTCTTCTGTCCATTCTCAGACTGGGCGCTGGGGGCAGCCTGCACCAGTGGCAGAATCTCAGAGGGTGGTCCTAGAGGATGAAATGAAGGTCAGAACATACTAATCCTAGTTACCAATGGGTTACAGCATTTAGCTAAAGGTGTTATAAATAACAGATGCTCAAAAAATGTTTATGGTGCTTCAACCTTTTGTGCTCCTTAATGGCCCCAATCCAGCTGCCATCTTGGTTCTAACATGCATGGGATCCTTGACTCCTAGGGCTGGGGATGGCCTTTAAGAGTCACCTAGTTCCTCTCACTGCTTCTGGGGACCTAGTTGCTCAGTTTTTCAGTTGTGTTTGACCCACTGTGACCCTATTTGGGGCTTTCTTGGCAAAGATACTAGAGTGGTTTTGCCATCTCCTTCCCCAGTTCATTTTACAGATGAGAAAGCTGAAGTAAACAGGGTTAAGTGACTTGCCCAGGATCACACAGCTAGTAAATATCTCAGAACAGATCTGAATTCAGATCTTTCTGACTCCAGGTCTAGCATTCTATCCAGTATATCACCTAGCTGCCCCTGGCAGGCAGGCCAACCCCATCCTAAAAACAATCTTAAAAGTCTTAGCCAAAAAAAGTAGATGCCCATACATGGGGGAATAGCTAAACAAGGTGTGGTACATGAAGGAAGCTTCTAGGTGACACAGAGAATAGAACACTGGGGGCAGCGAGGTGGCGCAGTGAATACAGCACTGGCCTTGGAGTCAGGAGGACCTGAGTTCAAATCTGACCTCAGACACTTGACACACTTACTAATTGTGTGATCTTGGGCAAGTCACTTAATCTCTTCCTGCCTCTGTTTCCTAAACAAAAATTTACAAAATGGGGATAATAATAGCATTTGCCTCTCAGTGTTGTGAGGATCAAATGAGATAATATGTGTAAAGAGTTTTACAAACTTTAAAGGGATATATAAATGCTAGCCAACACTACTGCCACCACCACCACCACCACCATCATCACCATCATTATGATTATTACTGAGCAATAAGAAATAATGACTATGACAACTACTGAGAAGCATGGGAATTCTTATATAAACTGACATAAAGTGAAGTAATTAGAAGGAAAAAAACAACATACAGAAACAAATGTAAGTAAAAACCCAAACAATAAAACAATAGAAAATCTATAGCCATATGAAAAAATGGTCTAAAACACTACTGACTGGAGAAATTCAACTTACAACAATTTTGAGGCACTACCTCACACCTATTAGATTAGCTAATAGAACAGAAAAGGAAAATGACAAATGTTGGACAGGATGTGGGAAAACTGAGACATTAATGCACTTTTGGTGGAATTGTGAACTGATTCAACCATCTGGAACTATGCCCAAAGGGCTACAAAGCCACACATAACTTTTGACCCAGCAACACCAATACTGGGTCTGTATCCAAAAAGAGATAAAAAACAAAAAGAGAAAAGGACCTATATATACAAAAATATTCATAGCAGCTTTTTTCTGGTGGCAAGGAAGTGGAAATTGAGGGTTTGCCCCATCAATCGAGGAATGGCTAAACAAGTTGTGGTAACTGATTACTGATTGTAACTGAACGCTAATGTGCTATAAGAAATGATGAGCAGGATGCTCTCAGGAAAACCTAGAAAGATATGAACTGGTACAAAGTAAAACGAGCAGAACCAGGAGAACATTGTACATAATAACAGCAATATTGTATGACAATCAACTGAATGATTTAGCTATTCTCAGCAATACAGTGATCTAAGACAACTCTGAAGGACTTAGGATGAAAAATGCTATCCATCCCCAGAGAAAGAACTAATTGTATCTGAATATTGGTCAAAGCATACTTTTCAAAATTTTATTTTTCTTGGGTCTTTTTTTTGGTCTGTGTTTTATTTTACAACATGACTAATATGGAAATATGTTTTGCATGACTTCACATGTATAACCTGTATTTAATTGCTTGCCTTTTCAATGAGGAGGGTGGGGAGGAAGGGAAGAAGAGAATTCGGAACTCAAATATTTTAAAGTGAATGTTGAAAACTGCTTTTACATGTAATTGGGAAAAAATAAAATATTAAATAATTAAAAATCAGATAGCTAGGAAAAAAACAAAACAATAGAAATCAAACACTTCCAGAGAAGAGACACATAAAAAGGTATCTCCCTCCCTGCTTTCTTTGTTTTGGGTGGTTTTTTTTTGGAGGGGAGAAGGCAAGGCAATTGGGATTAAGTGACTTGTCAAAGGTCACACGGCTAGTAAGTGTTAAGTGTCTGAGGCTGCATTTGAACTCAGGTCCTTCTGACTCCAGGGCCAGTACCCTTTTATTCACTGTGCTACCTAGCACCTCTTCCCTGTTTTCTTTGTAGAAGTAGTTGGGTGCTATGGGTGTGGAATACTATATATAACATCAGACTTTTTCAATATGTTACATCAAAACTTTTTATTCTTTCTTTATTATTAATGTCTTTATTTTTTTTTTTCTATTTTGGAAGGCAATTGGGTTTAAGTAACTTGACCAAGCTCACATGGCTAGGTTTTTTTTGTTTTGTTTTTTCTGTTAAGTGTCTGAGGCCAGATCCGAACTCAGGTCCTCCTGATTCCAGGGCCGGCACTCTACTCACTGCGCCACCTAGCCGCCCCATATTAATGTCTTTATTATAAGGGATGTCTCATATGGAGGACAAGGAGGAAGAAGGAAAATGAGGTTAGGATAAATGAAGTAACTTCCCCAAATTCAAATAGTGAAGAGAGGCCAGATGTCAGCAGACATAAATATGGGGTGAGGAGATTATGAGGTGAGCAAAGATAGAGAGAGACATGAAAGCATGGGTCATGCATGGGGATTCATTCAACAAGCCTAGTTTAGATAGAATGCAGAATGTGAAATGTGATGGGAGTGAAAATTAGATAAGGTTGGAACCAGATGATGGAGGGCTCTGTATGCTGGGTTAAAGAGCTTCCATTTGGTTTCACTCCAAAAGTATTTATCAAGAACCTACTCCATGCATGGCCCTAGAGACAAAAAACCCCAAATTAAATAGCTGCTGCCCTCCAGAACTTACATTATACTGAGGAGATTAAGACATTCACATAACAGTTCTGATTTCAACAGCTAAGTGTTGCTGGAGTCAGGAGGACTTCAGTTCAAATCCAGGCTTGGATATTTATTAGCTGTGTGACCCCGGGCAAGTCACTTAACCCTGATTGCCATCCCCACCCCCCAAATAAGAGCTCTGATATCAAGAGAGCTGAAATCTTCCCTAATCTTTACAAGTGGAAGTGAACTTTTCTTTCTCTGAATTCTGTCTTGATTACAACATTTCATCCCTTGCTTAGGGCATTTATCACATTCTGCTTTATGCTACTGATGTTTGTGTGCATCTTAAGCGCCGATTAGCTCCCTACGGGCAAGGATGGCATCTTACTTATTTCTGCATCCCCTGTAGCTCACCAAAAAAGCAATAGTAACGGCCAACATTTATAGAATACTTTAAGATTTTCAAAGCACTTCGTATTTATAAAGTATATATATTTATAAAAATATAAACAGTCTAAGCTATGGTTTTTCTAGTGGTAATGTACAGCTCTGAGAGTTATACCATAAGGAAAGCTAAGTGCTGTAGAACTGAGAGTTTTGAATTGTGGTACTAGAAAAGACTTCTGAGTGTCCTTAGGACAGCAAGGAGATCAAATTAGTCAACACATACAGAAATGAATTCCCACTCTTCATTGGAAAGATAAATGCCAAAGCTGAAGCTTAAATACTTTGGTCATATAATGAAAAGACTTGGTTCATTGGAAAAGACCGTGATGTTGGGAAGACTGAAAGCAAAAGTAAATGAGGACAGCAGAGGATGAGATAGATAGATAGTGTCATAGAAACAGTGAACATGAGCTTGGACAGAGAATGCAGGATTGAAGGGTCTGGTGTGCTATGGTCCATGGGTCACAAAGTGACACGACTTAACAACAAAAACAACACAGCTAACATTTATATAGTGCTTACTATAGGCAGCTGGGTGGCAAAGTAGATAGAGTGCCAGGTCTGGAGTTAGAAAGATTCAAATCTGGCCTCAGATACTTCCTAGCTCAATAACCCTGGGTGAGTCACTTAACCCTGTTTGCCTCAATTTCCTTATCTGTAAAATAAGCTGGAAAAGGAAATGGAAAACCACTCCAATGTCTTTTTTGCCAAGAAAACCCCAAAATGGGGTCACAAAAAAGTGGGCATGACTGAAAAACAACTTACCAATAATAATACAGTGTGCCAAGCACTGTGCTAAGCGATTTACAAGTATCATCTCATTTGATCCTAACAACAGCCCTAGGAGGGAGGTGCTATGATTATCCCTATTATAGGTGAGAAAACTGAAGCAAACAGATGTTAAGTGACTCTCCCAGGGTCACAGAGCTAGGAAGTGTCTGAAGCCAGATTTGGACTCAATATAAAACGTACACCAATCATACATTCTTTTTTTTTTTTTGCTTTTTATGGCGGGCAGTTGGGGTTAAGTGACTTGCCCAAGGTCACATGGCTAGTTCATATATTCTTCTTCAAGATAGATCATAAACTACCTAGAGACAGAGACTGCTTCATTTTTGTCTTTATGTTTCCCAGTACATAGTAGGTGTTTAATAAATGCTTGCTTACTGATAGAAGATGATGATAATAAAAATAATAATGAAGTAACCAAAAAATAATCCCAATAGCTGATTCCTATACAGGGCTTTAAGGCTGGTAAAGTGCTTTAGATGGTTTCATTTGAACCTCATGACCAAGCTGTGACAGATCACAGAATGTGAGAATGGGAGTCTAGTCCATGCTGCACAGCAAAGGAATCCCCACTATAACCTACCCAACAAGTAGTCATTCACTACCTCCTCAGGCAGGGCATGGCACTTTTTTTCTTTTTTTGGAAGCTCTAATTTTTAGGGGGCTTTTCCTGACATGAAGTCTAGATTTGCCTCTTCCTCCCACTTCTCCTGGATCTCCCCTTTAGGACCAAACAGAGCACATCTCATCCCGACTCCAAATGACAGTTCTTTAAAGGGGTGAACAAAACTGTCTTATCCCTCTGCCCCACCTCAAGGGTTCTTTTCCACAGGCTAAACACAACCAGCTCCTTCAACCGATACTCATATGATATAGATGCAAGGACCTTCACCATACATGCTGCCCTCTTCTGGACATTCTCTAGATTATCAACATCCTCCTTAAACCCAGGTACCGAGACCTATATACTCCAAATGACAAGGACAGAGTGCAGACAGGGGAAGGGAGGGAAAGAGAAAAAACATTTATATAGTGCCTACTACGTACCAGGCAATATGCTAAATGCTTTACAAATGTTATCTCATTTGATTCTCACAACAACCTAGGGAGGTAGGTGCTATTATCTTCCCCATTTCAGAATTGAGGAAACTGAGGCAGACAGTGATTAAGTGACCTGTCCAGGATCACAAAGCCAGTAAGTGTCCAAGGTCAAATTTGAACTGAGGTCTTCCTAACTCCAGGTCTAGCACTCTAAACACTGTGCCACCTAGATGCCCAGCTGAACTATAATCTTTCTATTCCTGAAAGCTGATGGCCTTTTTTTTGTCCCTGTAATTTTATTATTTTTTAATAATTGATTAATTCATTTTTCGCTTTCAACATTCACTTCCATAAGATTTTGAGTTGTAAATTTTCTCCCTTCCCTTCTTGCTCCCCAAGATGGCATGTAATCTGATAGAGGCTCTACTTATACATTCATATTAAACACATTTTCACATTAGTCATGATGTAAAGAATTAGAACTAATGGAAAGAACCATGAGAAAGAAGAAACAAAACAAAACAACAAAAGAAAAGGAAAACAAACAGTATGCTTCCATCTGCATTCAGACTCCAAAGTTCTTTCTCTGGATATGGATAGCATTTTCCATAGTGAGTCTTTTGGAATTATCTTAGATCCTTGCATTGCTGAGAAGAGCTAAGTCTATCAAAGACAGTCATTGCACAATGTGGCTGTTACTGTGTACGATGTTAACCTGGTTCTGCTCATTTCACTCAGCATCAACTTGTATAGCTCTTTCCAGGTTTTTCTGAAATTTGCCTGCTCATTATTTCTTATAGCACAACAGTATTCCATTACATTAGTATACCACAATTTGTTCAGCCATTCCCCAACTGATGGACAGACATCCCCTCAATTTCCAATTCTTTGCCACCACAAAAATTGCTGCTATAAATATTTTTGTACATGTGGGTCCTTTTCCTGTTTTTATGATCTCTTTGGGATACAGCCCTAGAAGTGGTATTGCTGGGTCAAAGAGTATGCACAGTTATTGGGCATAGTTCCAAATTGCTGTCCAGAATGGTTGGATCATTTCACAACTCCACCAACAATGCATTAGTGTTCCAATTTTTCCACATCTTCTCCAGCATTTATTTTCCTGTTTTTCATGTTAGCCAATCTGACAGGTAAGATGCGGTACCTCTGCATTGTTTTGATTCACATTTCTCTAATCAATAGTGATTTAGAGCATTTTTTTATATGACTGGATAGCTTTAATTTCTTCCTCTGAAAACTGCCTGCTCATATCCTTTGACCATTTATCAATTGGGGAATAATTTGTATTCATACAAATTGGACTAAGTTCTCTATATATTTTAGAAATGAGGCCTTTATCAGAGACACTAGCTGTAAGAATTCTTTCCCGGTTTTCTGCTTCCCTTCTAATCTTGGTTGCACTGGCTTTGCTTATGCAAAAACTTTCCAATTTAATGTAATCAAAATCATCCATTTTGCATTTCATAATGTTCTATAGCTCTTGTTTAGTCATAAATTCTTCCCTTCTCCATAGATCTGACAGGTAAACTATTCCTTGATTTCCTAGTTTGCTTATAGTATCATTCTTTATATCTAAATTGTGTACCATTTTGACTTTATGTTGATATAGCATGTAAAATGTTGGTCTATGCCTAGTTTCTGCCATACTATTTTCCAGTTTTTGTTAAATAGTGAAAGAAAGTGGGGTTTTTGAATTTATCAAATAGTATTACTATAGTCATTGACTGTTGTGTCTTGTATACCTAACCGATTCCACTGATCCACCACTCTATTTCTTATCCAGTACCAAGTAGTTTTGATGATTGTTCCTTTATAATACAATTTAAGATATGGTACAGCTAGGCCACCTTCCCTTGCATTTCTTTTCATTAATTCCCTTGATATTCTTGCCCTTTTGTTCTTCCAGATAAATTTTGTTATTGTTTTTTTCTAGCTCTATAAAATATTTTTGGTGGCTTGATTGGTAGAGCACTGAATAAGTAATTTGATTTAGGTAGAATTGTCATTTTTATTATATTAGCTCAGCATATCCATGAGCAACTGATATTTTTCCAATTATTTAATCTGACATTCCTTGTGTGAAAAGTGTTTTGTAATTGTGTTCATATAGCCTGGGTTTGTTTTGGCAGGTAGACTACCAAATATTTTATAATGTCTACAGTAACTTTAAATGGAATTTCTCTTTTCATCTCTTGCTGTTGGGCTTTGTTAGTAATATATAGAGATACCAATGATTTATGTGGGTTTATTTTATATCCTGCAACTTCGCTAAATTTGTTTATTGTTTCAAGTAATTTTTTACTTAATTCTTTATGATTCCCTAAGTATACCATCATATATCATTTACAAAGAGTGACAACTTTGTTTCTTCTTTGCTTGTTTTAATTCTTTCAATTTCCTTTTCTTCTCATTGCTAAAGCTAACATTTTTAGTACAATATTGAATAACAGTGGTGTTAATGGACATCCTTGTTTCACTCCTGATCTTACTGGAAATGCTTTTAGCTTATCCTTGTTACATATGATACTTGCTGATGGTTTTAGATAGATGCTATCATTTTAAGGAAGACTCCATTTATTCCCATGCTCTCTAGTGTTTTCAATAGGAATGGGTATTGTATTTTGTTAAATGTTTTTTTTCTGCATCTGTTGAGATAATCATGATCTCTGTTAGTTTTGTTGGTGAGATGGTCAATTATGCCGATAGTTTTTCTAATATTTAACCAGGCCTGCATTCCTGGTATAAATCCTACCTGGTCATAGTATATTATCCTCGAGATAAATTGCTGTAATCTCTTTGCTAGCATTTATTTAAAATTTTTGCATCTATATTCATTAGGGAAATTGGTCTATACTTTTCTTTCTCTGTTCTGGCTCTTCCCAGTTTAGGTATCAGCACCATATTTATAGCTGATGCCCTTCTTAATGGAGTGAGTCTAAGAATATATAGTTATCCCTTCAACATCATGTCTCTCCCCATCATAGTTTTGATATATCATCAGTCAACATAAGAAATTAAATGGGAATTTTTTGGGAGCTTTGCAGAAGTTGTAGATGACATGCAAAGGCTAGCAGAAAACAGAAAAAGATTAGAAACAGAAAAAGTTTAGAAACTCAGAAATGCATAAAATATATGTATAGTATTGTATAATATCAACCCAAATTTTAAAATAAGGTATTGTAAACATCACATAAAAAAAGAAAAAGAAAAAGATTCAGACTTCTCTGGTATCAAGGAAAGGCCAAAAAAATTTTATGTGGATTTTCCAAATCACATGGGCACTGTGCTCTTAATCCCCTGAATGTGGACGGGATAATTGCATTACCTTTTTTGGCTCCTATATCATACTGCTGACTCATACTGACCCCCAGATAACTGACCCCCAGATCTTTTTCAGAACAACTGCTACAGGTATCATTATCCCTATTTTAAGATGAAGTAACAGGATCAGAAAGGTTAAATGATTTGCCAATGTTTGCTCACCTAGCAAGTGTCAGAAGTGGGTTTTGGACCCAGATGTTTCTGATCTGAGGCAGCTAGTTTTGGCTCAGTGTAGCTAGAGTGCTAGGCCTGGAGTCAGAAAGGACTGAGTTCAAATCCAGTCTCAGACACTTACTAGCTGTGTGACTGTGGGCAAGTCACTTAATCTCTGTTTGCCTTAATCCACTGGAAAAGGAAATGGCAAACCACTCTAGTATCTTTGCCAAGAAAACCCCATGAACTGTATGGTTCATAGGGTCAGGAGGAGTTAGACATGACTGAAGAACTGAATAAAAACAACAAGCTCTTGACTCCAAGTATAGGATTCTATCTACTATAACTAAGCCATGTTGTCTCTCATAATTTCTTTTTTGTTTTTTTAAAATATATTTTTACTTATTTCATTAAATATTTCCCAATTACATTAAAAACATTTTTTAACATTCATCTTTAAAAATTTTGAGTTCCAAATTCTTCCCCTCCTTCCCCTACCCCTTGAGAAGGCAAGCAATATGATATCAATTATACATGTCTCATAATTTCCTAAACCTGTTCTCCAAGCCACTTTCTCCAAGCCATCTTATGAAAAATCTCACTCACTTCTGAGCTTTAGCTCTCCCTAAGGCTCCAAGGTAATCAGACCCACAAGTCCCAAAGCTATCACCCTTCTCCTGAAAAAATTCTATTCTTACATTTCACTAATTCTTGTATTTTTCCCATCTATCCTTTCAGTTCATGTTCATTCCAGTCATAGAAACCTAGGAATGATTCTATACATAATACAATAAAAGAGAAGAAGTAGAAATCTCCAAAGGGGTAATGACCTGCCCATAGTCACCCAAGCAATCCTGGTGATTGGTAACTAGAAGCTAGATGTCCTAATTTTCAGAGCACTGGTGATCACTCAAGGTTATCAACAATCTCTTCATTGCTAGCCTTCCTTAATCCTTATCCTTCTTGATCAATCCTTGCTCCTTCTTGGGACATGTAGGTGGTGCAATGGAAAGAGCACCAGGCCTGGAGTCAGGAAGATGTGAGTTCAAATCTAACTTCAGACACTTACTAGCTGTGTGACCCTGGGCAAGTCACTTAGCCACTGTGTACCTGTTTCCCCAAATGTAAAATGAAGATGATGGTAAGAGAACCAACCCTCACAAGGCTGTTGTGTGGATCAAATGAGATAATTTTAAAGCACTTAGCCCAATGCCTGGTACAAAGGGCCACATAAATGTCAGTTAGGATTATAATGATATTAACAATAATTCCTTAACTATGGACCACATTCCCCTTCTTCCTGAATATTTTCTTCCCTTAGCTTTTTTTTTTTGGAGGGCAACTGGGGTTAAGTGACTTTTCCAAAGTCACACGGCTAGTAATTGTATCAAGTGTCTGAGGCCAGATTTTAACTCAGGTCCTCCTGACTCCAGGGCCAGTGCTCTATTCACTGCACCACCTAGCCGCCCCTTCCCTTAGCTTTTGTGACACTCCTGGTTCCCCTTCTGCCTGCTGGACAGCTCCTTCTCAATTTTCTATGCTGGACTGTTATTCAGCGTGGGTTCTCTAGCTTTGGGTATCCCCCAGGCTCTTTCCTCGTACCTCTTCTCTTCCCTCTCTATATTCCCTGTAATCTTATCTCCCATGAATTCAATGATCATTTCTACACAGATGATTCCCAAGTGTATATATTTAGCCCTAGTTTCTCTTCAAATTCGAGTCTCACGTCACTAATTATTGATGGACAGCTTCACCTGAATTGTTTCACAAGCAGCTCAAACTCATTATTTCCAGAATAGAGTTCATTGTTATCCCCACTAAACCTATCCTTTCTCCAAACTTTCCTATTTATGTTGAGGGTGCCACAACTGTTCCAGTTACCTAGGTTCGCAAACTCTGAGTCATTTCACCTCCTGAGGCAACCAGGTGGTACAGTGGATAGAATTCTGGACCTAGAGTCAGGAAGACTTTTCAAGTTCAAATTCAGTCTCAGACACTTACTAGCTGTGTGACCCTGAGCAAGTCACTTAACCTCTTTCTCAGTTTCCTCAATTGTAAAACAGGGAAAATAATAGCACCATCTCACTGGGTTGTTGTGAGGATAAAATAAGATAATATTGGTAAAGCACTTAGCACAGTGTCTGGTACATAGTAAGTACTCAACAAATGGCTCCTTTTTCTTCTCTCTCTCTCTCATTCTTTCCTTTCTTCCTTTCCCCTCTCTCTTTTCCATTCTTCTTTCCTTTCTTCCTTCATAGCCTTCATACAAATTATCAATTTTCTCTTGTTTCTACCTCTATAGTAACACTGACTTCTGCCCCTTTACCACCACTAACGGAGCCATTATCATAGTTTAGACCCTCACCACCTCTCATGTAGTCTGCTGCAAGAGCTTCCTTGTCTCTGGTCTCCCTGCTTCTGGTTCCTCCCCTCTCCAATCCAGCCTCCACACAGCTGCCCACCTCATCTTCCGGCAGCATCAATCTGACCACGTTACTCCTCTGCTCCAGACCCTCCAGTGGCTGCCTCTAAGATCAAACAAACTCCTCAGAATGGCATCTAAAGACCTTGGTAATCTGACTCCAGTCTTCCTTTTTAGATATCATTCCCCTGGGGCGGCTAGGTGGCGCGGTGAGTAAAGCGCCAGCCCCAGAGTCAGGAGGACCCGAGTTCAGTTCTGGCCTCAGACACTTAACACCCACACAAAAAAACTAGCCATGTAACCTTGGGCAAGTAACTTAACCCCAACTGCCCTCCAAAAGGAAAAAAAAAAAGATATCACTCCCCTTCACATAATCTATTCCTTCCCTTCTGGGTGTCTTTGTACACACTGTGCCCAAGCTTGAACATCCCATAACTTCTCTAACCTCTTAATGCCTCAGCCTCCTTCAAAGACACTCAGGCATAACTCCTTCCATGAAGCTATCCCTTATCACCTTAGTTGTTAGTATTCCTTCCTTCCTTCCTACCTTCCTTCTTTCCTCAAATAATCTTGTATTTACTCATCTGTTTACATGCTCCTAGAAGGCAAACAGGTGGGCAGCTAGGTGATGCAATGGAGAGAGCATTGGGCCTGTAGTTTCCTGAGTTCAAATGTGGCCTCAGACACTTACTAGCTGTGTGATCCTGGGCAAGTCACTTAACAGTGTTTGCATTAGTTTCCTCATCTGTAAAATGAGTTGGAAAAGAAAGTGGCAAACCACTGCACTATCTTTGCCAAGAAAACAACAGCAAAGAAAGCAAAGAACTACCATTAAATTTTTTGTCTTTCTATCCTCAATGCCTTATACAGAATAGGCACTCATGAAATACTGGGTAAATTGAATTCCAGCCTGATAGGAAAGCTGACACTCAGAAGTTACCCACACCTGGCCTCATCTGCCCCAGCCCCAAGGGTACCTGCTTGGATGAGGCGCCCACCCTCCAGCAGCAGCACAACATCAGCCTGCTCCAAGTATTCTGTTCGGTGTGTACAGAGCAGCCGGGTGGTGTGTCCCAGGATGCCTAGAATACACTTATGCAGCAAGTGGTTGGCTACATCAGCATCCACAGCAGCCAGGGGATCATCCAGGAGGTAGAGCTTGTTCTCCTGGGGAGAAAGGATGGCAAGAGGTGCTACCAACTGAAGGCAGAGGCCATGTGTGGAGGTGGGGGGCTGGTAATGACCCAAAGGACAAGGCCTGTGAGATCCTCCTGGAGATCTATCCCCAGAAAGACTGCGGGGAATAAGGGCCAGGAATGCAGTAAGAAAGAGAGGTTAGACTTGAGAGAATCTCCTTATGATCAAGGATAGCTAAATGACCTAGGGCCAGCACTCAGCTTTGGCTGTGTCTAGGAAACCCCCTCCCAACCATATAATATGTCTAATTCAATATGATGATGATTTATTAAGTGTCTAGTACGTGCCAGATGCCAGGCTATCATTCAGCTATGAAAGGCATGAGAAAATGAAAAGTGGGAGAGGTCTGGCTGATAAGAAGGGAAGGAGGAAGGAATTGGATGGTAATGCAGACCTCCCTTCTGTCAACTTCAGCCTGTCAGTCCCTCTCAAGCCTACCAACACCCTCCCAGACCCCAACCTTCTCCTGCCCTCTGCCAACCTGGTAGACAGCTCGAGCAAGGGCAATGCGGGCCCTCTGGCCGCCACTGAGGGTTACACCTTTCTCTCCCACTTCTGTCTGGTCTCCATCAGGCAGGATCTGTTTGGCATAGCAACATGATGGAATATAAAAATAACGACAACAACAGATTTGGGATTATAAGGCCCAGATCTGAGTCTCAGATCTATAATATCTTGTTGTATGACCTTGAGCAAGTCACTGAAATGTTTCTGTTTCCTTAGTTGTAAAATGGGATAGCACTTAAATAGAAAATATTCTTTGTGCAGATGAATAAAAAACTATGGAAGAAAAGCACATGAGATAAAAAGATATGGATGTACTGAGATCTGCACTGGGAGAAGGTGTGCCCACAATGATGAGGTGAGAGATCCATGCAAGTATCCACAGGATCAACACGTGCCTAGCTCAGAGCTGCCATTAGTATCAAAGGGGATATATCCCATGTGAAAGGTGCTTTATGAACATTAAAAGCTGCTCAATGGAAATGTAAGCTGCTTTCTTCCACAGGTCAGGAAAGACCCTTTTCTATGCTAGAATCCTACTTTTGATTACTTACGAGCTGTGTAACTGTAGAAAAGTCATCTAACTTCTCTCAGCCTCCAATTATTCATTTGTGTTAGTCTTCTCTGAGCACCCCATGAGGGTTTGCTGAGCCCTTTTCAGGGCTGCTCATCTACCTTTGGGGTCCACCTGTCACCAAACTCTCAGCTGTGGCTCCAAGAAGCTACAGCATACAGGCGGTCACACCCCAGTAAACCATCTTCGCAGATGGGTTAAACCAGCTGGAGGGTGACTGACAGGCCTCAAACCTGTTTGTTGGTGAGTTAGCGGGATGTCTGTTCCAAGCATGTGAAGACTTCCCTTGGCCAAATGGGTGGATAAGAACAATTTATTCCAACGGCCACGAAGATGGCCATAGCAGGCACTGTGGAGTGCTTAGAGCTTGGTCAGACATTAAAGACACCAAGGTTTTCCAGGGCATCACCAGTCATCTTTGTCTTGCTACTGATCTTTGATGTGTTTGCATGGCCTTGGCTCACTGTAATCCAATGCACACACAAATCAAGACATCACCCATGATATCACTGGTCCTCTTTGAAAATAAAGGATGAACAACAATATTCATTTGTGAAATGGAGATGATAATATTTGTAGTTAGAGGTGGGATTTGAAATTAGGTCCTCTGACTATAAAGCCTGTCTTCTTTGTTTTTTTAGACTGGATCTATAACTTCACTGGTACCAATGCAGATCAACACATGCAAAGTGATTTGTTTCACTCAAGTCACATGGCCAGCAGAACCTGTGTCCACAGGCATGGAATACTCTGTAGTCTAAGCACCTACCCCAATGGGAACTGGCACATCCTATTTCCTCCAGTCCTAGAGAGCTTTCAGGCTCATTCAGGGGCAGGGTGATAAGGATAGCAGTCCTAAATCTTTTGGGGACATAACAAGGTGATGAGGCGAGGGTCATGGAAGAGTTCTGGAATTTACCCTTCTCTTCTCCCTCAATCCCAGAAAAATCCTAAGGGCTTGGCCTCACCTTCCTAGGGAGGCCTTGGCACTTCCTAGCCTTACCTGGAGTAAGTGTCCCCTGGAAGAACAGTCAAGCAAATTGAGCAGAATTCCCTGAGGGTCTGTAGCATCATGGTGCCAGAAATAGTCATGCTGTGGTACATGAGACACCCAAATGCCCTCCTTACTTCCCTG
Organism: Petaurus breviceps papuanus; assembly: GCF_028583685.1. Taxonomy (NCBI): domain Eukaryota; kingdom Metazoa; phylum Chordata; class Mammalia; order Diprotodontia; family Petauridae; genus Petaurus; species Petaurus breviceps. The sequence goes on from NW_027187316.1 coordinate 8,710,228, forward strand.
GGCCCCATGGTAAATCTGGTGGAAGTACCTTTAGGGAGAGGAATGGGGCTGGGGGAGTCCCTTCCTAGAGAAGAAAGAAGTTATCAGGGGTGGAGGACACTCACAGCAAGGTCATCGTGGAGGGCACAGGCCTCCAACACCTTCCAATAGAGATGAGCATCGAATGCCTTCCCAAAGAGGATGTTGTCCCGAATAGTGGCAAACTGGATCCAAGGTTCCTGGGTGGCCAGACCAAAGCCTTCAAATCGCCCAGCTACTGAGATCTGACCACTTAACCTACAGGAAGTCAGGGTGGGTGTGGGTGGAGGAAGAGGGGTGAAGCATGAATAACTGCTTCCTTCTAGGTCCTGCCATACTTGCCCAAATTCCAATTTTAAATCCTTTTCTTTTCTCTCTCTCTTTTGGAGGAAATATGGGTTAAGTAACTTGCCCAACATCACAGTTAGTAAGTGTCAGAAGCTAGATTCAAACTGAGATCCCCCTGACTCCAGGGCCAGTGCTCTATTCACTGGGCCACCTAGTTGTCCTAAATCCTTTTCCTCTAAGAAGATTTTCCTTGAACATCTTGCCCAAGGTCACACAGGAGACAATGGTAGAGCTGAAATTCAAACCCCAAATCCTCAGACTCCTAATTCAGTGCCCTTTCCATTGGATCACATTGCCTTCTAGCTAGCCATATGTCAGTTCCTTATATTAGAGGCAGCTGGTGAAGCAATGGATAGAGCCCTAGGCCTGGAGTCAGGAAGACCTAAGCCTCAGACACTTACTAGCTGTGTGAACCTGGGCAAGTCATTTAACTTCTGTTTGCCTTAGAGGCAGCTAGGTGGCTCAGTGGATAGAGTACTTGTAATGGGAATGTGAATTTTTAAGATCTTCCCTGCCCCTAGGCTAAAGTGCACCTGGAGCCTGGGGCGGGAGGCTTGTTTTTCAGTAGATACTTCTTGATTGGCCAGTGAGTCAATAAGGTTGTTACATTCTCTGAGCCAGGAGAAGGCTATATAATGTGTGGCTTTGTTTTGGGGGCTCACTTTGAGAAGTGTTCTGTGATTTGATCAGATGAGACTCTGGGAAGCCATTGCTGCTACAGAGCCCCACCTCGGCTTTGAAAAACCCAGATGTTGATTTGGTATGGATGTAATGGTTGGACAGTTTGGAAACTGTCTACTTGATCTGTTTCTCTGTCTTGATAATTCTGTCTGTATATTCTGAAGTTCGGGGTGCTGACCTTTTTCCCCTGAACTAGGTAAACAATATATATTTGACTGATTAAAGCAAGCTTGTTAACCCATTTTGAGTTGCTTTCCTTTATCAAAGCAGATCTAAGAACCTGTGTTGGCAGACACCCTGGGGACGCTGGGGTGCTTGCTGATACAGTACTGGACCTGGAATCAGGAAGACCTTAGTTCAAATATGGATTCAGCCACTTACTAGCTGTGTGACCCTGGGCAAATCCCTTAATCTCTATTTTCCTCAGTTTCCTCAACCATAAAATGGGAAAAATAACAGCACATACTTTCTAGGATTGTTGTGAGGATCAAATGAGACATTTGTAAATAGGTGGCACAGTGAATAGAGTACTGGCCTTGGAGTCAGGAGGACCTGAGTTCAAATCCGACCTCAGGCACTTAACACTTACTAGCCATGTGACCTTGGGCAAGTCACTTAACCCCAAATGCCCTGCCTTCCCCCTCCAAAAAAAGCTTAAAATAATAATAATAATATTTGTAAAAAGAGCATTAGCACAGTGCCCAGCACGTAGTCGGTGCTGTATGGATGTTTATATCCTATCTCAATGGCTATGACCCGTGGGATGGCTGGCTAGAAGGTAACACAACCCCCAGACTGTGGGTCAGTTAGCTTTGCACACACAGGGAAAAACTGCTCCCTGAACTGGCCCTAACTACCACTTGCTATCATGTGACTGCAGAGAGCAGGCAGAAGAGAACTCTGGACAGCCTGGTGTAATATTACTTTGCATCAAACACAGATAAGTACTTACAAAATAAATATTCATTGATTGGAATCTTTCAACTCCAACTGAAGCAAAAAAAAAAAAGTTCACAAGTACCCAACCAGCCTGGGGGTGTTATCTTCATATCGATAGGTGGCATTTTTTTTAATGGAGGGTGATCCAGACATCATTTGTATGCATCTAATTTTACATTTTGAGCAGTCAGTTTCCTGCTAACTCTATTATATATCCTCTGATGAGGCTAGAGGACAAATACTTTCTCATTTTATATGCTCCAATCTCAACTAGTCCCTTACTCCACAGTAAGAGCTAGGGAAATAGTAGTAGTATTGTAAACAGTCCTTCCCCTATATTTCCATTTCTAAAACTTTCCCCACCCACAATTTAATTTAACTTCAAATGGGGTTATGAGTGTCTTGCCCAAGGGAATGAAAGGAGAGAAAGGGAAGAGAAGTTGGGTCTACCTACTGTTCCTTTTATACACTCATCTCTCATTCTCCCTCTCCTCCTTCCCAAATCCCCACCGGATTCCAATTTGCTCTTCCCCCCCACCCCCCATAAGTTCTTACACAGGTGCTGGCCTCTTCCTGTCAATTGCCTTCTTACCTCAATCTGGCATGCAAGACAAGATGGTCAGCAGAATGGAGGGGTTAAGAGGGGAGTGAAGAGGAAGGCAGAGGAAGAACTGGAGCCTGGCACCAGATTGGGGGAGAGGCATCTGGGGCTCTGAGGTAGTTAGTTACCTGTGGAGCTCCCCAGAGATAGCAGCCAGAAGAGAGCTCTTTCCACAGCCCACCTTCCCCACAATGCCCACCAGCGAACCCTAAAAGAAATGTCCATCAGTGATCAGTAAGGTTGGGGTTTGCAGAAGGGATAGCTTGCCTTGCTCCCTCCCAGAGACCCCAATGGTATCCCCTCTACCCCCTAAGCTATTTCAGTAAAATAAAGATCATATTCCTAAAAGTCTTCCAGGAAAAAAGATGAGCATTTATAAAGACCATGTCTTTAGAGCTACCTGGCTTTAATTAGTTCTGACCTTATTTTTCTATATCTGTAACTGTGCTGTCTTTTCCATTTGACTAGAAGCCCTCTAAAGGCCAGAACCATATTTCCTCTGCCTCCTTGATCAGACTGGAAATAACCTGAAGTCTACAACTGAAGAATCATCAAGCTCTATTTCTATTCTGAGGATAAGAACCATTTTTCTTTCCTCCACTCTCAGCAAAACTGGGAATTATCAGAGTATTCAGTCCAGGGATTTCCACTTGGAGGAGGTTTAGGACAAGGAGTTGACTCACTGACCTTCTTTACTTCAAGGTGAGTGATGAAGGTCTCCAGGCCTGTTCCAATGGGGTCCCAGGAGAAAATGGCTTCATGGAGCTCCAGCACTGTTAGTGGTTCTGTGGGGGGATCTGAAGGGAAAGGAAAGGCTGTTACTTAGGTTCCCCACCCACAAATAATCTGCCTGTAACTAAAGCCTGTCAGTAGCTGCCTATTTACCATTATTCTAGGAGGAGGGACAAGAGAAGGAGGAAACAAAGAAAGTGGGCCTGTTGTAAGTGATTCCCCTGTCTCATATGCCCTGACGTATGGGGGTCAGCTCTGTCCTACCTAAATGACCTGCCAGATCTAGCCAGCATTCCTGCCCCACTCCCCTAGGTTCCCAGCATAATTGCTTACATTCATATAATACTTTACAGTCTTCAGAGTACTTTCATATCTCTTATCTTATTGGATTCTAACAAGATGAAACAGGACTTGATTCCCATTTTTACAGATGGAAAAACAGGTCTGGAGTCAATGGCAAGGATTCAGAACAGACCCAGATCTCCTTGCTGTTTCCCCTTTCACTGACCACTCCACAGTTACAAATCTGAGACTAGGATGAAGCCAGCAGGTGCCAGAGCCGTCTCTTGCTGGAGGAACAGCACCTCTTACCTCAACCAGCTTCAACTCCAAATTCCCAGTGGTAATCAAATTTTGTCTCTCCTCAGCCCCATTGTTTGGTACTCTCTCCTCACCCCAGACCCTGTTGTCCTCTCCATGATACCTGGACTGTAGTAGGCCTGAGGATCATGGTCTGGGAGGTCGAGGAAGCGCTGTAGGCGCTCCAGAGACACCTTGGCCTCCAGAAGCCCACTGATCACCCAAGGGAAATTGTTGAGGGGGAGGATGAGCATGCCAACCAGTGCCAATGCTGTGAATACCTTGGAGAGAAAGGGACAAGAAGAAGGAGTGTTACCTGCAGTCCAAGGTCAAAGCTACACAGCGAAACCCTCCCTGATTATAAAGTATTACTGTGGGTAGTAAAGAAGGAAGGTACCTACTCAACAGTGTCCTAAGAGGGTCTTGACTAACCATTTGTGCCCCTAATCCTAAAAATTTAGGAAGACTAGGTCCATTCCCCTGACATATCCAGGTCATAGAATTGGCAAGTCACAGTATCAGGGAATGTCAGAGATGGAAGTATCCTTAGCAATCATTTGGTCCTGAGTCTTCTGAAGTCTGGCCAGCTGCTTTCTCATCTTGGAGAAACTGGAGCCTTTGGGGACCCCACTCTGTCTCTCTTATTTTTTTAGGCAATCAGGGTTAACTGACTTGCCCAGGGTCAGCAGCTAGTGTCTGAGACTGTATTCGGGTCCTCCTGACTTCAGGGCCAGTGCTCTATCCTCTGTGCTACCTATCTGCGCTAGACTTCACTCTCTTGATCAGTGATTGCTTCTCTCCTCCTCTCCACCCCTCCTCTCCCCTTTCTGGAATCATGAACCCATGATCAAATCAAATCTTCCATTCTTCCTAGAATGGAATGTGTCAAGGCCATACTTACCACCCCAAAAACTTCAGAACCAAATTCCCCTTCCCTGGCCAACATTCCCCCTCGCGCTATCTGTATCTTTATCACAGAACTTGGCATTTTAATGAGTATTTAATAAATGCTCATTCATTCGTTGATTCAATACTTCAGTTTAAAGATGAAGAAAGAAGCTAGGTGGTATAGTGGATAGAGTGCTGGGCTCGGTGTCAGGAAGAACTGAGTTCAAATCTAGCCCCAGATACTTACTAGCTGTGTGACCTTAGGCAAGTCACTTTATGTTTAACATGACTGTACGTGCATAACCTATATCAGACCACCTGCTGTCTTGGGGAGAGAGAATGGAAAGGAAGGAGAGAGAAAAATTTGGAACCCAAAATCTTACAAAAATGAATGTTGAAAACTATCTTTACATGTAATTGGAAAAAAAAATACTACTAAATGCAAGTCAGTTAACTACTGTCTGCCTCAGTTTCCTCAACTGGGGATAATAATAGCACCTACCCTATAGGGTTGTCGTGAAGATCAAATGAGATAATATTTGTAAAGAACTTAGAACAGTATTTGGTGCATGGTACGCATGATATAAATGCTAATTATTTGTAATAATAACATTTGACAAGATATATTCATAAGTATTATTAGTAATGACAATCTGCTGTTATTCAGATATTTGTCGTGTTTGACTCTTTGTGAGTCCATTTGGGGTTTTCTTGGCAAAGATACTAGAGTTATTTGCCATTTTCCTTTTCCAGTTGTTATTATAATTATTAAGAAACTGAGGTTCAGAGAATTAAATGACTTGCTTTGTCAATTAGTTAATATATAAGATGGGTACCAGAGAAGAGTCACTTTAAGATTCTCCCCATTCACCAAACCCGATTCCCTGGGATCTCCTGAACATTGACCTTCATTCACACTTAACCCCTTATAGAGGGCCCTGACATTTTCACATTGACCATAGCTCACCATTATGCTCCGATGTCCAAAGCCTCACCTTGGTAGCAGTAAGCTGGTGGCCCATGAGGACATAGGTGATAAAGATGACAATGGAGATGACGACGGGCAGTGCAGCCCACAGGTACACGCAGGCTGCATCCAGGTACTTGATGACCCGGAGCTGTCGAAGTTCTTCAGTACGGAGCTTCTGCACTCGAGAGCCAAGAGTTTGCTCCCACCCACAGAACTTGATGACCCGAATGCCACAGAGCAATTCTGTCATGAGCTGGAGATGGGGTCACAGGACACACAAAAGGTCAACAGACATCCAAATGGGGGAGGAAGGAGAGGGAGAGACTGGAAACTACCCTGGAACATGGTTCAGAGAGTACCTGGAGCTTCCACTATGTCCCACACATATGAGCACAATGAGCACGGATAATGTGGGCATGGGCTAGTGAGGCACCTGGAAGCCAAGGTTTAGCCAGGAAGTACAGCCGTCATGAGGATCACACTAAATAATCAAGAAGAAAGCACCCTGAAGAGCCTTACATGACTATTCCAGGAAAGTGGGTAGGAGGGAGGGGAGGCAGAACTTAGACCATAACATCGTCACCCTGGTCTTGCCCTCTTACCTTGACTCGAGCATCCTTGTGCTGGAGCATAGACTTGTTCTTGGCCAAGATTCGGGCAGCAATCACTTTGTTAAGAGGTACTAGCAGCAGAGCCAGGCCCAACCCACCCAGGAAGGCCAGGCCTACCTGCTGGTAGAGCAGGTAGAGGGTGATAGACATCTGCAAGGGAAGGCCCCAGGCCTCATGGAAACTGTTAGCAAAGTTAAGCAGCCGCTCAGAATCGGTGCCCAGGAAGTTCAGTGCCTCGCCAGCAGAGGGGCGATTTGGCCCCAGCTGGAGGGTCTTATGGTACACAACCCCCAGCACGGCTCCTCGAGCCTGTAATGCCACCTTCCTCAACTCATATCCATACTGGTTCTGCAGCAAAGCACTCAGAACTGACCCACCTGCAAGCCCCATTGCATAGAGCACTCCTTGACTCAGAGGCTCCCGTTCATTCTCCAAGAAACCAACCAGTAGTGAAAGAAGCAAAGGACCAGAGAAGCCCAGAAGGGTCCCTGCTAGCTTCAGGAGTCCTAATGTGAGGTAGTGTTGCCCAAAAGCTCTATATAGGACCTGCCACAGCTTGGCCCGCTCCCTCCAGTGTGCCCTGAAGAGGCGGGCAAGGTAGGCTGTCTTCAACCTGTAGGGCAGCGGGCAAGTGTCTCGTGGGTACTGGAGTTGTCCCCGGGCCCCCCGGGCCAGAAGGGGAGCTAGCCACAGGTAGAAGAAGCGTGAGAGCCAGCTCTCCCCATCCTCAGTCATTTCCAGCCTCTGTGGCTCAGGCAGGAGGTTGTCAGAGTCCCAAGACCTTCGCTGCCTCTGGTCACCAGGCACTGCCCAGCCCAGCAAATAGGCCAGAAGCATGGTCAGCTGTAAGATTACAAAGCAGAGTCGGAAGAAGGGTGCTAGCTGGAGTGGGGTCAGGAGAGTCCCTTGCTGACAGTGCCACAGCAGGGTCAGCACCATGGCAGGGGCAGGAAGGAGGGCAGGCAAGGCCAAAATCAAAGGCCCACGAGAAAGTCTACTGTGAGACCGAGACAATGCCCGAAGTGCTAAGCTATGAGTGATCCAGGCGATTGTTGCAACACCTCCTGTCAGCACCTCTAATGTCAGGGGACCAGGGACTGACTTTGAGGGGATAGCAGCTGGGAACAGGTCGAGTAACGGAAGAATTGACAACAGGAAGGAGACCACAAGTCGAAGACGCCAACCTGGACTACAAGGAGGAATGGAGTTTGGATACCTAGAGAGAGAAGTTGGAGATGGGACAGAGGAAGAGATAAGTTAATACTGTAACCCTCTCTCTGCACTTTACATTTGAGCCTCCACCCCAGTCTACTCTTCAGTGTATAAACTCAAGTCTTTAACCCAACCTTCCCCTTCAATACATTGTCATGTAACTTGGATATATAGCTGTATTCAATTAGAAGAAAACCCAATATGCAAAAATTCATAAAACATAAAATCCCAGATCTGGAAGAGGCCATAGAGATGATCTAGTCCTACCCCCTTCAGTTTACACAGAAGGAAACTAAATCCCAGAAAGGGAAAAGGACCTCCCCAAGGCCATAGCGTGAGTAGCAAAGGCAAGACTAGAATCCAGGCCTCCAGACTCCATTTTCCCACTCATATCCTAAGTCACACAACACATAAATTCAGGATGACTGCATTTTACGAGACATTTCATCTCAGCTTCCACCATTCGCTCTGGCTGTCCTTCATGCCTGGAATGCTCTTCCACCTCTACTTTCCTTCAAGTTCCACTATAACCCCACCTTCTCACCAGCAGAAAGCCTTCCCCAAACCCTCAATTCCAGTGCCTTCTCTCTTAATTATTCCTAGTCATCCTGAATATAGTTTGCTTTGTACATTATTTTTATGCACGTTGTTTCCTTCATTAGATGGTAAACTCCTTGAGGACATGGATTATTTTATGTCCTGTTTTGTCTCTTTAGCACTCAGCACAGTGTCTGACACACAGTAGGCACTTAATAAATGTTATTGATTGATTAATTGAATTCAATCAGGGGGTCCTATAAATGGTAAACATAACTAGGATATTCGAAGCATAGGTCAATATCTTGATTCACACATATTTCACCAACATACACACTCACACCCTAAACAAAATATATATCTAATGATTAGATCACACACGCGCGCGCACACACACACACACACACTAAACAAAATATATACATAGTTCTAAAGATTAGATCAGGTCAGGCCCGCAGGCAGAGGATTTTGGCCAGCTAGAGAAAAAATGTAGGGTTGCCAGTGCAGACCCTCTCCTGTTTCTCAAGTGACCTGTGGTAGCCAACCATTCATTGTCAGTCTGTCTCCGGTCTAACCTATCTATGGCCTGAAGAAATTTAGCCTATTTTAATTCTGGCCCCTACCTCCAGCCAGATTGTGCAGGTCTGGATTAGATTATAATCCATGCCTCCGTATTTACACTTGAGATCTTTACGTATTTCTTTTCAGCAAGCACTCCAAAATACTCTTGCCTTCATTATATACCCTGTGGAGGATCAATTCAGATTTTTGACCTACTGATCCTTCTGATCTGCCATGCCATTTGAGAAATTAATGAAGAGAGGTAGTTTGGTACAATGGAAAGAGCACTGGGTCTAGAGTTGACCCTGGTTCAAATCCCAACTTTACTATTTAGTAAGTACCTGTGTGATCTTAGACAAGGCACTTAAAATCTCTAGCCCCAAAGCTGCTTGTCTGTACACTAAGGGGTTTGATTCAGACACCTCTCAAGTCTCCTTCATCTATAAATCTATGCTCCTCATAGACTCAAAGAAAGAATCTGCAGAGCTTTCCCCACCTACAGTATAGATCGATTGCACTGAGGTCCCTTGCTTAAAGTCAGGACAAACATTAGTTGAGAAGGTTTCTAAAGAAAAGAACGTATTTGCCTCTCCAGACTGAAGGGTCTCCCCAGGTCAAGGGCTGCAGCTCCCTCATGAGATCAGGAGATCTCAGCCCAGCAGCTTCTTTAGTTTGGGATCTTCTTTTACCTCCTTTGTGTTCTGTTCTCCCCACCCCATTACCCTAAGGCACTCAGGACATTGAAAGTCACTTTAGCTTTTACTCAGTGTTTTTATGCAGAGCTAGGGGAAGTCTACAGCTAGCCAGAATCCTGCTTTTATGTCCTGTTCCTTTCTTCACCACCTTTTCACCGTGGGTCAGATTCTAAGTATTTTTAGCTCAAGAGCACTGGGGCTATGTTAGTGAGAAACTGGCCTGATATTCTATATCGCTGTCATGATGAGCCTCCCCAAAAAAGCACACCTTTGAAGCAATGAAAAAAGTCTGAACGAATGCTTCACCCAAATCTGCAAATGCAAGAAATAATTTAGCATGGAAACAACACAAGATAGGAGTAGTGGAAATGCAGAGAAGAATGATGGAGGGGTTGGGGATAGGGATAAGAAGGAGGAGGGAATGGTGCTTGTACCATGGAAGGGTTTCATGCACCCTTTTCTACCCACCTTGGAGTGCCGAGGTAGCAGGCACTGATTAAGGCAAGAAGTACATGGGCCAGGGAATTGGGCACCAGCTGGGTAAAGCAGTGTCCCACAGTGCCTGACTCCCAGAGTGGGAATGGCTCGTCTGGGCTGGAATCACACAGTTTTATCAACAGCCTCTCCATCCTGGCTACACCTGTAGAAAGGAGAAGGGAGGAGAATGAGACCAGTGGAGAGATTTGGGAAAAAGGAAAATCCCCATATTGGGTGATGGGCAAGGGGATGCCTTCATTAGGAGACTGTTGGCTAGGTAGCCCAGAATTGAGGGGATACTGGAGGGCTAGAGATGTTGGGGAGCCCCAGGTCAGGGAGACACACCTCACATAGAGGTGGCAGGGAACCCTGGGTCTGTAATTGGTGAAGACAGATAATGGGGGTTAGGGATTCCTGGAAGGGGTACAGATTATGGGAATCGAGGAGCCCCAGGACTGAGAGGCCACAGATTGGGGGTGACAGGGAGGCTGGGGTCCGAGAAGGCACGGATGGGGGGGGATTCAGGCGTCTGGGGTGCAGATGGGAATGACGATTAAAAGCCACAGATCTTGTGTGGAGATACAGATTAGGAGGAACTGGGGTTTGAACAAATTGGGTAGTGGGGGAATGGGGGGGTAAGGCTGGGGAGCAGGAGTATCGGGGTGTCACACACACAATTCCAGGTTTCTAACTGAAAGGTATTTTACAGGGCATCTAGTACAACTGCCACATTTTACCGGTATGTAAACTGAAACCCAGAGAAGTTAATCAATTTGCCCAAGGTCTCCAGGGAAGTGGCAGAGCTGGGATTCGAACCCAGTGTCTAGCTCTCTAGACTCCCTAGCGCTCCTTTCCTCCTAGCCCGGTCTCCCCGCCCCCGCCGACACTCCGCCACCCCTTTCCCTTCCCCTTCCCCCCCTTTCCCCTTGCGCTGCACTCTGGCCCCAACCGGGGTCACGCGGTACCTCAGAGGGAAGGGGAGGGGGGGATCTCACTCCCGAGCGGTTCTTCTTTGCCTGGACCCCTCCCCCGGCACCAAGATCCCGGAACTCCTGCCCTGAGGCGTGCGCTTCCAGCCGGCTCGGATTACCGAAGCACTAGGTCTTGCCAGACCACGGACGCCCCCGAGTGGCTGGAGTACTCCTCAGTCCAGCCTTTCTCACGCGGACGCTCCAGTCTACTCTGCGTGCGTGCACGCGCTCTCCTCCATCCCTACGTGCGCTCGCCCGTCCCACCACTACGTGCGCGTCCCACCACTACGTGCGCGCGCCCTCACAGTAGGCGTGGTGGGTTTTGTGTTTTTTTTTTTTTAAGAACTGGTGCACGGGGCCGAGCCCCCCCCACCCCCCCGGGAGCCCTTTGGGCGCAGGCGTCAATATCGGGAACTCCCGGGGATCTCAATCAGCTTTCAGGGTCGACAGGGTGGAAACTTAACTGTGTGACCCAGGAGAGGCCTCTGTGAACCTCAGTGTTTTCATCTGATAGATGGGGCTAGTGATAACTGTAGCTCTAGCCCACAGGAATGCCGCACTCCAGCTCTCAGAGGAGTAATGCCCCCTCGAAACTGGCTCACACGGGGGTGAAGTCCAGAGAGGTCGGGTCGCCTAATGGAAATTGAGCTGATCTCAGAGTCTAGAAGACTCGTCTAAAGGCTTTGTGACACCCCTCCCCCCACTAGTCACTTGACCTCTTAGTGTCCCCAGACAAAGCAAAGACTATAAAATGCAGAACAAGTGTTATCTGCATTTGCAAAGGCAGTCCCTACATCCCGGAGTTAACTATGCAAATCACTGTTTCATATCAAAAGAAAAAATACTTGCCATAAAAATTGGTTGTTAAGTTCTAGTGAGATGATCTTTGTGCTTTGAAAGCTTTAAAGCACTGTCTAAATGTAAACCCAGGCAGTTTGCGGTACTGGAGAGAGTGCTGGACTTGGGGCCTGGAACGGGAGACTGGCTCTGTACGACCCAACTCACTTAGTCTCAGTTTCCTCAACTGTAAAATGAAGGTGTTAAACTTGGCTAGTTGTTGTCCTTCATTCTGGAAGAGGAACATGGCATCACTAGGTTGGGGTCGTGTTACAGTGGGTCCGACTGTGACTGATCGAACCAATACAGGCTTGGTATGCTCTACGGTAGGCTGGGCACAAATAGTCCATGTGAACATGTGGAGTGGACATGTCTCTAAATTTTCACACCTCATGTCTCTTTTGAGCTACTGCAATTCTGCTCATAGAGCACTTCACCCTCCTTGATACAGGCATACCGTGCTGGGTAGTCCTGTGCCAGTGTCTCCCATGTCTCACAATTGATTCCAGAGTTCTTCAGAGATAACTCGATAGTATCCTTGTATTGATTCTTCTGACCTCCCTATGAACGCTTGTGTTTTGAATTCTCTGTAAAATACTCTTTCAGGCATAAGTTTGGCTCTGGAACAACATGTTCAGTTCATCACAGTTTACTCTGCAGTTGAGTTTGAATGCTTGGCAGTTCAGCTTGAAAAAGGACATCAATGTCCAGAACCTTATTTTTGCCAGAGGATCTTCAGAATTTTCTTACAACAATTCAAATGGAAGTGATTCAGTTTCCTGGCATGGCGCTGGTAGACTGTCTGGATTTCACAGGCATACAACAATGAGGTCAGCACAATGGCTCTGTAGACCCTCTCCTACACTTTCCTTTGGAGCCTCCCAAATACTGAGCTAACTGGCAATGTGTGCCGTCAACCTCATCATCTAAGTGTACATCCCTGACAAATATACTGCCAAGGTTAATGAACTTATTCACAGAGTTCAAAATTTCTCCATTTGCTGTAACCCCATGGTTTCATGTATGGATGATGTGGTGCTGACTGGTGGAGAACCTCTGTTTTTTTGGTTGTTAATTGTAAGGCCAAAATTAGCACAAGCAGCAGAAAATCTGTCCATACTTTGTTGCATCTGAGCTTAGGATGGCTGCATTGAGTGCACAATCATCTGCAAACAAAAAGTTGTGCATTAACTCTCCTTCCACTTTAGTCTTGGCTTGTAGCCTTTTCAGGTTAAACAATTTACCATCCAAATAGTGGTTGACCTTGATGCCCTTTTCATCCTCATTGAAGGCTTCTCATTGAAGGATCGTCACTGAAGCCTATTGAACTTAATGATCTCTCAGGTCACCTACAGTTCTAAATATATATCTAATAATATTTTAGCAGATATCACTGTTTTCATCCAACTTTTGTCACACAATTGTGTCTGACTCTTTATGATCCCATTTGGAGTTTTCTTGGCAAAGATACTTGGAGTGGTTTGCCATTTCTTTCTCCAGCTCATTTTACAGATAAGGAAACTGAGGCAAAAAGGGTTAAGTGACTTACCCAGTATCACAAAGTTAGTAAGTGTCTGAGGCCAGATTTGAACCTGTGCAAGTCATTTAACCTCTGCCTGCCTCAGTTTCCTTATCTATAAAATGGGTATAATAATAGCATCTATCTTCTAGGTTGTTGTCGGGATCAGATGAAATGTTTGTATTTTATAAAATTTAAAGTGCTTTATAAATGCTAATCACTGTTATTATTATTATTCAGATTTTGATGGGTCAGTGCACAGGAAGTATAACTTCTTTAGTCCTTCAGGAGGTGTGAAATTCTTCAATCAACTTGATTTTGCCTGTGGATCCCCAGCACCTAGCATAGTCCCTGGCATGGAGTACTCAATAAATACTTGATGACTGAAGTCAACCTCTCCTCCCTCCTCAAATTAGCCTAGAGGATGGTAAACTACACACCTTGGGGGCTGACTTTTTTTCTCCTTTGTCATGCTAGGGAACTGCTAGGAAACAGCAGGGTAGCTCAGTTTCCTACATATGCTAAGGCTGGGAATAGACCCACTTATTCATGCATTCATTCAATAAGCATATATTAAATACCTACCATATACCATGAACCATGCTAGTGACCACGGATACAAAGGCCAAAAGAAAAATAAATCCCTTCCTTCAGAAACTTATATTTCTTTGGAAGGAAATAAGTAGCCACACACACACACACACACACACACACACATACCCAGAGCAAAACATATACAACATAAATCCAGAACTCATTTTCCCCCACCAAACATTCCCTTCTTTAGACCTTCCTTGTTACTGTGGAGGGCATCACCCATCCTTTCAGTCTCACAGGTTCATAATTGTAAATTGTATTATCCTCTAAGGCCTTCCCTCTGTCTCTGACTCTCTTTCCTCTCTCCCTTTCTCTCTCTGTCTCTGACTCTCTTTCTCTCCTTTTTCTCTCTCCTTGTCTTTTTTTTTTTTTTTTTGCCTTTTGGAGGGAGGGAAGACTGGGCAATTGGGGTTAAGTGACTTGCCCAAGGTCACATGGCTAGTTAAGTGTCTGAGGTTGGATTTGAACTCAGGTCCTCCTGACTCCAGGGCCAGTGCTCTATTCACTGCACCACCTAGCCACCCCACTCCCTCCCTTTCTCTGTTTCTGTCTCTCTTTCCTCTTTCTCTTTCTCTTTTTGGCTCCGTTTCTCTCCTCTCTCTGTCTCTGTCTCTGTCTTTCTGTCTGTCTCTGTCTTTCTGTTTCTCACCCCTCATATCCAATTGGCTATCACATCTTATCATTCCTACCTTCATAACATCTCTAATATCCATCCCCTTTTCCCCACCCACCACCACCAAAGTAATTCCTGTCTTCATTACCTTTCACCTAGCTCAGGGGTGGGGAACCTGCAGCCTCCAGGCCACATGTGACCCTCTAGGTCCTCAAGTGTGGCCCTTTGACTGCATCCAAACTTCACAGAACAAATTGCCTTAATAAAAGGATCTGTTCTGTAAAACCTGGACTCGGTCAAAAGGCTGCACCCAAGGACCTGGAAGGCCACATGTGGTCTCGAGGCTACAGGTTCCCCACACCTGCCCTGGACTATTTGATAACCTCCTAATTAGTCTTATTGTCTCTCCTCACTCCAATCTACTCTCCACAGAGCTACCAAAGTGCTTAGTGTGGTGCCTGGCACATAGTAGATGCTTCATATATATTGACTGATTGATTGATGGAAAGTGATTTTCTTATAGAGTGCAGCTCTGATCATGTTACTCCCTTACTCAATAAACTCCAGTGGCTCCCTATCACCTTTGGGATCATGTTTAAACTGTTTAACATTCAGAGCTCTTCACAACCTGGCAGCAACCTACCTTTCTAGTTGTATTATACATTACTCTGTTCCACATGTTTCTCAGTGTCTCTCATTCCCTTTCCCATCTTTTTGCCTTTGCATTGGTCATTTCTCATACCTGGACTTGCTCCTCACCTCTCCTTTAGTTTCCAGATCAGGTTCAATGTGACCTTCTACATGAGGCTTTTCCCCAGCTGCTAGTGCATCCTCTCTGGCTGAAAGATGACCCTGTATGGTTCCTCAAGGAAGGTGAATCAGGTCCCAAGTCTCCTCTCAACTCATAGTCTCCTTTCTGCCTGTACTTTGCTCTACAGTTATGAGAAAGTTGATTTGCACTTTAGAGGGCAAGAGGGCAGGCTCTGAGGGAGCCCCTGACACACCCAGGTACTAGCCCTACCCATGGCTTACTGCCAGGGTCAGCAATTAAGAGGTCACCTCCAATGGAGTAGGCCTTAAGGATGGGGAATGCAGTAGGAATGGAGTCTCCTGATATTTTTCCTTGGCTGAGGGGTAGAGGGGGGGAAGGAAGAGAGATGTTACAGGAAGAAATTGTTCTTCTTAAAACAAAAAGAAAAAGGACCTATATGTTTAAAAATATTTATAGTAGGGGGCGGCTAGGTGGCACAGTGAATAGAGCACCGACCCTGGAGTCAGGAGGACCTCAGTTCAAATCTGGCTTCTGTAGCAGCAAGCACCCCAAGCGTCCTCAGGGTTTGCTGCCAACACAGGTTCTTGGATCTGCTTTGATAAAGGAAAGCAACTCAAAATGGGTTAACAAGCTTACTTTAATCAGTCAAACATGTATCGTTTACCTAGTTCAGGGGAAGAAGGTCAGCACTCCGATCTTCAGAATATACAGGCAGAATTATCAAGACAGAAACAGATCAAGTAGACAGATTTCCAAACTGTCCAACCATAACATCCATACCAAACAACATCTGGGTTTCAAAGGGGGGGGGGGCCCTCTGGACAACGGCTTTCCAGAGTTTCATCTGATCAAATCACAGAACACTTCTCAAAGTGAGCCCCAAAACAAAGCTACACATCAGGGCTTATATAGCCTTCTCCTGGCTCAGAGAATGTAACAACCTTATTGACTCACTGGCCAATCAATCACTGGCTCACTTTTTCAGAAGTATCTACTGAAAAACAAGCCTCCCACTCCAGGCTCCAGGTGCACTTTAGCCTAGGGGCAGGGAAGATCTTTAAATTTGCATTTCCATTACAGCTTCAGACACTTGACACTTAACTAGCAGTGTGACCTTGGGCAAGTCACTTAACCCCAAATTGCCCAGTCTTCCCCCCTCCAAAAAGCATATATATATATATATATATGTATGTATATATATATGTATGTATGTATGTATATATAGAGAGATAGATAGATATCTAGACAGACAGATAGATAGATAGATAGATAGATAGATAGATAGATAGATAGATAGATAGCAGTTCTTTTAGTGGTGGCAAAGAATTAGAAATTGAAGGGATGTCTATCAGTTGGGGAATGATTGAACAAGTTGTTGTATAAGATTGTGATGGAATACTATTATGCTATAAGAAATGATGAGCAGAATGCTCTCAGAAAAACCTGAAAAGATACGAATTGATGCTAAGTGAAATAAGCAGAACCAGGAGAACATTGTACACAGTAACAGAATATTGTATGATGATCTACTGTAAATAATTTAGTTTTTCTCAGAAATACAATGATCCAAGACAATGTGGGGATTAAATTGTCCAAACTACAATAAAAGAGACTGAGGCAAAGCTCTGAGGGAATGGCATTATATTAAAGTAAATCCCAGACCTTCCTCGCAATCTGAGATGCCCCCTTCTTTTGGGACCTTGTTTTAATAAGGTTTGATACCCAAATATGTAAAAGAGGCATGAGAGAACAGAGAGAACGTGAGAGAACAGAATCTCATTGGTTGATAAACCTTACTCTTGAGGGCCCAAAATGACCATTAGCAGGGGATGGGGGTCAAGGGCTGGGTAAAGCATGGGGCATCTCCACTGACTAAATGGTCATAAGATGGTCACCTGCTTGTGTTGGACAAGAGATAGAAGTCTAGAGGTACAAAAATAAATTGGGTGACTTCCCAAAGCAAAGGCATCCACCCATGCTGGGTTTTGACATGAAATTTGAGTAAAGCAGGATGGAGATATGCTTGTCACCATTCTCATGGTTGTGCAAGTGAGCCACATAACTTGGTAAACAAGTAGTGAACATTACAGTAAAATTTGAGGTTCACTATAAGAACCTATTTATTCCTATATGATTTATGTAATATATCAAACTGATTGGAATAGAATAGCCATCCAGATGGATTATTTCTCACAATTCTGGAGGACTCATGGTGAAAGGTGCTGTCCGTCTTCAGAGAAAGAACTGGTGAAGACTGAATGAAGATCAGATAATTTACTTTCTTTATTTTTCTTGGATTCTTTTTTGTCTGTATTTTCTTTCACAGCATGACTTATGTGGAAATGTGTTTTGCATGACTACACATGTATAACCTATGTCAGATTGCTTGCCTTCTCAATGAGGGGGGAGGAAGGAGGGAGAGAATTTGAAACTCAAAATTTAAAAAAAGAATGTTAAAAAATTTTTATATGTAATTGGGGAAAATAAAATATTAAAAAATTAAAGTGAATATCTTTTAGAAAAAAGATATTCTTCTTGAGATAGCTCTCAAAAGTGACCTGGAAGGATCATGAAGGAAGGTCCCTGAAGCCTATAAAAGAAGTATTTTAGTTCCTTGATGGCATTGGTGCTGAAGCACAAATGTTGTGAATGGAGCATTAAATGTATGTGGGAAACATTGAATTTCTGTCCGTGACTGGCTAACTGTCCTTAGGATTTTAAGCTTAGAAAAGTTCTTATAGGGGCAGCTAGGTGGAACAGTGAATAGAACACCAACTCTGAATTCAGAAGAACCTGAGTTCAAATCCAGCCTCAGACAGTGACACTTAACTAGCTGTGTGACCTTGGGCAAGTCACTTAACCCCAATTGCCTTCCCCCCTCCAAAAGAAAAAAAAGAAAGGTTCTTATAAATCTCCTAGTTCATCTCCTTCATTTTACAGATGAGGAGACCGAAACCTAGAAAAGCATTACCTTCCCATGTCCACATATAAGTAGTAGGTGGCATTGCCAAGATTCTGGCAAAGGCTGCTAAGAGAGGTCCCAGTTCTCTCCTCCCTTGATGCTCCTTGGCTCCAGTGTCTCCAATTGATCCTGGAGCTGTAATTTCTGGGAGAATCCACTTCCTCTTCTCTAGGAGGATTGGTCCAGGACTTCTCACTTCTCTGATACTGAATCTGGCTGCTGCCATCTCTGGAGTCACATGGTTCCTATCCAGAGATTCTTTGGTGTTTAGCCATTGCACCTGTGCAGCTACCACCATTGAGAAGGAGGTAGGGGAGGGAGGAGAGAAAAAAGAGAGGAAGGAGCAAACTTTTTTTTGTTGTTTTCAGCTGTTTCAGTCATGTCTGACTCTTCATGACCCCAACTGGGGCCTTCTTGGCAAAGACACTGTAGTGGTTTGCCATTCCTTCTCCAGCTCATTTTATGGATGAGGAAACTGAGGCAAACAGGGTAAAGTGACTGCCCAGGGTCACACAGTAAGAATCTGAGGCTGAATTTGGACTCAGATCTTTCTGACTCCAAACCCAGCACTATTATATCCATTGCGCTACCTAGCTGCCTCAGCAAGGTTCATATCATATTATGACTTTGCACAACCCTACCTCAGTTAAATCCAATTTACACATAAGTCAAGACTGATCACTTAGGACATGATGGTCCTCTTCAAAATTAAAGGATAAACAGCAATCATATTACATATTCTCCTATGGTCCAATCTCCTACAGAGCCAAGTGCCTATAATTAGGAGAAAGCTAATATGTAGCCCAGACCCCTATTTCCCTATTTATGCAGATGAGGTTCAAACTTGTGGGCACCTTTCAAAAATCTCTCCCTTCAAAGTAAGAGAAGACATGCAAAATTATTAGTAACCACATGAAAAATGCTCTAAGTCACCAATTATAAGATAGATATGAATTAAAACAATTTAGGTTTCACCACATATCAGCAAACTGGAAAAGATGTAAATAGTGTTGGACATGTGTGGGAAAACAGACTATTACATTCTTGGTAAAGATCCAATCATTATTAAAAACAATTTGGAATTATATGAGAAAAATAAATTATACTATACCTACTGTCTGACCCAAAGATGCAACTGAGCATATATCCCAAGTTCCATGTATAATAAAATATTCATAATCATAATAGCATTCTTTATGATAGCAAAAACCTAGAAAGAAAATGGACGGCTATTCATGCAGGAATGGATGAGTAAGTATAGTATAACAATAAAATGCAGTTGCATCATACTCAATGATGAATTCAGAGAAATAGGGGAAGATTTATATAAACTAATGGAGGACAAAGTAAGCTGAACTAGAGAACAATATATAGTGACTACAGTAATGTCAACAAAAACTCAACTTAAAGTCAATTAATTGCAACAATCAGGCTTAGTCCTGGAGAACAAATTATGGCAGCGCTTTGTCTGCTGTGCCACCTAGCTTTGTCTAAGCCCTTTACAAATAGTGTGCCATTGAATCCTGACAATAGCTCTGGGAGGTAGGTGCTATTATTATCCCCATTTTACAGAAAGAGAAACTGAGGTACACAGAGGTTAAAGTGACTTGCCCAGGGTCACACAGTTAGTAAATGTCTGAGGCTGGATTTGAACTCAGGTCTTCCCAATTCCAAGCCCAGTGCTCTATCCATCAAGCTAGCCACCTCTACTAGGTCATGGGCAGAAGGTTGTTCAGATAAGCAAACTTTTTCTCCAGACCCCTATCTATGTCCAAAGCACTTGAGGAAAAGAATCCCCACTTTAATAATACACCCAACTAGTGGTGTTTAAAGAAGACCTCCAGTAAGGGATAATCCATTACCTCCCAAAGCAGCTCATTCTACTTCTGAATCTCTCTAGCTTTTAGTAAGTTTTATTTTCTCCTTGGCATCAAGTATAAATTTTCCTCTTTTTTTTTAACTCCCACCCTTTGCTTCTGATTCCACCCTCTGGGGTCAAGTAGAATAAGTCTCTTCTCTTCCAGATGACCATCTGTAATGGGAATGTAAATTTTTAAGATCTTCCCTGCCCCTAGGCTAAAGTGCACCTGGAGCCTGGGGTGGGAGGCTTGTTTTTCAGTAGATACTTCTTGATTGGCCAGTGAGTCAATAAGGTTGTTACATTCTCTGAGCCAGGAGAAGGCTATATAATGTGTGGCTTTGTTTTGGGGGCTTACTTTGAGAAGTGTTCTGTGATTTGATCAGATGAGACTCTGGGAAGCCATTGCTGCTACAGAGCCCCACCTCGGCTTTGAAAAACCCAGATGTTGATTTGGTATGGATGTAATGGTTGGACAGTTTGGAAACTGTCTACTTGATCTGTTTCTCTGTCTTGATAATTCTGTCTGTATATTCTGAAGTTCGGGGTGCTGACCTTTTTCCCCTGAACTAGGTAAACAATACATATTTGACTGATTAAAGCAAGCTTGTTAACCCATTTTGAGTTGCTGTCCTTTATCAAAGCAGATCTAAGAACCTGTGTTGGCAGACACCCTGGGGATGCTGGGGTGCTTACTGCTACACCATCTTTCAAGTACTTTTCTCCTTCCTTCTCCCCTCCTCCAATTTCAAAGTTTTAATTTCCTCAGATGATTCTCATATGGCATGGACCCTTCACCATATTCTGGTTGCTTTTATCTGGTTTCTCTCTAGTTTATAAGTGACCTTCCTAGAATATTGTATCCAGAACTAAACAGAAAACTCCAGATGTCTGACCAAGGTAGAACCCTTGAAAGGTGGAATAAAGCCTGTCATGCATTCCATCCATTGTTAGTCTAGGGGTTTGTAGAGGTGAGAGCTTCTTTGTCTTTTCTGTATGGACCTAGATATGAACAGTACTTTTGTGGTAGCCAGTGGCTCAGTGGATAGAGCACTGGGTCTGAAGTCAGGAAGACCTGAGTTCAAATTTAGCTTCAGACACTTCCTAGCTATGTGACTCTAGGTTAAATCACTTAATGTCTGATTGCCTGACAAAAAAAAAAAAAAAAGATCCACTGGATGGGATCACAAAGGGTCAGACACAACTAAACAACAACATATTTTTATGTTTTCAGGAGAAACCATAGTTGGAGGCACAAGTCAATGAGAGGGACATATTTTTTGAAGTTTTAATAATGCCTTTTTTTTAAAACAACAGGATCATTTCCTGATATGACTATGCTAGGTCCAGCAGACCCTTGCCACTTAGGGGCAATCAGGCAATCTTTCTAGAATTAAGAAGACTCAAATTCATAGCTGACCTCAGACACTCAATGACTGTGTGACCTTGGGCAAGTTACTTTAATCTGCGTGCCTCGGTTTCCCCACCTGTAAAATGGGAATCATAATAGTACTTACCTTCCAGGATTGTTGTCAGGATCAAATGAGATGATATTTGTAAAGTGCTTGGCACACATCATGAGCTTAATAAATGCTAATTAATTTCCCTTCCTTTGTAACAAATAAAGTGTTAAGCAAAACTTAATGTGATATTCTCCTATAGTTCCCCACCTTTCTACCAAAAAGAAAAAAGTGTGTTTCATCATCTGTTCTTCAGAACTAAGCCTTATTGTTGCAATTAATTGACTTTTAGTTGAGTTTTTGTTAACATTACTATAGTCACTGTATATATTATTCTCTGGTTCAGCTTACTTTGCCCTCCATTAGTTTATATAAATCTTTCAATATTTCTCTGAATTCTTTGAATTCATCATTGAGTATGGCACAACTACATTTTATTGTTATATTATACTTCCTCATTCATTCCTGGATATTCATTTTCTTTCTAGGTTTTTGCTATCATAAAGAGTCCTGTTATGATTATGAATATTTTATTACATATGGAATTTTTCCCTTTGTCTTGGGATATATGCCCAGCTGTGGGATCTTTTGACCATGCAGTAGGTATAGCATAATTTACTTTTCTCATATAATTCCAAATCGGTTTTTTTTTGTTTTGCTTTTTGGAGGGCAATTGGGGTTAAGTGACTTGCCCAAGGTCACATGGCTAGTTTTTTGTGTTAAGTGTCTGAGTCTGGATTTGAACTCAGGTCCTCCTGACTCCAGAGCTGGTGCTCTATTCACAGCGCCACCTAGCCGCCCCCCAGATTGTTCTTAATAATGATTGAATCTCTAACAAGAATGTAATAGTCTGTCTTCCCACACATGTCCAACACTATTTACATCTTTTCCAGTTTGCTGATATGTGGTGAAACCTAAGTTGTTTTAATTTACATTTATCTTATAATTGGTGATTTAGAGCATTTTTCATGTGGTTATTAATAGTGTTTTTGATTATTAATAATTTTGCATGTCTTTTCTCACTTGGGAGACTTTTGAAAAGTGCCCCCAAATTTGAGCTTCTTCTGCATAAATGGGGAAATAGGGTTCTAGGCTACAGATTACCTTTCTCCCCATTATAGGTACTTGGCTCTGTAGGAGATTGGACCATAAGAGCATATGTAATATGATTGTTGTTCATCCTTTATTTTTGAAGAGGACCAATGATGTAACAAGTGATCAGTCTTGACTTAAGTGTGAATTGGATTTAAGTAAGGCAGAATTGTACAAAGTCATAATATGATATGAGCCTCATCAAGGCAGCTAGGTAGCACAATGGATATAGTGCTGGGCTTGGAGTCAGAAAGACCCGAGTTCAAATATGGTCTCAGATGCTTACTGGTATCTGTGTGACCCTAGACAAGTCACTTAACCTATGTTTGCATCAGTTTCCTGAGCCGTAAAATAAGTAGGATAACAATAGCATCTAACAGCCAGTGCCTGGCTTATAGTAAGCACTATAGAAGTACTAGCTATTGTTATTAACCAAGATTAAAAGAATGCTTATGGGACTGGGCCTACAAATTCAATCCCTTTAAGAGTAAATTTTGGTCTTTGGATAGATCCTTGACTTTTTTATAATCATCCTTTGTGCAAACAGCTAAATCTGCTTGTAGAGAAAAGAAGCATTAAGTGTAGAGCCAAAATATATATACCAAGCAGTCAAAAGAATTAAAAGCTCAAGAGAGTTTCAAACAGGGGCCCTTGTGAATGACAGATGTGGATAATTTTCTTTCAAAACTAGGCAAGAACAGAGAGAGAAACCAAGTAACTCCAAGAGAAGGAGAGGGTTTGGAGGTTATTTGTGTGTGTGGTGGGGGGGAGGACCAACAGGAAAACGTAGCCACCTTTACGATGAAAGAACAGAAGTACCAACCTGCACATAGTCATTGGGCTATGGATAGGGCAGGTTAGAAAAAGTGTAAAAGCCTTTCACCCTGGCTCATTCCAGGGTTAGAGAAACCGAGGTAATGATTTTAAGCTTGAGATAATGAGTAAAGGATTGTGTTAGGAGTCCCCTAATCTCCTAATTGTTCTTTACCTCAGTGATGGGTGCTTACTGTCATCGGTATTGTCAACAAGTCAAAGTGTCTATTGAGGGGAAAAGGGATGATAATTGCCACATTTGTATAATACCTTAAGGTTTGCAAAGCACTTTACATTTATAATCTTATTTGATCCTCACAACAAACTTGGAAGGCAGGTAGAGGTGCTATTATTAACCCCATATTGCAAATAAGGAAACTGAGGTCAAGTTTAGATGACTTACCCTGTGTCATCTATCTAGTAAATGTCTGAGGCAGGCTTCAAAATGGCCTTCCTAACTCCAAATCCAGGATTCTGTCCATTATTCCACCTAACATTTACCAAAATGTTGGGCACCCCTTAGGCTAAAAGAAGACCTATGTTTAATCTCTCTGTAGTTTCTTTCTAGAGGGGCAATGACTGCAATTAGTCAGGTTGTAATTTCCCAAAGGGCCCTTCAAACTCTCTGGTCTTAGCACAGTGTCTGTAATATAGTAGGTGTTAAATAAATGTCTGTTGATTGATTGGACTTTAGTGTTTCCCAGGAAGCATGCATCCATTGCACAAAGGTAAACTATTGTACTCTACACTAGCTCTGTGAATGGGAGAAGGGGTTAAGGAATATAACCAGGGCCTTCCTCCACTTTCTCCACCTCCCACAGGATCCCTATTTAGTTTTCTTGAATGAAGACTTTCATCTCTACCTGTCTTCCATGGGTTCCCTTCTTTACCTCCACCCTCCCGGGTCTATTCTTCCTATTTTCTAACTCCTTTCTCCAGTCTTTGTTTCTTTAAGTTTTTCTAGTAGTCTTTTCCTTTCTTTCTACATAGGATACATGTTGTTCTTGTCAACAAGGGTTGTCTAAATGCCTCAGAGGAGACATTGATAGATATCTCTGGAATCTTGACCATCCCTCTCCAAGGGAGACATTGATTGCTGCTTAGAGGTGAGCTGAAGAAGGGCCTATGAGGCTGGCTGCTTGAATCTCTGAATTATATCTCTCTGATACCCTAATAGTATTGGTCTAGGGAATGGAGTGTTTTTTTCTTAGGTTCAAGACCCTTTCTTGATCATTATCCCCTAAAGGGAGAGCTTACACTCCCAATCTTGACTTTCCCCACCTACCAAGTGCTAGTTATACAAAATACCAAAACAAATGCTGAATTGCAAATAAACTCGTTTATACAAACGCATAGTAAATAGAAATCAGTGGAATTCTAAAGGCTCAGAATGTACCAGAAAATGAACAGAGTAAATGAGCTTTCCCACTGGGAGCAAGAAGTCTCAGTTCAACCCAGAGAGAGATCCTATCTCACCCAAGGGGAATTTCCCCTGAGTTTTATGGAGGTAAGCAAGAAATTGGTGCCATCTTGAGATACTGATTCCTCTACATATCTGTCTTCTAAAGCTTTTTCTCCCTTTCCCCCATAATCAGTCCTGAAAAGAGTCTGGAACAATGTGTATATTTCTAGCAGAAGGAATTAAGAATGTTTCTTCTCTTCAGAGCTCTCATGGGCCAACTTCATCTTTCCTCTAAGCACATAGCATTGAATCATCATTCTCCTCATCATTGAAGAGAGTCTTATGCAAATGCTTCACACTTGAAACCTGAGTTACATTTATATCTCTGGTTTTGCATTTTGCTTTTTTTTTTTTGTCTTTTTGGAGGGGGAAAGGTAGGGCAGTTGGGGTTAAGTGACTTACCCAAGGTCACACAGCTAGTAAGTGTTAAGCATCTGAGGCCGAATTTGAACTCAGGTCCATCTGACTCCAGGGCTGGTGCTCTATTCACTGTGCCACCTAGCCACCCTGCTTTTTGCTTTTTTAGAAATTGCTTTTATATTTTCATATTATATTATTGTTATTTATGTTTATTATATTTATATTACTTTATTTTAAATTTATATTAATATATTTAATAGTTTCAGTTCATCAAATTCATCCAGGCCTGAAGCCCCCTTCTCCCTTACCATATGCCTTTCAGCCAATCAATTAGTCAATAAGCATTCATTAAAGACCTATTGTATGCTTTTCCTTCTTTTGCAGAGATTCCTTACTTTTCAGTTATTATTTCCCCAATTGTTCAGATTCAATATCCATGCTTGACCTAAGGTAGCATTGTTTTTTATATTATTATATTACTAGTTCATGTCTATGTGCTGTCACATTTGCCTGTTGCAATGCTGACAATAAAAAGTCATTTCATAGGATCATAGACCCAAAACTGGAAAGGACCTGAGAAAGGGAAGGAAAGGGAATAAGCATTTATTAAATTCTATGCTGTTGTACAGATGTTGTTCAGTTGTTTCTTACTATTTGTGACCCCATTTAGGGTTTTCTTGGCTAAGATAATGGACTAATCTGCTATTTCCTTCTCCAGATAATTTTATAGTTGAGGAAACTAAGGCATTTTCCTAGGGTCACTCAGCTGATAAGTATCTGAGGCTGGATTTGAACTCAAGTCTTCTTGACTCCAGGCTCAGCTCTTTATCACCCAACTTCCTCAGAATCCATCTAGCCAACCCTAGACTTCCTCATTTTGTAATTGTGGAAACTGGGATCCAGGAAGGCTAATTTGCCCACGGTCATAGGATCATAGACCAGAGACAGATAGACCCAGAATTGAAAGGGATCTGAGCCATCTAGTCTAATCCCTTGACCGGTAAAAAAAACTAAGGCTTCTAAAGGTTAAGTGACTTGCCCAGAGTAGTAAGAATTAGGAGCAAATTTGAACCCCATACTCATTCCATTATACCATACTGCTTCAGTGACAGGAATCATATTTTTATAGCTTCAGTTTTGGACTTAATCAATTCAACACACTCTTATTAATCACTTACTAGCAATAGCATGGAGAGAGTGTTGGATTAGGAGTCAGAGGGCCTGGTTTCAAATCTTGGTCTGCCATTTGCTATCTGTATAAGCCTGGAAAAGTCAAATTAGATTGTATAGACCTTGGGTAACGCAAAAGGGTGGGATTAGATGGTCTCTGATGGTCTTTTTCAACTCTAAATCTGTGATCTTTTGGGCAAGGGCCCATATTTATGCATATGTTGGAGCTAATGTACCCAGCAGTGGGGAAGAATAATAAGGAAATGTATGTATCAAAGATCTGCTCACACTTGTATAACAAAGGCAATGCCAAGAAGCATGCTCAGAGAGTTTTAGGCTCTACTTATGGCTGTGTGGTGATGTAGTACTGACAAGATGTGGTGTTTTGGTATGTTATAGTAACTCCGAGTGATTCTTTGGTTTCTTCCTGCCCCATGAAAGCAGGGTGGAATGGAGTGGAGTTGTGCATCAATTAAAAGAAGAGACAACTTCCCACTTAGGCTCAGGATATGAAAAAGTTCTTTTTAGAGAAGGACATCTAAGCTATTAAGAACTATGTGAAAAAATCTCTGCTAATAACTAGTAATTAGAGAACTGCAAATTGAAGTGATCCTAAGGTTTTACCTCATAATTCAGATGGGCAAAGATGACAAAGAGGAAAATTACAAATGTTGGAGGGGCTATGGGAAAACAGGCATTCTAATGAAGGTTTGTTGGAGCTATGAATTGGTCTAGCCATTCAGAAAATCAGTGTGGCACTGTGCCCCCAAAGTTACTAAATTGTGCATACCCTTTGACCCACCTATGCTACTATAAGGCCCATACCCCAAAGAGATCAAAGAAAGAAGAAAAGGTCCAATGTGTTAAAAAATATTTACAACAGCTCTAGTTGTAGTAACCAAAAAACTGGAAACTAAAGGGAAGGGCCACCAATTGGGAAATGGTCAACCAAATTATGGTATATGAATGCAATGGAAAATTATCATGACAGAAGATGTGATGAAATGGACAGTTTCAGAGGAAACTGGAAAGACTTCTGTGAGCTGATGCAGAGTAAAGTGAGCAAAAATAGGAGAACAATTTGTACAATTGGCAATAGCATTATAAAAGAAAAATAGCTTTGAAAGCCTTTAGAGGGGGCAGCTAGGTAGCAAAGTGAATAGAGCACCAACCCTGGAGTCAGGAGGACCCGAGTTCAAATCCAGCCTCAGACACTTAACACTTACTAGCTGTGAGATCTTAGGCAAGTCACTTAACCCCAATTGCCCTCCAAAAAACAACAAAAAAAAGACTTTAAAATTCTGACAAATGCAATGATAAACCAGGAGTCTAGAGGACTAAAGATGAAACATTGGAGGGACTTTCCTTGCAGAGATGTGATGACAAGAAGGGACAATGGTAAGTATTTATT
This sequence comes from Petaurus breviceps papuanus, assembly GCF_028583685.1. Taxonomy (NCBI): domain Eukaryota; kingdom Metazoa; phylum Chordata; class Mammalia; order Diprotodontia; family Petauridae; genus Petaurus; species Petaurus breviceps. The sequence goes on from NW_027187316.1 coordinate 8,737,974, forward strand.
AAGTGCCTATTATGTACCAGGCACTGTGCTCAGTCCCTTACAAACATCTCATTTGATGGGCTTAAAATGCAGAATGAGACATACATTTTTAACATGATCCATATAGGAATTGGTTTTGCTAGACTATTCATATTTGTTATGAGAGGTTTCTTTTTCTTGTAGAAAAATTGTTTAATGGTGGAGGAAGGGCAGTGGGAAGGAAAGATAGTAAATAAATGCTCATAAAAATTAAAAACAGGGGCGGCCAGGTAGCACAGCGAGTAAGAGCACCGGCTCCAGTGTTGAGAAGACCTGGAGATCGAATCCCGGGCTCAGACACTCAGCACCCACCCAGAAACACCTGGCCGTGTAACCTTGAGCAAGTTACTTAGCCCCAATTGCTTAGGGGCAGCCAGGTGGCTCAGCGAGTAAGAGCACCGGTTCTAGTGTTGGGATGACCTGGATCAAATCCCGGCCTCGTATACTCAGCACCACACCCAGAAATAACTGGCCATGTAACCTTGAGCAAATTACTTAACCCCAATTGCTTAAAATAAATAAATAAATAAAATTAAAAACAAAAAAGGCTGAGCCCAGAAAAGCAGATAGGGCTTAGCCCATTTACTCCTAGGCATTAGTGACATCAATGAAAAAAATATTAATTTTACTTCAAACTAATAATCAGTCATGGCAATAGAAGTATAAGTAAGGCCTTAAATTATTTTGTTCTGCTTACCAGGGCTCTTTATACAGACACAGCAAATTTATATTTCCACATCTTTTAAAAAAAAAATTATACATCCCAGGCAGGTAGGTGGCAGTCCTGGAATCAGGAGGACCCGAGTTCAAATTTGGTTTCTTGACACACTTACTAGCTGTGTGACCTTGGGCAAATCACTTAACCCCAATTGACTTGCCTTCCCCCCTCCAAAAATAAAATTAAATTTACCGTCCTCTATATCTTTTTCTTTTTGTCTTTTTGGAAGGGGGAAGGCCGGGCAATTGGGGTTATGTGACTTGTCCCTAAGGACACACAGCTAGTATATCTTTTTCATATGTTAGGTTTGTCTTATCTAATAGTGCCATCAGAGCAAGACAAGAGACCATGAATTCTATTCCCTAGTTTTTCTTCTCTTTTTTTTTCTTCAGTGTCTAAGACAGTGTTTACCACATCATAAAATCTGAGAGTCTTGGGCATATAAGAGGTCATTTAGTCAGACCTTTATCAAAGGGCCCTTTAACCTCTCCCTGAACACTGACAGGCAAGGAAGGAACTTGCTTACTCCCAACATAGCCCATTTTTCTATTGGACAGCTGTCACTGTTTGAAAGTCTTTCCTATAAAGGTTTTTTTTTTTTAAGTTTATTCCTTAAAATTTTTTTTAAAAGAACAAGTTGTCTCCAAGATTTAGAAGATGGACATTCAATAGAATCTTCCTCTTTACTTTTAATTTTCCACAGGGGTATCCATAGCAATTGTCCTTGAAATTGAGGAAGCTGATGATGTTAAATAGTATCTGGTGTTTTGTTTTGTATTTTCTCTGTCTCTGCATGTCTTTCTCGCTTTCTCTAGGTAGACTGGTTGACTGTCTCTCCTTATAAGATCTTAAGACAAGGTTCTTCCTCACACAGCAACCTGGGGAGGGGTTGGAGCCAGCTCTAAGTATCAGAGTTAAATATTGCTCGCTTGGGTGAGAGCATTTACATCTCAGAAATGCAAAGATGCTACAACTCAGCACTTGATTAATTATGCTGTTAACTGTCTAGACTTAAGAAAATAATGGGGAAAATGTTCATAAAACAAATTAAACTTGAAAGTATGTTGTGGCTGCAATTCCTCACCTCCTCCCAAATCAGTTGTTAAACATTTACCAGCACACTGCTGCTTGCCCACCATGGACCTGGCATAAACGCCACATCCAGTATCTTGAACAGTTTCATCATTGTCCCTGACAATGTATCCTGACCAGATTCTTAGAGCAGTTGAGGTCATAGTCTCATTGACTTAAAGCTGAAAGGAACCTCAGAAGCTGCCTACTCCAACCCCCTCATTTTACAGATGAGGAAACCGATGTTCCAGGTCATATGGGCAGTAAATATCAGAGAGGAAATTTGAACCCAGGTTCTCCGACTCTAGGATCAGTATTTATTTCACTGGACTAAACTGCCTCTTGTCAGAGCAGGAGATTACCTTCCCAGGGCTATACCACAAACCCATGGGCAGTGTGGAAGACCCAGTATTAACTACAGCAGAGAACCCAAATGTGTACTATCTACCCAGAAACAGGGACTTCTCAGACCTATTACTAGCACAAGGTAAATGGGGCTTTTCCCCAGGGGTTGAGGTTGGCAGGACTATCTCCATGGAGGTATCATGGAACCCTATCTCAGTCCCCAGGGGTACAGATCCAGATCCCAGCTACCACTCCCAGGGATTCTTGGCCATGGACCTGCTTAATACTGCCCTTCCCTGCCTTCCCCACATAGGAAAAACAGATAGACTCTCTCTGCTACAGCAATTGCACCTGCTGGTGAGAATGAGATTGGTCTCCGCTGCAGAATTACCCTCCCTTCTCCACTCTGGCCTCCCCAATTACTCAATGTGAATATGCCCCAGTCATACTTAAGGCACAGTGTCTGGAAGATAAAAAAAAAAGTGCTTACTAAATGCTTGTTGACTTTACTTGATTTAACTCCTTATGGCTGACCAATTATGACTTTGGGATCTCCTCATACTGGAATGTCCTGCAGGTTGGAGAAGGGACAGTTAGTAGTGGCCAAGATGGGGTGTTGTGTGCATTTTGAACTGTTTTGGTCAGAGTTCTCTCTTTTACTGGGGAGATCTGATCAACAACAGTCTCAGTCTTCTTCAATTCCAGGGTTCCAAGAACCTTGCTTTAGCAGTCTGTCTTTGAACTGGCAGAGCTTCCATTGGCCAGTGGGAATCTGAAGGGTGGTAGACAGGAGTAGGGTTTCCAGAAGGCAGCTTGTAATTTTGATAACAGCCTTCAGCCTTCTGACCTATCAGGAGAGTCCAACTGCAATAGGAGAAGGTTCTAAGTTCTCAGAAACCATGAGGACTCATTTGACAACCCCATCATTCAAGGTCTGATCAAATCATCCCATTCTATATGGGGAATGACACATGGTAGGTCACAAATAGCCATACCAACAAGTATAGAAATTACTGTTAGCCACAGCATACTTTATCCAGAGAAAGTAATCCTGAGAGCAAAAACAATGTTTTCTTTTTTTTCTTTCAATTTTCTTTGCCTCTTAGCATTAAAAATAATAATAAAATAAAAAGGTTCTTTACTATCTTTTAGGTATAAAAATGATACCTCTGAGCCCTTGGCAAATAGGAAGATAAGTACTCAGATATGTTTCATCAGTAGCAGGAATACAATACATCATTCCATCCTCACCCAGCTAGGGGTACATAAATTCTTTGAAGACAGGGACTGTTGCATCTTTGAATTCGTATCGCCAGTGCCTATGGGTGTTTAACCTGCATGGGAGCTGATAATAAATACTTGTAAAACCATCCTTTCTGTCCTGGTCCCCAGGGTCCCTAGTCATTCCATTATCATATCACTGTGATTCTAGCTATCTGGAAAGTAGGATGGAGCCCTTAAATTGGCCTCAACTGTCTGCTTTGGGCATCCTGAAGATGTTTCATTATTAGCCCTGATTAAATGGGTGAGAGTTCTAAAATATTCATCAAGAAGGCATAATAAAGTTTGAGTGAGGCCCGAGCAGAAGGAGATAGAATCCATAAGGGAAAAATATTGGGAAGGATGAGAGAAAACATTAGTAGACTTTTTGTCCTCATCTCATTTCTTATTCTCTAAACTCCTCTAATACATCATGGGTAATTTTATTTCTTAATTAATTTTTTAAATGAACAAGCATTTATCCGTTTTCCCTTCCCATGGAGGGAAAAAAGAAAAATAAAACCCTTATAACAAATAGATCATCAGCAGTTTGGGGGAAGGGGATTCTGTTAAATGAAAGAATGAATGGATAGATGGATGAGGGGTCTAGTTATGCCTTGTCCGGTAAATTCAAGCCAGAGATAACTTGTACCTTTTTTAGTTGTACCTCTTTTTTGTGTTTGTTTTAGTTGTACCTCTTTCTCTGCTTAGCTAGGATCATTTATCCTGACTGTGAACTGTGTTATACCTGATTGAGGGAAATTGTTGTCATTTGTCAATCAGGTCTGACTTTCCATGACCCCATTTGGGGTTTTCTTGGCAGAGATGCTGGAGTGGTTTGCCATTTCCTTCTCCAGCTCATTTTATGGATGAGGAAGCTAAGGCAAACGGGGTTAAGTGACTTGCCCAGGATCACACAGTTAGTAAGTATCTGATGAGTAAGATGAGTCTTCCTGACTCCAGGCCCAACATTCTATCCACCACTAAGTAAGTGTTAAGTTTGAAGACAGATATTTCCCCCCAGGGCAAATTTCAGACCCTAGAGAAGATGCAAACAAGAGAGGTGGGGTGAGTTACTATTTTTCAAGCAGGAATACAAGGCAGAATTTCCTCTCTTTCTCATTTTCCCCCACCACAGCTGTCTATCTAAGTTTCTTTTAGATTCTCTTATATCCCTAGATATTATGTAGACTTGAGGTTAGAGTTGACTACTTGAGGGTAAGCTCCTGAAGGACAAATATTCCATCTTATTTATCTTTCTATTTTTATGCATTAAAGATCGAGGCTGCCGTTGGTCAGATCTCCTGGGTGAAAGAGAATTCTGACCAGGACAGTTGAAAATGCACAAGACAAGGTACTACTATGTATCAATTTTTCCACTCCTCCTTGCTGAAGCCTTGAGCTCTGTTTTGAAAGTATTAGGTCCTAAATAAATAGTTGTTGATTGTTGAATGAATAACCAGAGCCCTGACCAGCATTAATTGTGTTAGGTATAGATTGCCAAATTTAAACTTCAAAAATCAAAATTAATGGTGGAGCCAAGATGGCGGAGTAGAAGCACGACCTTCCCGCAGCTCCGGCTTCCACCCTCCCCAATCCATGTAAAAAGGGGACTCTAAACAAACTTTGGAGCTGCAGAACCCACAAAATGACACAGAGAAGCTAACCTCCCACTGAGGACACCCCAGCAAGCTGACAGGAATCCAGCACAGTGCTCTGGGAGCAGAGCCCAGCCCCATGCCAAGGCTTTAGCCCCAGGGCGGGCCTGACCCTCCGCTGGCCAGAGGGACTCCAGATCAGCAGCAGCTGTGGCCGTTTCCAGATTTATCAATACATAGACACAAAGGACAAAGTGAGAGGTCAGTACAGTCTGAACTTTGGGACCAGTAAGTGGGAGTGCATGGCTTTTACCCCCAGGGTGAAAAGCCGCTGAGACACCGGCACAGCCAGCCAGTGCCATATGGCAGCTTCAGCTCTTGGCCTGCAGAGTGTAGGGGGACCAAGCACCAGTCTGAGGGGTAATCGCTCTTGCTTTAACCTGCTTGGATCTGGATTGCAGTCTAGGGTGGAGGTCCTGGGGTGTGTGTCCAGCCTGCCAGAGCATGTGGAGACCTCAGAGAGGGCACCCATCTAATACCTCCGGCAGCTGAGAAAACCCTAGCGTTTGGGACGAAAGCTCCCCTGTCTGGTGGCAGAGTCCTACTGTGGCAAAAAGACCAAAAGTCAAATAATTGAGTGGCAAAATGAGTAGACAAAGGAAACAAAGCAGACAGAAGATTCCAACATTACATTCCTATTTGGGGGACAAAAAGGAGCAAAGCATGGAACAGGAGGAAGACAGTGAAGTCAGAACTCTTGCACCAAAAGCTTCAAAGGAAAATAAAAACCGGTTACAGGCCGTAGAGGACCTTAAGAAAGATTTTGAAAACCAAATAAGAGAAGTGGAGGAAAAATTGGGAAGAGAAATGAGAACAATGCAAGAAAATTATGAAATGAGAGTCAACAGCCTGACTGAGGAAAATAATACCTTAAAAAACAGACTGACTCAAATGGGAGGCCCAAAAAGGCAATGAGGAGAAGAATGCCTTAAAAAGCCGAATTTTCCTGATGGAAAAAGAATCTCAAAAACTCAGTGAGGAGAATCATTGCTTCAGAATTAGATTGGAACAAATGGAAGCTAATGACTTTATGAGAAATCAAGATGCTGTTAAACAGATCCAAACAAATGAAAGAATAGAAGACAATGTGAAATATCTCATGGGAAAAACCACTGACCTGGAAAATAGATACAGGAGAGATCATTTAAAAATTATTGGACTGCCTGAAAGCCATGACCAAAGTAAGAACCTAGAAATCATCCTCCAGGAAGTTCTCAAAGAAAACTGCCCTGATGTTTTAGTACCAAAGGGCAAAATAGAGGTTGAAAGAATCCACCGATCACTTCCTGAAAAAGATCCCAAAAAAGAAAACTCCTAGGAATATTATAGCCAGGTTCCGGAATTCCCAGATTAAGGAATGTTACAAGCAGCCAGGAAGAAACAATTTGAATATTGTGGAAACACAATCAGGATAACCCAGGATCTGGCAGCTTCTACACTGAGGGATCGAAGGGCTTGGAATATGATAATCTGGAGGGCAAAGGAGCTGGGATTAAAACCAAGAGTCACCTACCCAGCAAAACTGAGTATCATGTTTCAGGGGAAAATATGGTCATTCATTGGAATAGAGGACTTTCAAACATTCTTGCTGAAAAAACCAGAGTTGAATAGAAAATTTGACATTCAGATACAAGAAGCAAGAGAAGCATGAGAAGGTAAACGGGGAAAAGGAATCATAAGGAACTTATCAAAGTTGAACTATTAACATTCCTACATGGAAAAAACAATAATTTTAACTTATCAAACTTTTCTCAGTAGTTGAAGGGATTAGAAATATTTATATTTGTCTATATATGAGGGCATATGGGCATATGAATACAAATGTGAATGTGTGTATATATGTTTACAGGTATACATAGATAGAGGGCACAGGTCCAATTTAACATGAAGGAATGATACTTAAAAGGTGAAATTAAGAGGTGAGAGGAATATAATGAGAGATGGGGAGAGACAGATGGGGTAAACTATCTCATACAGAAGAGGCAAGGAAAAATGGTTACAATGGAGGGGAAGAATAGGAAGGCAAAAGGGAATGGGTCAACCTTATTGCCATTGAATTTGGCTTGAGGAGAAAGTGAAATACACACTAAATAGGGTGTATTTCTCACCCTCCAGGAGAACAGGGGGGGAAGGGGATGAGAGGGGGGATGATAGAAGGGAGGGTAGGCTGGGGGGGAGGGAGGTTAGAAGCACTCACTTTTGAAAATAGACAGGATCAAACTGGAGAGTAGAGCGGGTGGGAGGTGGGATGGGAGGAGGGAAGTGTAGTCAGTCTTTTACAATGTATCTACTATGTTATTGTTTTGCATTAGGAACACATGTGCAACCTATACTGAACTGCGTATCTTCCCAGTAGGGGTGGGTAACGGGAAAGGAGGGGAATGAATCTGGAATTGAAAGTTTTGAAATCAAATATTCAAATATGTATATATATGTATACATGTGTGTATATATATTTATATATATTATTAATACCATCTTACATGTAATTGGGAAATGGGATGTGCAGGCACTGAGGCATAGAGATCCACTGGAAAAGTGGAAAGGGGTATGGGGGAAAATGTGGGAGAGAGCAGATTGGAGGAGGGGATATCCTGTGGGACTGCTATTTTGGGGCGGTGGGTGGAGGAGAAATGGGGAGAAAATTTGTAACTCAAAATCTGGCGGAAACGGATGATGTAAATCAGAAGTTAATAAAGCATTAAAAAAATAAAAATTAATCATGGTATGTTTATCATATTGATGAAAGTGTTGGGAGGAGGGTAGGGGAAAAGAGAAGGAATCAAGATGACTTTTGAGTTAAAAATGGAGGGAGGGCAAAATTGCTTCCATGTACCTGATTAGCAATTATGACAGAAAAAGAAGGTCAGCAGGTTCCCCTGTCCTTCCATGGCCTTTTCATTAGCCACTTTCTCCCTTATTTTGACTGAAGTTGACTCACCTTACTATTTGAGGTGCTTCTATGTATGCATTTCTTTTTTTTAAATAACTTTCTTCAATTAAAAAAAGCATCTATTTTTTCTCTATCTCACATCCTCCTCCCTGAAAAAGGAAAAACAAAACCCTTGTGACAAATATGCATAAGTCTTCATGCATTAATTTCAACCTGTTGGGAGTGAAGTTATGATGAGTCAAGCAAGCCCCTACATTTATTAATTATTGTATGCAGAAACTGCACATGAAAATCCCATTTAGAAGACTCCCTTTCCCAAGCAGAATACAGATTTGTATTCTGGGCAACTCTTTTTACTTGCATGTTAAAAGCTGAGTTTTCAAAAAAATAAATAAATGAAAATAAATTTTAAAAAAAAGCTGAGTTTTCTTTGAAGGATAGGTGTTTGTCACCCTCAGTGTTTGCATGCTAAAATTTCAAGTTTTTTCTTTCTAACTTTTGCAAAAGGTTTTTTTTTTTTTATCTGTTTTCCTCTTCCCTACCTACCTCTGTTCCTAATGAACAAATACTCTGTGATAACTTTACATTCTTCCAAGGACATTCTTAGGATAATTATGAATAACTAAATCAGGCAAAGCACTGACCCTGAGATAATTGCTGCCTCTTGAGGTCACTGACTGTATAGATAAGAGGCTAATTATAAAAATCTGTCCCTTATTGGTTTTGCCCCAAACAGCAGCCACCTACTTCTGAAGTCACTGAAGGTCTTGAATGCGTGCCATAACTGAGATGCCTGAAAATCTACCTGTTGGCTCAACCACATGTGTCTTGGTTAATTAGTGTTCCAAAAATCTTTAAGGCCAATTGAAAAGCATGATTATCAATAAGAAAATAAGTAATCATGTGATGCTTTTTTTCGATATGGGTTGTCCCAAAAGTCTTAGTGCAGTTTTAAACTGGTAAAACTTAACTGTACTAAGATTTTGGGGACATCTGATATAAGTATAGGAGGTAAGCTCTGACTCATTCTCTCAAAACCAGAAGATCAAGATTCCAGGTTCCCTGAGTGGCTTGGGATGGCTTTTTTAGATAAACCTCCATCCATTGTGTGTCTTTCATGGTTAGGGAACCAATGATTAGAGTTTCAGTTCCATTGAGCCACTTAATGTCAATTATTTAGCCTTGGGATTCTCCCAGAGGTAGGCTTCCCGTTTTTTTTTTTTTCCGTGTAGAAAGACACCATGAGCAATTCAGTCTCAAACTATTGCCTGTGATCATTATAAAGATGTGAGTGCTTGTATTGGTGCTCCAGAAGCTGTTAGAGAAGAAGGAATTCTATACCTCAGGAAGATTATGTCACTCAACCATAAGGACCTAAGCAGTCCCTAGTAGGACAATACCTGGCACATAGTAGGTTCTTAAGAAATGTTTGCTGACTTACTGCCCTGTCCTCAATATCCAACTGTGCAGCTGTAATATGTCCTTTAATGTTATTATTTTATCGATTAGTCTTATCCAGCTTTTTGTGACCCCATTTAGGGTTTTCTTGGCAGAGATAATGAAATGTTTGCCATTGTCTACTCCAGCTCATTCTGTCGATGAGGAAACTGAGGCAAACAGGGTTAAGTAACTTGTCCAAGATCACATAGCTAGTAAGTGTCTGAGGGCAGATTTGAGCTTGGGTCCTCCTGACTCCAGGGCTGGCACTCTATCCACTGAGCCACTTAGCTGCCCCATGTCCTTTAATAATCAGTCAATAAACATTTATTAAGCCACTGCTTTGTGCTAGGCACAGTACTAAGCACTAGGGCTACAAATAAGAAAATAGATTGTCCCTGCCCTTATAATCTAATGGGGGAAAATAACACAAAAAAGGAAGCTGAAAATCCAGAGGGGATGGTTCAAGGACAATCGGGGAAGGGACTTAACATGAGGGACATGATAGAGAAGTCAGAGAAGTCCCAAAATAGTGCAACTAAATGAGAAATGCAATGCTTTGAGCCAAGTTCCCTCCTTAAATGCCAGCTTTGGACCCTGGTAGAAGTGCCACATGTAGTTGGGTTAGACAGGTAGGTATCATCTGTCAGAGGGGTAGCTGATGTGGCCTGGTACAGGAAGCATTCCTCTAGACTGATGCAGCCACCCCCTATGTGGTCACTGAAGGAGGAAAGAGAGAAGATTGGGTACCAATGGTTGGGGGACCTTATGGATCCTAACCCAGCTTCTTCTCATCCTGGACTAGGGTTTAAACTTTAAAATCATTCACATACAGTATTTCACAAGCTTATAAAAAATATTTTTTTTTTGCTCTCATTTCCCATTCAGATTCTTATCTCTTTCTTAACTTCCCATGAGGTAAAAAGAAAAAAACATTTGTGTTACAGAGTAAAGTACATTTAGTACATGAAATTAGAGTTTAAAAAACAAAAGTCTTAAAAACAACTTTCCAAACAGTTGGCATTCCACCAATTCATTAAAGGAATCCACTTCCTCATCAGACTGCTCACTTGAAAGCAAGGGACTGTTTTCTTGAGATTTGTTTGATTTTAAATCTGGTGTTTGGCACAGTAACTGGCACCCAGTAGGTACTTAATAAATGCTTGTTGACTTGACTTGATTCCCCCAGAGGTGATTTTTGAAGAAGAGTTATCCATCCTTCCCTCCTCCTCGATATCCAGTCACAAAATGAGGAAAATTCAGTCTCATATCATAGAAAAATGACAACCTTCCTCTGCCTCCTAAAAAGGCAGCTGACAACTCAGGAATTTTTTAAGGGTTTACTATGTGCTAAGTGCTGGAAATATAAATGTAAACAAAGAGAAAGTCCCTGCCCTCGAGAAACTGACATTCTAATGGGGAAGGCAACACTGAATAAGAAGGAGAAGAAGACACAAGGGCAGGGGCCTGATGGAAAAGTCAGGGTTTTGGGAAATAGAGAGATAGTTGATCAGGGTGCCCTTCTTAAAAAGAGGTTCTTTTTTTTTCTTGTGTGTATTTTACTATATACTTTTTTAAAAAATTATTTTACACTTAAATACAAAATGAGAAAAGAAAAAACATTGCTGTGTACACAGCAGACCATAAGAGAGGATTCAATATAAAACGATAAATTTCCATTTTAAGAAAAACTATATAATAAATGCTACACATTATTTTCAAAGCTGCCCAGCTTTTCTTTACTTCCTTGTTGGTTTTCTTTTATTCTCTGATGTGCACTTTTTAACTTTTTTTCCCCTTCCTTCCTCTCCCCCCTTCCCTACTAAAGAGGGCTACAATTAAGCATGGATATCTATATCTATATCTATATCTACACACACATATATACATACATATATACAAATACATAGATATCTTTTAAAATACACACACATATATACACTCACATACATATATATTTATTTCCTCCTATTATCTATTTATTTGAAGATGGATAGCATCTTCCATCATAAGTCCAAGTCTTTCCACATTTTTCTGAATCAATCAGCTTATTATTTCCTACTCCATAACAATATTCCTTTCTGGATTTAAACAGCATTTTCTTTCATAGGATCTTTGAGATTAATTTGGGTACTTATTATACTCAGAATGACTTGGTTGCTCAAAGTTGTTCTTAAAACTATACTGCTATATTACATGTTCTCGTGGTTCTGCTCATTTCATTCTTCATCATTTCATGGAGGTCTCTCCATGCATTTCTAAAATCTTTGAGTTCATCATATAGCAGAGTAATATTCCATCATGAACATATACTACAATTTGTTTAGCCATTTCCCAATTGACTGGCATCCCCACAATTTCTAGTTCTTTGCCACCACAAAGATCTTCTATAAACATTTTAGGACATGTAGGTTCTTTTCCATTTTCCCTAATCATCTTGGGAAACAGACCTAATAGTGGTATTGTTGGGTCAAAGGATATAGGCAGTTTAATAACTCTTTGGGCATAATTCCATATCTCTCTCTAAAATGGTTGGATCATCTCACAGATCCACCAACAATTAATTAAGTTCCCAGTATTTCCATATCCCTTCCAACATTTGTCACTTTCCCCTTCTATCATTTTAGCCAATTTGAAAAGCAAAAAATGATATTTTAAGGTTGTTTTAATTTGCATTTCTCTAATCAATAATTATTTAGATCATTTTTTCATATGACTATATATTGTTTTGATTTCTTCGTAAAACTGTTCATATCCTTTGACCATTTATCAATTGGGGACTGACTTGCATTCTTATAGATTTGACAAAGTTCTTTATGTATTTGAGATATGAGACAGCTATATCTGAGGAACTGTCTATGTAATTTTTTCCCCATTTTTCTGTTTTCCTTCTGACCTTGGCTAAATGTTTTATTTGTACAAATTTTTTTTCATTTAATGTAATCAAAATTATCTCTTTTACATCTCACAACACCCTCTGTGTTGTTTGTTCATAAATTGTTCATCATAAGTTTGATAGGGTTCTTCAAATTTTCTTGTAATATCTCCCTTTATATCTATGTCATATATTCTTTTGACCTTATCTTGGTAAATAGTGGAAGATATTGGTCTATGTCCAATTTCTGCTAGGCTGCTCTCCATCTTTCCCAACAATTTTTGCCAAATAATGAATTCTTATCCCAAAAACTTAAGTCTTTACACTTGTCAAACACTGGGTACCTATATTTGTTTGCTGCTGGAGATTGTGTATCTACTCTGTTCCACTGATCTACCTTTCTATTTCTTAGCCAGTACCAGATAGTTTTGATAATTACTGTCTTATGTTATAGTTTGAGATCTGGTACTGCTAAACCTCCTTCCTTTACATTTTTTCCCATTAGTTCCTTTGATATGCTTGATCTTTTGCTCTTCTAAATGAATTTTGTTATTATTTTTTTCTAGCTCTGGAAAATAATTTTTTGGTAATTTAATTGTAATGACATTGAATATATAGATTAATTTTGGTAAAAATGTTATTTTTATTATATTGGTCCTGCTTACCCATGAACAATGAATATTTCTCCACTCATTTAAATCTGATTTTATTTGTGTAAAACATTTTTTATGATTTTGTTCATATAGATCGTGGGTTTGTTTTGGTAGATGCATTTTATACTGTCTAGGGTTATTTTAAAAGGGGTATCTCTAGCTATTTCTTCCTGCAGGATCCTGTTCACAATATATAGAAATGTTGATGATTTATGTGGATATATTTTATATTCTGCTACTTTGCTGAAATTGTTCATTATTTCAATTAATTTTTTAGTTGTGTCTGTAGGATTTTCCAAGTATATCATCATATCATCTGCAGAAAGACATACTTTTATTACCTCATTCCCTATTCTGATTCTTGCTATTTCTTTTTCTTCTCTTATTGTTATTGCTAGGATTTCCCATATAACATTGAATAATAATGGTGACAGTGGACATCCTTGTTTCATATCTATTCTCCCTGGGAAGGCTTCTAGCTCATCCCCATTACAAATAATACTTGATAATGGCTTTAGGTAAATGCTTCTTATCAGTTTAAGGAAAAGTCTATTTATGCCTATACTTCCAAGTGTTTTTTTTTTTAATAGAAATGAGTGTTGTACTTTATCGAGTGCTTTTTCTAAATCTATTGATATTACCATATGATTTTTGTTACTTCTATTATTGATATAATCAAGTATGTTAAACCATACCTACATTTGTAATATAGCATTGTAATATTTTAGCTAGTATTTTATTTAGGATTTTTGCATTCACATTCATTAATGAAGTTGGTCTATAATTTTCTTTCTCTGTTTTTACTTTTCCTGGTTTAGGTATCAGTATCATATTTGTTTCATAAAAGGAGTTTGGTAAGACCACTTCTTTACCTATTATTCCGAATAATTTATTTAATTTTGGAATTAGTTGGTCTTTAAATATTTGATAAAATTCACTTGTAAATCTCTCAGGTCCTGGTGCTTTTTCCTTAGGAAGTTCATCTATGGACTGTTTAATTTCTTTTTCTAAAATAGGTCTATTTAGATATTCTAGTTCCTCTTCTGCTAATCTGGGCAGTTTGTGTTTTTGTAAATATTCCTTCATTTCACTTAAGTTATTAAATTTATTGACAAATAATTGATAAAAAATAACTCCTTAAAATTGCTTTGATTTCATCTTCTTTAGTATTATATTCACCCTTTTCATTTTTGATACTGTAATTTGGCTCTCTTCTTTTTAAAAATCATATTAACCAATGGTTTATCATTGATTTTTTTGTAGCACCAATTCTGAGTTTTATTTATTAATTCAATGGTTTTCTTATGCTCAATTTTGTTAATTTCACCTTTAATTTTTAGGATTTCTAATTTAGTGTCTAACTGGGGGATTTTTAATTTTTCTTTTTCTAGTTTTTTTAATTGCATACCCAGTTCTTCAGTTTATTCTTTTTCTTTTTTTGCTTTTTGGAGGGCAGTTGGGGTTAAGTGATTTGCCCAAGGTCACATGGCTAGTTTTTGTGTCTGAGGCCAGATTTGAACTCAGGTCCTCCTGACTCCAGGGCCGGTGCTCTATTCACTGCACCACCTAGCCGTCCCCTTTTTCTTTTTTATTGATATAAGCACTTAGAGATATGAATTTTCCACTGATTACTGCTTTTGCTATATCCCATAAGTTTAATATATTGTTTCATTATTGTCATTTTCTTTAATGAAATTATAGATTGTTTCTATCATTTGTTCTTTAACCCATACATTTTTTAAGATTAGGTTATTTAGTCTCCAATTAGTTTTTTTCTATGTTTCCATGGTCCCTTATTAAATGTAATTTTTATTGCATTGTGGTTTGTAAAGGGAGCATTTAATATGTCTGCTTTTAACTATAAAATTTTTGTGCCTTAATATATAGTCAATTTTTGTAAAGGTACCATGTACCACTGAGAAAAAGATGTATTCCTTTCTATTTCTATTCAGTTCTCTCCAGATATCTATCATAAATCTAACTTGTCTACAATTCTATTCATTTCCTTAACTTCTTTCTTATTTTTTTGTTAGATTTGTCTAGTTCTGAGGTGGATTAAAGCCCCCCCACTGTTATAGTGTTACTATCTATTTCTACCTGTAATTCATTTAATTTTTCTTTTAAAAATTTAGATGCTTCATTATGTATCCTGATGTAGTTTCTCTGCTTATCTTTTTTAACTAAATCTATTTTAACTTTGATTTTATCTGATATCATGATTGTTACCCCTGCTTTTTTTCACATTGACTGAGGCATAATACATTATACTCCAGTCCTTTATTTTAACTCTGTGTGTATCTCATTTTAAAATATGTTTCTTATAAGTAGCATATTGTTGGATTCTGATTTTTAATCCCTTCTATCTACTTCCATTTTATGTGTGAATTCATCCTATTCACATTCAAAGTTATAATTACTATTTGTATATTTCCCTCCATCCTATTTTTCTTACTATTGTCCTTCTCAGCCTCTCTTTCTACCTTATCCCTCCTCTAGTTTACTTCTAATCACTACCTCTTTATTCCACACCTTTTTAAAGAATCTTTCCCTTACCTCTTCCCTTACTCTTTTTTCCCTTACTCTATTCATTTTTCTATGGGTCCCTCCTTTTCTGCATCCTCCACCCTCCTAAAACTTAATCTACTTACCCTTTTATATCCCCCCCATTATATTCCATTACCTTCTTATTTCTTTATAAATTTAGAAGACTTTTATAATCTTCTAGATGTATATTTTTTTCTTCTTTAACTTTGATCCGATGAGGGTAGAGTTCCAACACTACCAACCCTCCACCCCAACCTGATTCCTCTAAATGAATTCTCTCCTCTTGAACTTCATTTGCATGAGATGATTGTTCTTTTTACCTTTTCCTACACAATTTTGCTTTTTAGATTCACCACACCATACTTAGCTCTTCCCCAAACTTTTTTTTAACTACCTAATTATTAATGACAATCTTAATCATATGGTTTATGTTTCCATGTATAAAAAGTAAACAGGTTGTCTTATTGAATCCCTTATAATTGGTCTTTGATGTTTACCTTATATTTCTCCTGGATCTTATATGTCAAATTTTCTATTAAGTTCTGGGCTTTTTGAGACAAAATCCTGAAAGTCTGTCAAGTCATTGAATATCCATTTCTTTTCTTTCAGGATTATTCTTAACTTTGCTGGGTAGGTTCTTTTGGGCTGCAACCCCAGTTCTTTTGCCATTCCATATGTAGTATTCCAAGATCTGTGGTCTTTTAGTGTAGCAGCTGCTAGGACTTGTGTAATTCTAATTGTGACTCTGCAGTAAATGAATTGGTTTTTCTTGTTGATAATGATATTTTCTCCTTAAACTGGGGGCTTTGGAATTTGGCTACGATATTCCAGTAGGTTTTCCTCCTGGGATCTTTTTCAGGTAATCAGTGAATTTTTTTTCTATTTCTACTCCCACCACTTCTAAAACTTCAGGGCAATTTTCTTTAATTATTTCTTGTATTATTGTATCAAGATTTTTTTTTTAATTGTAGCTTTCAGGTAGTCTGATTAGTCTTTTCTCTTCTTGATCTGTTCTCCAGATTATTTTTCTTATGAGGTGTTTCACATTCTCTCATATTTTTCTTATTCTTTTTATTTTATGATTTTTTGGTATCTTGTAACGTCACTTGCCCGGTTCTAGTTTTCAAGTAGTTGTTTTCTTCCTTAAGATTCTGAATCTCCTTTTCAAGTTGGTTGACTTTCTTTTCATAACTTTCTTGGTTTTCTTGGATTGTTTTTTTTTTCCTAATTGTTCCTCAGTCTCTCTTATTAGATTTCTAAAGTCTTTTTTAAGTTCTTCCAAGAACTCTTTCTGGGCAGGTGATCATTCAACATTACCTTTTGAGGTAGGAGAGGGTTTTTTTTCAATATACTCCTCTGAAAATGAACCCTGGTCTTCTCTATTCCCATAGTAGCTGTCTATGGTTGGATTCTTTCTCCTTTGCTTCCTGATGTTTATTTTATTTTATTTTTTTAGAAGTTTATTATTATAATCCCTCTAGTCTTAGGGTGTGGGGATGGTGCCTCTGGTCTCAGTGCCTTCTTACTGTTATTTTCTGAACTTTGTCCAGGACCCAACCTCAGTATTCTTTTACCCTTCCAAGCCACAGCTAGGGCCCCCAGCCATACTAAGCTAGAAATGTTCTTGCTCCCTGAGAACCATCCAGTGGCTATAATGTTCAGTTTCTCCTTTGGCCTAGAACCAAAACCAAGAACTCATCTCTCCTGAAGTGCCCACAGTCAGCAGCATACCACTCCACAGCTTCTGCACTCATTGGATGTATGTTGGTTCCTGTAATGGAAATGCAAATTTAAAGTTCTTCCCTGCCCCTAGGCCCTTTGATAGGCTTAAGAGACTCTGAGAACATTCCTTGATTTGAAAATGTACTCTGCCTCCTAATAGGCTGAATGTGGTCACATGGAGCCTGTGGCAGGAGGCTTGGTTTTCAGGAATGCCCACACCTTGATGCTGTGTGATTGAGCAGTGGGTCAAGATGGTGGTTACATTCTCTGACCCAGGAGAAGGCTATATAATCCCTGATGTGAGGCTTTGTTTTGGGGCTCACTTTGAGAAGTGTTCTGTGATTTGATCAGATGAGACTCTGGGAAGCCGTTGTTGAGAGCCCCCCAGCTTTGAAAAACCCAGATATTGATTTGGTATGGATGTAATGGTTGGACAGTTTGGAAACCTGTCTACTTGATCTGTTTTTCTGTCTTGATAATTCTGTCTGTATACTCTGAAGTTCGGGGTGCTGACCTTTTCCCCCTGAACTAGGCAAACGATATATATATTTGACTGATTAAAGTAAGCTTGTTAACCCATTTTGAGTTGCTTTCTTTTAGCAAAGCAGATCTAAGAACCTGTGTTGGCAGCCACCCTGGGGACACTGGGGTGCTTGCTGCTATAGTTCCTTCTTGCCTTCAGCCACAGCCCAGAACTTTGTCTTGGCAGCACAGTTGGGCCTGGCTTCCCTCCATGGCAGAGAGTCCTTCAATCTTTCCTGTTCAGATGTCTGTGAGGTAAGAATTCCTGTGGTTGAGGCTGAGGCTACCTCCCAACCCAGCTGCCCCCAGTAGTTGTTTCAATGTAGAAAGCCTAGAAATGTTTGCACTTCTGAGGTCTTTTCACCACTCTAGTTCACCCTGATGTGCTATTTTGTCTTGTTTGTGGAAGAAATCTAGAGAGCTTGGAATTTTCTGACCTACTCCAACATCTTCCTAGAATCCACCTTCTTAAATGGAGGTTCTTAAGTCAAAGGTCACCTCTGTTACCCCTGATATCTCCTTGTGCTTCCAGCAAGGACCTCCAAGGTCCTCCTAACATATTAGCAAGCTTACCTTGTGTGAGCCTGTGTCTTGGGCATAATTTTCCATAGTCCATGAGCATTTTCCTCTGGGAAATATGTCCTCCTCCAGGCTTCTTATGAAAAGTGTCCCATCTAGGTGACCATGGCATTGACCTCACTAGGAATTTCTAGACTTTCTAAGTTGCTAATTCTGATCACTGGGTACCTGAGGGGTGGGATTGAAGAGGAGGCTGAAGGGAAGAAAAAGGGAGGGGGGGGAGAAAGGGAAGGGGGAGAGAAGAAAGATAGGGAGAGGGAAAGGGAGAGGGAGAGGGAGAGGGAGGGAGAAACACAGAGAAGAGAGTCAATCCTTTACTCAGTGGACAGAAGTACTCTCCATCAGTATATTGGGTGTTATCAATATTTTGGACCCATTTCTACTGGGGAATAGAAGTGGTATTATGAAGCTACACTGGCCTTGTCCCTCTGGAATGTCACTCTGGCATGTCACCAAAAAGCAGTCAAGTTCCTTATTTTTTTAATATCCCATCACATGCAGCAATTAATTATCTTATTTGCAATTTGTTACTTTCAGGGAAAACCCTTCTGAACCTCCTGCATTTTTGATAGGGAATGTTATTTTCATGGAAAGTCCAAGGGCATATGTATAAGACCAGTCTGCCTCAGCTGGTGCTTCCCTATTGAAAAGAATTATAGTAATAGGACAGTGGAGCATTGTTACATATCAAGTAGATATATTCCTGGGTAGAAGCATGAATGAATGAAAAAAAAACATTTATTAAGCATATCTTATATGCAAAAACTATGTTAAGAACACAAACAACAAAGCAAAAGACACTCCTGTTCTTAAGGAACTTACATTCTAATTGGGGAGACAATATACAAAGGAGAGTGCAGGGGAACTTTGTACCAGAAAATTACAGGGATGGTGAGTGAGTCCAAAGGAAAGAAAGAAACAAGCATTTATTTTATTTTATTTATTTGCCTTTTGGAGGGCAATTGGGTTTTAGTAACCTGCCCAAGTTTACACAGCTAGTTTTTTTGTGTGGGTGTTGTGTCTGAGGCTGGAACCGAACTCAAGACCTCCTGACTCTGGGGCCAGTGCTTTACTCACTGTGCCACCTAGCCACCCCAAAACAAGCATTTATTAAGTGCATACTGCATGCCAGGCATTTTGCTAATCCCTTTACAAATATTAACTCATTTGATCCTCACAACCATCTTGGGAGTGTGATAGTAATGGCAATTAAAGATTACCCTGTATTGGCTTGGTTTTCAAATTGATTGTGTTAAAACCCAGAGTTTGTTAATCCCACCTGTGGGATGGGCTTGTTGATGTGAAAAGAAAGTCCTGAATTGGGAGGAGCTGGTGAAGTTGATTTGGAGAGACACGAGAGAGAGGCGAGAGATCTTTTTTTTTTGGAAGCAGCACCTCGTGGAGAGAGAGAGACTAAGAGAATTACTGGTGGCCGCTTTGAATTGCCCTGGACTTTTGAGACCTGCCCCGGACTTTTGAGACCTGCCCCCTGAGCTGCCAAGGACTGAGGAGACATGGCTGTTTTGCTGGTACTTTGTCTGTCTGTTTTGATGTTATTTTGCCAGATTTGTCCACTGGTGAAAGACTGTCCTTTTGTTGAAGAAGTCCTGGAACCTGGCTGTTCGCTAAGAAGGCCTGCGACTGTCCTGCAGACAGAGAGTGAATACTGTCCACTGGTGAGGGACAGTACTGTTGTTGCAGGGGTCTGGAGACTGTCCTGCAGACAGAATGAATACTGTCCACTGGTGAGGGACAGTGCTGTTGTTGCAGGGGTCTGGGAGCCTTTCTGTTGGTTCAGAAGCCCTGAAGAAGGATTTTCTTGTTGTATGTTTACAGAAATCCTGGGAGAGGGCTTTGCTAATGTGTTCAGGGGTTCTAGGACTGTTCTACAGACAGAGGATAAATTCATGAAGGGACTGGCAATGTATCTTATGGCCTTGCTAAGCCTTGTCTCCCCAGGAACTAAGATTGCTGAGAACTTGCCTCGTGTCAAGATGAAGAAAAGACCTCCATTTGGGTATTAAGTGCTGTGTTTAAACTTGATGTAACTCTGGGGTAGATTCAATTGTGATCCTGGGGGTGGGGAACTTTTGACCTTATTGTGCTCTGTGATTGACAAATGAAGGTACTTTACCTATGTTTGGAAACTAATCTCCATTTGAGAAGAGGGGCTTTGTGGTGGACTTAATTAAGGTATAGCCTAGGGGTGGAGAAGTATTT
>NW_027187316.1:8758498-8854257 GCF_028583685.1 Petaurus breviceps papuanus
GTATTTTGAACCTGGGAAGTTGCCTTTGCTTGGTATTACATTACAGGGAGGCAGGTGTTATTATGGTACCCATTTTATAGTTGATTGAACACAGAGGTTAAGTGACTAGCATAGGTTCATACAGCTAGGAAGTTTCTGAGACTGTATTTGAACTTGAGTCTTCCTGACTTCGGACAAAGAGCTCTGAGAGTCACTGTTCCACCTAGTTTCTTCTTTTTTTTTTTTTTTGGAGGGGGAACGTAGGGTAATTGGGATTAAGTGAGTTGCCCAAGGTCATACTTAGGTCCTCCTGACTCCAGAGCCAGTGCTCTATTCACTGTGCCACCTAGCTGTCCCCTCTCCCTACCTAGCTTCTTAATATGTTGATATACTCTACTCAAGAATAGTGAGGCAGCCAGGTGGTACAATGGATAAACTGTTGGGCCTGAAGTCAGAAATACTCATCTTCTTGAGTTCAAATCTGACCTTAGATACTTACTAGCTATATGACCCTGGTAAGGTACTTTATCCTGTTTACCTCAGTTTACTTATCTATAAAATGAGCTAGAGAAGAAAATGGCAAACTACTCCAGTATCTTTGCTAAAAAAACAAAGCCAAACCCAAATGGGATCGCAAAGAGTCAGTACACAACAGTAAGAAGGACCTGAGGCTAGAGGCACCATTCTTCCACCCTAGGACTAGAGGGATTGTAATAAGTGCAAAGCTGATACAGAGAAAAGATATAGAAAATAATGGGAAACTTCAACTATCCCAACTGAACAACACTCAAGAAGAATAGCAGAGTTGATTTGATCATACTTGGGAGGGGGGAAGTCAGCAAGATATCTGGCAAGGAAGAAATGACCAAAATGAAGTGGAATATGGTGGCTAGGGCCTTCTTGAAGTAGTGGTCTGGGAAAGGTGGTCACCCCCAATCAGAGAGGCATGAGGGAGAGTGTTTGAGTGAGGACCAATGGAGGGAGAGTAAAACTGATAGTATGAAGGCTATATATCCCAACTATCCAGCCAGGAGCAGGAATTAGAATGATGAATACCAGGAAGTATAAAGCTAGTACAGAGGAAAGAAATAGAAAATTATAGGAAATTCAACTATCTGGACACTTTGCTAATGGTCTCACAGTGCTGAAAGGAGAAAAACTCAGAAATTCTTGAATTGTTTTGTTGATGGTGTCATTCTTCAGATGGGACAAGGGGAAATTGCTATTTTGCATCTCTCTGATGGAAATGATGGAAAATTTGGGAATAAAAGGACATGATATATGAGAATCCAACACAGAGAAAAGTTTAGCATAGTCTGTTTTGTGCCCTAGGTTTTAGGAGCGATTTTAAATGATTCAGGGGGGAAAAAAAGACAGGTAGAATCCCATTCTGTAAGGATATTAAGAGGCATGGAAATTACTCAAGACAAATTCTCACAACACCTATACAAAGGATTCTAAAAACAAAGCAAACAAGTACTATAAATAGACCAATGTGTCTGCACAGGGAGTTCATCAAAGCAACTAGGTTCAAAAAAATGTAACAAAGATGGAAGAGAGAGTGAACATAAAAATACAACATGGACTTATAAGAATTTCAGGAGTGTTAAAGGTCAGAATCAGTTTATTTTGACATGAGTGTTAATCAAAGAAGATAAAGGACTTATAGTGGAGTGGATGGAATGACAATAATGGACAATGGGAAGAAGGCAGAACTATTCAAATCCTGTTCTGCTTTGGTGCCCTCTCTCAAGGAGAAAGAACTTCAGACTAGAAAGGGTAGAAAAAAATGTTAAGATAAGTGAGGGCAGTAAGAGTATCTGTCTGTCCTCAATGCTTTTAAGTTACTAGGCCTGGATGAACTAGACACTAGAATAGTGGAAGAGCTTTAAGATGTTGATGCTGAACCTTGGGCAGTGATCTCTGAAAAACCCTGAAGAATGAAATAGGTGTTACAAGACTAGAGATGGGCAAATGTCCCAATTTTTTTCTCCCACAATTTTCAAAAAGAGCCAAAGGATGGACCCTTACTAGCGGATGCAGTGAATTTGACTTCGATTCCCAGCAAAATTTTTAGAATGCCTTTGTAACAAATCACTGGCCTAGGGTGATGAGGAAGCTCTCTCCCACCAGAGGGCCCCAGATCTGGGCTCAAGAGGAGTAGATCCAGTCCTGAGAGAGCCTGGACTCTTAAAAAGAGTTTGGGCTTTTTTTTCTCATTGTTTCTGTCTCTTTACATCTCTCTCCCCTCACTATAGAATCCCAAGGCAAAATCAGTTAAAGGTATGGTTCAGGCTTAAGGTCTCCCTCCCTAAAAGAAATCAGTGTCCCTTCAATAAAAAGGTATTCGTTATACAAAATAAGTAGGGAAGACATTTAAATTTCCTCTAAAGGAAACACAAAGAATGTATCAGCAAAGATTTTAAACAAGAGAAGGTCATCCATATTATACTCTCCTAGGAGATCAATAGAACATCAAACATGGAACATTTTGTGGTACTACTGAACACTCATTCAATTTTCATCTCAACCTAGCATTGTTCAGACAGCTCCCTGAGGTCCATATCTTTGGGTGAGCCAAAGCATGACTTGGTATCATTCTTTTGGAGATAGTTATTTTTTTCCTCAAAAAAGCATTGTAGTATCTGCAGAGATCACTTTCTGTTACTAGTAACTCAGATCTCTCAATGATTCCAGACATGTTAAGTCTTTGAGGTAGCTCTAGCTGGTAAATGTAGAAACTGCTGTCTTAAGATTACAACATGTTTACCTTCCTCAAGTGTCTCTTTGGTCTCTCAACTCCTCCTACACTCATCCTCTGAGATGAGAACTTTGTCTCATATTTTGATGAAAAAAAATTGAGGTCATTCACTGATAATTCCCTCTTCTCTCGCCTCTTCATTTCATATCACTCAGATGCCTTCTTCCACTGTATCCTCCTTCATTCATCTCACATGAAGAGGTGGCCTCACTACCTGCTAAGGCTAGCATTCTTGATCTCATTTTCTCCTGACTTCTCTGGCAGATTGCCCCCTCTATCATCACTACCTTCTCACTAATCTTCAAGCTCTCCCAGTCTACTGGATGCTTCCCTGCTGTATATAAACATACTGATGTCCAACTCCAATTTATCCTTCTGCCCAGATAACTATAGTTAGTCCTCTCTCTTTTTTCCCTTTCTTGGCTAAATGACTTGACAAAGTCATCTACAACTAATATTTCCATTTCCTTTCCTCTCACTGTCTTCCAAAATCTCTACAATCTGAATTCTGACCTCAACATTCAAATGGAACTGCTGTCCAAAGTTACCAATGATCTCCAAATTGCCAATTCTAATGGCCTGTTTTCAATCTTTATCCTTCTTGACCCTCTGTAGCCATTGACATTGTTAAGCACTTTCTTCTCCTAGATACTTTCTTCAATTCAAATTCTCCCATCTCCAACTACCCTATAAGATATTTAGAAGTAAATGTTCCATCAACATCTTAAAAATCAACCATTTGAAAACTGATCTCATTATCTTCTCCCCAAAACCCTATCCTCTTTCTAACTTTTCTATTATTGTCTGGAGTACAAACACCCTCCTAGTCACCCAGGCTGGAGACCTAGGTGTCATTCTCAATTCCTCATTCTCTCACTACCCAGCCCCTCCCTATTCAATTTGTTGTCAAGTCTTGTTTCTTCCTTCCAAACATTCCTCCTGTACAAGGCCTTCTGTCCTCTGACACTGCCACCACTCTGGTCCCTGGGCTTCATCATCTCCCACCTGCACTGTTACAGTAGCTGATGCTGGGTCTCCCTGCCTCAAGTATCTCACCACTCCAGTCCACCCTCCACTTTGGCTTCGAAAGCGATATTTCTACAGTAGAAGTCTGACCATGTTATCTTCCTCCATTCAAAAAAATTCCAGTAGTTCCCTATTCCCATGATCAAATTTAAAATCTCCTAGGTTTTTAAAATCTTCCACAAATTGACTCCTCCCCTCTCCAGTCTTTTTATACTTTACTCCCATCCACATTCTACAATACAGTAACACTGGCTTCCTTGCTGTTCTTCACACATGATAGTCTATCTCTTGACCCTGTGATTTTTTTTTTAAGAATGTATCTTGGGGTGGCCAGGTGGCTCAGCAAGTAAGAGCACCGGCTCCAGTGTCGGGATGACCTGGATCGAATCCTGGGCTCAGATACTCAGCACCACACCCAGAAATAACTGGCCGTGTAACCTTGAGCAAGTTACTTAACCCCAATTGCTTTAAAAAAAAAAAAAAAGAATGCATCTTACATTTTTTTCTCAGGTAGGAAAGTTGGGGCTATTTCTGGACCTTATCCCACTACAAATCAGTTTTGACTTGTTCCATTTCAGACCACACCCACCCCTCCTTAAGGCAGGGGTGGAGATGAGATAGCCTTCTGGAAGAGCCCAGCAAATATAGAAGGTCATGTGATCAGATGCTCCCCATTGTAAAGAGCTCTCCAGATTATGTGCTGGAAGTCCTCTCTTTGGAATGGGGGAGGCAGAAGAGGAAGCAGCCAGAGAGGATAAAGAAAGACCCAAGGCCAACATTCCCTGGGGAAATAAGCTATTTGAAGGCAGGGACTCTTTTGTCTCTTTTTGTAGTAGGTGTTTAATAAAGTGTATTGACTGATTGGTAAATTGGATTGCTAGCATAATAAGACTGAAAGTATTCAGCATTCAGTAGCTGGAGACAGAGATCTAGGCTTTGGGGGATGGTACAGTGAAACCTGAGGGGTGGGTCATATAGCTAGTGGCTATGCAAGTGAAGAAGAGATCTCTCCTAGTGGAGAGTGGGGACTGTGGGACCTCAGACAGGAACCCACCCTTGGTCTCTCATCCAGAGGTTCTAGGTTCCTCCTGAGATTAGAGCCTTGAGATAGCAAGAGAGGAGCCCTGGGAGGAGAAAGAGAAAAAGGAGGAAGAGGAGGAGGATGACTCCCTATTCTGAGGGAGCTGATTGTAGGTAGAATCTTCACTTGAGGAGCAGGAGTAGTTGAGGGAGAAATTAAAAAAAACCTATGAGTCATCGGAGAAGGGTTTAATGGAGGTAATACCAACCTGCCCTACTGTACTGATTTCCATGGCCTGGGGAACTGTCTGAGGGCCTACTTTTGTAGTTGTTTTAGTTGTTTCTGACTCTTTGTGACCCCATTAGAGGTCTTCTTGGCAGAAATACTGGGGTAGTTTGCCATTTCCTCCTCCAGCTCATTTTACTGGTGAGGAACTGAGGCAAACAGGGTTAGGTGACTTGCCTAGGGTTGTGAATCCTCCTGACTTCAGGCCTGGCACTCTATCCACTATAACTAGCTGCCCAGGGCCTTCTTTTACAGTTATCTAAATTTATCGAGTGGCTAAGATGGAGAATTATTCCTACCTGGCCTCTGTAGAGATGAATTCCCTTTGTAGCAAACCCCAGATGGGTATCTGCTCAAAGGGGTAAAGTTCCCAAAGGAAACGTGGATTTAGGGGAGGGGTGTCTACTCTACTATATGCTAATCATATCTTTGAGGAAATTAGATACTAGTTTATGAAAGGTAGAGCTCCACACTAATAGCTTCAGACTTTACCTATTGGTCTCTTCCACTACATAGGCAAACTGGTATAATCTAGTCAATTGGTGAAATTTGAGCAAGAGGGGCAATTGTGGCTTGGGCAAACACTTCAGATAACTTGTAAAGATGGCACCCAAAAATCTCACCCAATTGGAAAGCTTCCTTTTCCCTGGCAAGGTTTATACAACTCCTACTTAAAAAAGGGTTTTGGGGAACTATAGAGACTATATTTCTAGGTTGTGTCTTGCTTTTTTATACTGTGAAAGAAGTGAAATTATCACTATATAAGTATGATGAATGTGCATTTACTTTTGTTGAGTAGTTTTTGGAGTTATCTGGGGTTATACTGGAGTGGTTTGCCATTTCCTACTCTAGCTCATTTTACATATGAGAAAACTGAGGCAAACAGAGTAAAGTGACTTGCCCAGGGTCACAGAGCTAGTGTCTGAGGCCATATTTGAACTCAGGAAGATGAATCCTCCTGATTCTAAGACCCTTGCTCTATCTTTGCAGAGAAAATTGCAGATAGGGTCACAAAGAGTTGAACATGACTAAACAACAACAAAGTTTGATAGTACCCTGGAAGAAAGCAGATCCCTTAGTTGACTTGGTAGTAATTCTAAGTTACATGGGGGTGAGGGAGAATCCTTATTCAGCTCCTCTGAAAGAATGGGGAAGCCTCTCCACATAGATCTCAAAGGGTGCAAAGATTTTGTATCATTGCCCTGACTATGACTCAAGTAATGGGTTGAGATAGAGTAAGAAGAAGAATGCAACTTGGATAGCAAGCCTGGAGGAATACATAGGAATGGAGGAATTTGAGATCCTGGAGAGGACGAAGAATAGATTTAGGAGGAATAAAGCATAAGAATCAATGAAAAATGAAATATTACAATCAGACTTAAGAATTTTGGAGTTCTTAAACATGAAAAGGGAATAATTGTGGGTGATGGCAGTATTAAAGGTGGAAGTATATAAGCATTTATTAAGTAAGTAACTATTATGTACCAACTACTGTGTTCAGCTCTTTTCAGGTATTATATTATCTTTACAACAGCCCTGAGTTGTAGGTGTTATTATGATACCAATTTTACACCTGAGGAAATAGAGGCAGACAGGTTAAATGACTTGATCAGGGCCACATAACTAGTAAATGTCTAAGGCTGTATTTGAACTCAGACATTCCTGACTCTAGGACCATTGCCCTATCCACTTTGCAACCTAGTTACTTGTGTTGGAGTGAGTACCGGTAGGTTAGGGGAATCGAGGAGTGCATTCAAAAGGGAGATCAGGACAGTGAGGAAAGTGAAGAGTTAAGTCCTCAAGAAAGGATTAGTGAAAAAAACTAGGTGTTTGTGACCCAGAGAGTAGGAAATTTAGGGTGACTTGATGAGTTGTCTTTAGTATTTGAAGGATGATCTTGTAAAACAAAGGTGAACTTTCTTCAGCTTAGCCCCAGAGGGCAAAAGTGGGAGCAGTGAGTGGAAATTACAGGAAAGCAGATTTCAACTAGATAAAAGAAAAATCTTTTAACAAGTAGAGTCCTTCAGAATTAGAATGGGCTAGGGGTGGCTAGGTGGTGCAGTGAGTAAAGCACCAGCCTGGAGTAAGGAGGACCTGATTTCAGTTCTGGCCTCAGATACTTAACACACAAAAAAACTAGCCTTGTAACCTTGGGAAAGTTACTTAACCCCAATTGCCCTCCAAAAGGCAAAAAAAAAAAAAAAAAAAAAGAATTAGAATGGGCTGTTTGTGTGGGGGGAGGGAGGGGGCACTGAGTTCTCCAGCATTAAGAGGTTTTTAAGGATCAGGCTCAATGTACCAGGATGGCTAAGGTTGCTGTAGATAGTCCTTTTCCCTATCCTGATAGGCAGGGGAAAGAGCTTTGTATTTCAAGTCAGAGGACCCGGTTTCAAACCCTGCCTCTGACACTCCTTTCTATCTTTTAGAATCTCTGACTCCCATCAGGACTCAGTTCAGATATTACAGAATGTCTTGCATTTATATAGTGCTTTAAGGTCTGCAAAGAACCTAACAAAATATTATCTCATTTGATCCACACAACAACCGTGGGAGGGAGATACTATTATTGTCCCCATTTTGCAGATGAGGAAATTGAGGCAGAGGTGAAGTGACTTGCCCAGAGCTGCATGGCAGGAATTATATGTGGCAGGATTTGAATTCAGGTCCTCCTGATCCCCAAGTCCACTGTGCATCATTCTATGGGCATCATTCAAGGAGCCTTTTGTGACTCTCCCCAGGGGGTTAGAGTGCCCCTAATTCTTGCCTATTTATTTTGTATATTCCCTGTGTATATATAGGCATGGTGTCATGACCAGATAATTGGCTTCAAAGCCAGGAAAACATGGGTTCAAGTTCTGTCTGGCTCCTACTGCCTATGATACTAGAGAAGTCTCTTGACTTCTCAGGGCTCTAGAAAACTCTCTAAGGCTGTAAAGTTGCTGGGAGAATATGCTAGATTGGGGGGTGGCCAGGTAGCACAGCGAGTAAGAGCACCGGCTTCAGTGTTGGGATGACTTGGAGATCAAATCCCGGGCGCAGACACTCAGCACCACACCCAGAAATAACTGGCCGTGTCACCTTGAGCAAGTTACTTAACCCCCATTGCTTAAAAAAAAAAAAAGAATATGCTAGATTGGTGAAGAAGTCTCCTCACTGGGAAATTCCCTAGACGAGTGAAATCACAGGTCTATTAACTATTCCTATCCCTGCATTTACTTATCTGTGAACAACATATTAAGGTTGTGTGGTGCAGAGGAAAGAGTATCACCTTTGGAATGGGGACCTCTGAATTCAAATGGCTACCTGGGTGACACTGGGCAAGACCCTTAATTTCTATATCCAATCAGATGTCAGATCCTGTCCTTTGTTACCTTGGTAACAGCTCTCCTCTGCACTCTGCCTCATCCACAAACTCCTTGAACCTGGCAGCTATCTTATCCACAAGGCCCTCATTATCTCAGCGCTGGAGTACTGTAATAGCCTTCTGGGTGGTCTCCCTTCCTCAAGCCTCTCCCCACTCCACTCCATTCACCACAGCTAGGAGGCAGATAGGTAGAGCACTGAGGAAGACCTAAGCTAAAATTTGGCCTCAGATGCTTCCTGTGTGACCTAGGCAAGTCATATAACCTCAGTTACCTCATCTGTAAAGTGGGGGTAATAACAGCACCTACCTCTCAGAGGTTGTAAGGATTAAATAAAATAAAAATAAAAATTGTAAAAATGCTTAGCACAGTGGTTGGCACATAGTAAGGGCTTAATAAAAGTTTATTCCCTCGGGGTGGCTAGGTGGTACAGTGAATAGAGCACCGACCCTGGAGTCAGGAGGACCTGAGTTCAAATCCAACCTCAGATACTTAACACTTACCAGCTGTGTGACCTTGGGCAAGTCACTTAACCCCAATTGCCCAGCCTTACCTCCTCCAAAAAGCAAAAAAAAAAAAAAGTTTATTCCCTTGCCTTCTACTCAGCCATCAAACTGATCCTCCTAAAATACAAAGTACAAGTCTGACTGTGTTACACTCCTTATTCAATAAACTCCTGGGGCTCCTTAAAATCCTGTTTGGTTTTTAAAGCCCTTCATAATCTGGCCCCTTCTTACGTTTCTAGTACACCTTGCTATTCCTTTGTAATCCAGTGAAACTGGCCTCCCTGTTGTTCCTCAAACATAACTCTATCTCCCTGGGTGTCCTACATGCTTGGAACCCTTTCCCTCCTCATCCCTACCCCCTCTTACTTGAGGTCTCACTCTGAAGTCTTACCTTCTGAAAGATGACTTTCCTGGTCCTCTTTATACTTGATGCTTTCCTTATTAATCCTGTATGTATCTTGTTTGTTGGTACACATAGTTGTTTACATGATAGCTCCTTCTGAGCGCACTTTTTCCTTTCTTTGTATCCTCAGCACTTTGCACATTGCCTGGCTCCTAGTTTGTTCAGTCATTTCAGTCAAATCTGATGATTCGTGACTTCATTTGGTTTGCCATTTCCTTCTCTAGCTCATTTTAAGGATGAGGAAACTGAGGCAAACAGGGTTAAATGACTTGCTCAGGGTCACAGAACTAGGAAGTGTAAGTAGGCTCTTAAGAAACACTAGTGTAATGTGAATGTCTATGTAAGATTGCATGCCATCTTGGGGAGGGGGAGAAAATTTAGAACTCGAAAGCTTTTGGAACAGAATATGGCAAACTAGAAAAAAAAAAGAAACACTAGTGGATTAACTGACCGTCCTGAGCATCAGTTTCTTTATTTGTAAAATGAGGAGGTTGGAACTACAGGCCTCTTGAGGTTCCTTTAAACTCTAGATCAGGGTTCTTGATTTGGGTGGGGGAGGAGGTTCTGTGCACTTATTTTTAAAAGATATTTGATTACTATATATTTTTAAAGAAAATTGTTTTTTAAAAATTATACTTCAGGGGCAGCCAGGTGGCTCAGCGAGTAAGAGCACCGGCTCCAGTGTCAGGGATCAAATCTGGGCTCAGATACTTAGCACCACACCCAGAAATAACTGGCTGTGTAACCTTGAGCAAGTTACTTAACTCCAATTGCTTAAAAAAAAAATTATACTTCAATCTTCACTCAGACTTCATCAGTTCTCTCTGGTGGTATATAGTATTTTTTTTATCATGAGTCCTTCAGAATTTCTTGATTTTGCTTGATTTCGCAATGAAGAGAAGATTAGAGGGGAGTGGAGGGAAAGAGGGAGGGAGAGGAGGGTAGTGAGAGGGAGAGAATTTGGAAGTTAAAATTTTTTAAAATGAATGTTAAAAATATATTTTTACACGTAATTGGGGAAAAATAAAATATTAAATTAAAAAAAGATATATAGAGTTGTCTTGGATCATTATCTTGATCAGAATAAAGTCTTTCACAGTTGATCATCTTTACACAATATTGCTGTTACTGTGTCCAGTGTTCTCTGTGGGTTCACTTCACTCTGCATCAGTTCATATATAAGGCTTTACAGGTTTTTCTAAAACAATCTTGCTTATTATTTCTTATAGCACAATAATATTCCATCATAGTTGTAATGCCACAACTTGTTCAGTCATTCCCAATCATGGGTATCCTCTCAGGTTCTAATTCTTTGCCACCACTAAAAGAGCGGCTATAAAAAATATTTTGTGTAAACAGGTCCTTTCCCTTTGATCTCTTTGGCATATAGACCTAGTAGGGGCATTGCTGGGTCAAATGTTAATGGATGTTTTATAGCCCTTTGGGCATAGTTCCAAATTGTTCTTCAGAATGATTGGGTCATTTCATAACTCCACCAAGACTGCGTTAGTGTCCCAATTTTTCCACATTCCCTCCATTGATAAAATATATTTCAGTATTGTTGGTTTCCTTTATAATCCTATGTATTGTATTTTCTACTTTTAAAAACATTGTAAGAAGTGACTCCATAGGTTTTGATGAGGTATGGCCTCTGGGAGCCCCCTAGAGCTCTCCTTTGGTCCTTGAGGTACAGGCTCTGGGAACCTCCCTTGGACTCCGGATTAAATCATCCCATTTGATGAGGCATTTGCCTGAAGCAATAAGCTTTACATAGTGGTTGAGCCCAAGCCTCCATTACTAGACTTCCCACCTATCAAAATATCAATCCACCCTAGAACTGGCCTAGTCCACCATGGTCTGTAGTTTCCATCTACTTCCCACCCTTAATCACTCATTGACCTCATTAACTCCTCCTGAAGACCCTCCCCAAACTCCTCCTCTGCATCACCCCTAGATTCCTCCCACAAGACCCCATCCTGTCTTCAAATTTGTGAGAGCGCTATGGAAGAGTGAGAGCTCCATAAAATGCCATAGAAGAGGGAGAGCACCATAGAATGACCTAGCACAGACTCTGTGTCTAATGCAAGCGAACTTTTAATACATTTTACTTTTCTTTGGCTGAGAAGACTGGAGTCTAATTCATTTGGCAGGACCCGGCATGTTGGTATTTTGGGGTCTCCAGAGCAACCCTAACCCTCTTAGTGGGTACCCTCTTCATTTTTATGGTTTCCTGACTCATCAGAGCCCTAGAGCTAGGGGAAAATAAATGAGTAAATCTTTTCACTGACTCAAAATATGCTTTCCATGTTCTACATGCCCATGGAGCAATTTGGAAAGAAAGGGGATATCTCATAACAAAAAATTCCCCTATTAAACAAGCATAGGAGATTTCACATCTCCAAGCTCTCCAAAAGCCCTCTGAGGTAGCTGTTATCTTTTGCAAAGGCCACCAGAAAGGAGAAACTGATCAGGCTGTGGAAAATCCGCAGCAAAGAATGCTGCCTGCCAGTTGACTATACTGGCTTCTCTACTACCACAGCTCCCAGATTCCTTCACACCTTCATACCGCCCTTGGGAACAGGCTGAAGCTAAGGAAAGGGATTACTCTCTTTCCTCCTCTGGGTGGTTTCAAACACCCTCAGGACAACTTCTTATTCCAGAGGAAAATTAGTGGAAGCTTCTTTTTGGCTTACACCAGGCCACACACCTAGGGAAGAATGCCCTCCACTCTCTGATAAAGCCCATTTTTACTGGCAGTAAGTTAGGAGAAACCATTTAAAGTCTGTCTGGCCTGCCCAACCTGTGCTCAGGTGAATCCTGAAGGGGCAGTCAAACCTCCTCCCCTTTTAAAACCTATTCAGAGGAGGGGTACCTACCCAGGTGAAGACTGGCAGATTTTACACATATGCCCCCATGTAGGGGTTTCAAATTTCTTTTGGTTTTTGTTGACACCTTTATCAATTGGATAGAAGCTTGCCCTTGCAGAACTGAATGACCTTGCTAGGTCATTCTATGGTGCTCTCCCTCTTCTATGGAGCTCTCAAGACTCTTCCATGGCTGTCACAAACATGAAGACAGGATGGGGGGGAAGAGGGGAGGGTCTTATATACGGAAGGTTGTGGGAGGAATCTAGAGGTGGTCCAGAGGAGGAGTTTGGGGAGGGTCTTCAGGAGGAGTTAATGAGTAATTAAGGGTGGGAAGTAGCTGGAGACTACTTCCAGGGTGAATTGATATTTTGATAGGTGAGAAGTCTAGTAATGGAGGTTTGGGCTCAGCCACAGTGTAAGGATTATTGCTTCAGGCAAATGCCTCATCAAATGGGATGATTTAATCCAGAGTCCAAGGGAGGTTCCCAGAGCCTGTACCTCAAGGACTCAAGGAGGGGTCAAGGGGGGGCCCCAGAGCCCATATCTCATCAGGTTTCACGACCTTAAAAAAAAGTTAAAAGCTCCTGCCTGAAATCTGTGATTTCATGACCATGATCTCCCAATTTCACTTATTAAAATTTTTAACTTTTGATTTTTAAAAACTTTTTTGCTTTTTGGAGGGCAATTGGGGTTAAGTGATTTGCCCAAGGTCACACTGGCTAGTTTTTGTGTTGTGTCTGAGAGTGAATTTGAACTCAGGTTCTCCTGATTCCAAGGCCAGTGTTCTATTCACTGTGCCACCTAGCCGCCCCCAAATTTTTTATTTTTCAAAGCACAAAAATAATTTAAAATGAAAAAAAAAAATTCGTGGTGGGATGGGCCTACTATGTGCAAGGAAGTACCAGTGTCACACGCGTGAGATCTTATACCTCGCCCCCCCCCCAGTGTTTTTTTTCCCCACAGAGGTAGCTTACCAGGACCACCCAAGGGGAAAGCATAGGCCAACCTTCTCTCAGGTGCCCAGCCCCACCCATTTCTCTCTACCCTTTCCTCCTTTTCCCCAACCCTGCCTCTTTTAGCTCCGCCCCTTCAAAACCTGGGGCCTGCGAGCGAAAGAGCTAGGCAGGCGGTCGCCATCTTGGCGGGATAGAAGGAGGATCTTGTTTGAGGCATTTGCGTCAGCTCTCCCCTGTCAGCCCCGCCTCCCGCCTTTTCTCCCTCCTCACGCTCTGCTACTCCCGCCCCCCACTAATCCCCGCGGAGACGCGGGTGGGAGGGAAGGAGAGGAGGAAGGGGGCGTGTCGCAGGCTCGCCCCAACGACCCGGCGGCGCGCTCGGCCGGCCCCCCGCGGGGGCCCCTGAGGCGGGGGCGGGGGCGCGCGCGCGCGCGGCGGCGGCGGCGGCGGCGCTGGTTTCCAGGGCACCGCGGAGTCGGAGCGGTCTCGGCCTCCCTCTCGGGGCCGGGCCCGTGCCGCCCTCTCCGGCGCCATGTACCGCAGCAGTGGCCGCTCGTCCATCTCCTCGCATCGGCCCAAGGAGAGCGTCGGCGGCGGCGGCTCCCGCACCAGCCGCAGCGTCGGCTCCTCCTCTTCCACCGGGCCGGTGCGCCGCGCCTCCCCGCCGCCCGTCTCCTCGTCGTCCTCGGCCTCATCCAGGGTCCCGGGCCGCCGTCCCCGCTCCCCCTCGGGGCACCGCGGCCGCCACGGCTCCCCGTCCCCGCAGCCGCCGCATTCTATCCGCGGCCGCCGGCGCGGCTCTCCGTCTCCTCCCTGGAGCCGCCGCGGGTCCCCGAGCCCACCGCGGGGCCGCCGGGGCTCCCCGCCCTGCTCTCGCCGGGCCTCGCCTTCTCCAACCCGGCCCCGACGCCTCTTCCCGTCGGGCGCCGGAGGCTTCCGCGGCAGCAGCCGCTCGTGCTCCCGCTCCGATTTCGCCCGGGACGGCCGCGGAGACCATCCGGGGGACAGCGGCAGCCGGGTAATCCACCCCCGTGCCCCGCCGCCCCCGGGCCAGAGCAGGGAGACCCCCGTGCACTGGGGTCCCGCTCAGCGCCTCCCGGGCCTGAGCCTGGGCAGAGGCAGTGTAGACATCCTTCCGGGCCTAGCCGGACCCGTAGAAAGCGTTACCTTATAACGGGGTCTTCCCTGAGGGATAACGGGAGTCGGGGCGCATAATCGAGGAGCCCTTGTGGTGATGGAGCAGTGTGTTTTCTCAGGCTCTGGGTGAGATTTGTGGGAAAATTTGCCCCCCTCCTCCCCACCTACCCGTTGCCTTTTTTCCTTAAGCAACCTTTCATGTCACTTGTGTGTAGGGCCTGGGTAATGGCAGTGCAGTGGTTTACTTTCCCGAGCAGTTCTTCCCCGGAGACCTGCGGCACTGCAGTCATCTGGGGCTTCAGCCGCCCCCTGGGGCTTGGGAAAGACAGCTCTAGTCGTGTCAGTCTTCCCAACAGAAAAGGAGAGTGGTATTCCTCGAGCCTTTTCTCTTCCTCTCAAATGAAATTCGCCCTATTCAGAGGAAGAAAAGGGAGCAGAAAGGGTGTGAGGTGAAAGAAGATTATCCTGGACAAAACTGTTGTCTTCTCTTCCTCCCTCCTTACTCCCCTCCCCTTTGAGTTCTGCTTGCTGAGTAATAGACCTTTATTCTGAGAGAACTGTCTTGAATCCCAGTGGCAGAATTTACATTTCATTGAGTGGTTCTGTAAGATATTGTAGATGTGAAAGGGCGTGAGCAGGGTTCCCTGGGTTTTGATCATGGGTGAATGGACTTTTTCTGTCATAATAGAGTAAGGGTATGGTGTCAAGGTCAGGGGAGTGGAAAAGGGGAGACACTTTGGGAAGGTGGAAAGGGTATATCCTACCTTCAAGGAAATGTTATTGAAAGTACTTGGGGTTGAGGAAAACATACGGTGATTTTTTTTTTTCTACTCAGGAAATAGTGCTTTCTGGGAAATGGGAGATTTTTTTTCTTGGTAATTTACCGTTTGTTTTTTTATTTCTAACCTTTGTGATCCCATACTCAATGTCTTTCAAAATTCAGACAACCTACCCTTGTGTTTTGTCCCTGCAGAGGAGATCTCCTGGACTTCATTCTGAATCTTCTGTGGAACAAAGCTTGCGGATCACTGTTGGCAATGACCGATTTTGCCTTGGCTCACCTGACCCTCGGAGGCTTAATGATCGATTGGGGTCTCCCGTGGATAACCTTGCTGACATAGACAGGTAGGATTCTCCTAAAGCTTAGGGTAATGGTAGTGACTTGTAATTTTAGACAGGAGGCTCTTAATTGTTGAAGTTCTTGTGTTTGAAGTATTGGGTATTGGCACTGAAATTTTGGACCCACGTCCAGCACAGAGTGTAATAAGGGAAAAGACCTTGAGGGTTGGAAGGCTTCCAAGAAGGAAGGGTACTGATAAAAACTGTGTTGCCTGATAAGTCTGTTTGGGTAAAAATTTGGAAGAGGGAAGGTTGGTTAAATATGATCAAAGTCTATAAGATCAGGAAAGGATTGGATAAGTCCTGGACTACTGAACTAAGATGCTCTTCTTAAAAAGTTTTTGCACTAAAAATATAAACAATATGGATTCATAAGAGGCTAAATTAATGAGTAGAAAATCACAGCACATTTAAAGGAAAGTTAGATGTTGAATTCATCTTAAACTTATGATGATGCTAAAATGAGAATGTATGGTAGCTGTCCTCTAGTCCATTGGTTATTGATACCACCTTCTGACACAGATATAATGTACACATGATTGGTCTGGCCCATTAAGGCATTAAATTCTAATGTTGCTGCATCTAAATGTTTTATTAAAAACTTAACATTGAGCAATGATTCAGATAATTAAACTAGCTTAGTAACTTTGCATTTAAATTAATTTTATTGAAGAAATATCAACACTGTTTGTTGCTCTATTAGAATTCTTTGTTCCTTAGTTCTCATTAACTTTTCCTAATGTTATCATTGTGTAAGTTCCATTCTTTTGATTCCACTTTTTTCACTTTTCATAATTTAGACATTTGTAGGCCTTTGCAGATTTCTTTTTATTTCAGATACTTGTTGATTGTAATTGCATTACATTATTCCATTTTATCAACATGCCACCTTTTAGCCTTTCCTTTACTTTGGGACATGTAGATTTTTTTTTTTAATTACATATAATTCCACCATGAAAATCTTTTAACAGATAGCTTTTGTATTTTTGATAACACTTCCAGGGTATATCCCCAACTATGGAATTACTGAGACAAAAAGCGTGATGAATTTTGTAACTTTTACTGTGTACTTTTAGTTTCTCTCCAGAAAGATTCTTCAAGTTTGCAATTTCATCAGCACTGTGTATGCCATTTTCTATATAACCCTGTTAGCACTGAAGTTTATTGCTTTTAATTATTATTGCCAGTGTGAATGGTTATGGAGTGGTACCTCAAAGTTTTCATTTTAATTTTTTATTTTTAGTGACATTGAGCCATGTTAAAAGCTGATTATTAATAATGTATTTCTTCTTTTGAAATCCTTTGGCCATGTCTCTTATGGATAGAGTTAATATTTGTGTTTGGTTATATGAAGATAATTTTTTATAACAGATAATTAAAAGAAAATAAAAGATTGCATATTGAGGAACTATGTACATCAAATATGACAGCTAAAAACTTGACACTTTAAGTATATAAGGAACTACACTGAAACTATTAGCTGTCAGAAGGAAGGGAAATATATTTTTGAGAGAAGTAAATTTAGATTTGGCATTGGCTCCCAAGTCTGTAGGAAAAGGACTACAATTATACAAGGAAAGTGATCATTTTGGAGCTTGCTTTTCCCAACTTCCCTTGAATTATATAAACTTGTGTCACAAAATAGGTTGTGACAATGTCTGGTTTGGTCCATTCTGAGCACACTGTGGAAAGTGTACAGATTGGTTGACAGTAAGTGTGAATTTGCTCTCAGAGAAAATATCTGTGCATGAAGAGGGGAGGAGGGCATTGGGCACAAAGGTGAAGCAAGGATGAGAGGAACACAGTTGCCCCTAAATAGCATTCACCTTAAAGCATCACATAAAGTGGGCAAACTAAAATAAGAGAAGATAAAAAATGTACATGGCTCTGTAGCTTTTGAAGCCTTTGGTCTGGAGTCATGGCTTCAATGTATATGAATAAGCCATGCATAGAAAATGTTTATATCCACTCTTCCCAGCAGCTTGTTTCAGAAAGTGAGAAGTCTGCTTAGGTAAGTTAGATAAGTGGTGATTCTCTCATGTAGTCTGCGCTGGAAGTGATTTGCATACTTTTTATTGTTTACCAGAAAATCATCCTTCCATATTATAATGTACTAATTGAAGGACTTGTTTTTAAAATAAGTAAATTTGGTTCTGCTTTTTAGAGAAAGGTGAAAAGTACAAGAAGTTCCACAAGGCTCTAGTCTATCCTTTTTTACCCCCTCGCCTACCCATGTTTTTACACAGTTGTGACTCTTCTTCCCGCTCAGTTTGTGTTAGTCATTGCTTTTTGAGACTATCTACCAAGGCTTGTATTATCTTTGGAACATCCTTTGGCAAGGAGCCAATTTTTAGCTGGTGGTTGTGGTCAGAGGAGCTATTCTTTAACACTTGTGTATAAATGAATTATTTACAAATAACTTGGAGTTCCCTTCTTTTACTCAGTGTCTTTATTAAATTGCTTCAATCAAACAGTACTAAATCTCTGTAATGTGCCAGGGATATAAAGAAAAAAAAAAACCATTCTTAAAGTGATTACATTCTTTTCTAGGAAGCAGCACATACATATGAAAGTATATACAAAATAAGTACCAAAGTAGTTAGGGAGAGCACTGGCAGTGGGGGAAGATCCGGGAAAGGCTTTATATAGAAGGTGAAGCTTGAACTTCATCTTAAAGTGAGAGATTTTAAGAGTTGGATATAAGAAGGAAACATTTCAGGCATAGAGGATGGCCGGTAAAAAAGTGTGAAAATAAGAGAAAGAGTGCTTTGTGTGTGAAACAGAAAGAAGGTAAATTTGGCTGGATAGTAATGCCCAGAGGTTTGGAAAGGAAAGGAAAGTGTAGTGAGCCTAGAAGGTAAGTTCAGGCTAGGTTGTGAAAGTTGTGAATTTCATGTCATAATAGTTTACCTGGATGGTCATTTCTACCCTTCTGAGTACATTTCTATTTAGGATAGTGACCTCTTTTTGGTATATGTGTTCCAACTGGTTGTGTGGAATGAATATATTGGCTATGGGGGAACCAGTCTGAATATAACAGGAATTCTCTGCTATTATGGTACCTCCAATGCAACTTCCATTCATAGAACTTGTTTCAGCACCTCTTCTATTATTCATTCTTCCTTCAAAGTAGGTTAGGGCCAGTGCTTTTTATCTTGCTTTTGCCAGGCTTGGAGAAAGGAATTTCCCAGAGTGCCATAGACAATCAGCAGTAAAGAATGTGGACTCCCATCTAGACCGTTTTTCTAACAGCCAAACCCAGACAAACCTTGCAAAGGGTACCCTTTCCAGAACTGGGTCTGACAGCAAGAGCTAAGCAATTTTTAGAGCTTTCTGAGACTTTATGATCACTGTCTTCCTTTGAGGTTACTTGACTCATTGAGCCTTGTTTGGGAAAGGAGACATGTAAGTTTCTGAATGATATAATTTGGTATGCATGTTCATTTAATGTCTTATTCCTTCCAGTATTTCTTCATCTCTTGTTGAGATGAGATCTTACATCTTATGACTGGATTCT
This sequence comes from Petaurus breviceps papuanus, assembly GCF_028583685.1. Taxonomy (NCBI): domain Eukaryota; kingdom Metazoa; phylum Chordata; class Mammalia; order Diprotodontia; family Petauridae; genus Petaurus; species Petaurus breviceps. Next base: position 8,777,438 of record NW_027187316.1, read on the forward strand.
GGCTTTCTGGGAATTACCTTTCTTCATCTAAATTGACAATACTTTATGCTGACACCTCTTCCAAGAAATAGCTTCCTTTACCACTGAATCAATATTCAGGGGAAAGCTGACTGTCCTTTTCTCAGGAATGTTGAAGAAAGAATTTCTATTTAGGTATTGGTTGGACTAAAGGACTTTTGAAATTACTTACAACTCTGAGATTCTGTAATAGGATTAGGCACTAAGAGTCTACATTAGTTAGTACTTGCATAGCACCATCTTGTATTCTGGGTCTGACTAGGATCTAGCCTTGGCAGCAGAAATGAATTTGCCAGATCCATATACTAGACTGGAAATTGTATCAGCCACTATACCGCCCACTTTCCCCAATACAGGGCAGAGGTGGTAATAGGAACTTTTCTTCCCTGGTAGCAGTTTTATTTTCAACCTCTTCTGGAAAGATAAACTTTATCTTGGACAGTTTTTCATAGGGTTGTTAATAACTTCCTGTAGAGGAAGTCATGCCTAGTAAATACAAAATCAGTATGATCATCCTAATTTTAGGATGAGTGAGAGGTAAGAACTTTATTTTTTGTGTTTTTTTATTTTTAATGCAGATTTCTAAAAAGTTTCATGCTTTTGAAGTGCCAGAGGGTCTTTATATTTGCTCCTTACCTAAAAAGACTCTTTCCTTCTTTAATTGTAAGCTGCCATTGAAAATCTGTCCTGACTGGGTAGGGCTATTGAAAACTTATAGTCATGTAATGTTTGATGTTTGAGGTATTTTGACAGCCTCTTTAGGAAGTATGTGTCAGTATTGAGGAAAGAATACTTGCTGTGATGAGTGCTTTCTGGGGTTCCCAGAGTTAGAGTGGTTATGTTTGTTTTGTAACCAGAAACTGGGATATAGACAGGACAGAAGTTTAATCTAGTTTCTGTTTCCTCCATACCTGAAATTCCCTTACCTTTTCACTTCTTTGAGGTAAAAATGTGATGAGCCAGAATATCACTTAATTTATCCTCACCTGAAGAATAGCTTACTGCTTTATGGGCATTCAAATAGGGCAGAAGAAAGCTGACAGGAGAGACCAGAGGGAGGATCTTTGAAACTTGGAAGCCTTCAGTATGAGACATTTGCTCCTGGGAAAGTCCATGTTGATGCCAGTGGAAATTACTGAGTAACTAATTTTCCTTAAAATGACTATTCCATGGCATCAGATATGTGTTCTTATCTATTTTTCACCTTCCTATAATATTATATTCTGTCTTTTAGAATGCTCTGAGTAGTCCCAGAAGCATCTGTCTGTCTTTAATCTCTTCTGCCCTTACTGTCTTGAAATCCATTATATCCAGTGATTCCTCTCTGTTTTCTTCAGGGATGACCTGGCTGATGGTCCTATCTTCACACATAGTTCTCAGTGTTCCCGGGGCCTTGAGCGCTACACCACCCGGGAAGAAGGGCCCCTTAGCCCTTTTCTGGGGCGGCTGGATGAGGACTACAGGACAAGAGAGGCCTTCCTCCATAGGTCTGACTATAACCCCCATGTTAGCCGTCATGATGATCTCCTTCGAGACAGAGACAAACTCAAAGTCTCCTACTCTGTTCGATCTGAGGAAAGAGGCCGGGAAGCAAAACGATCCCGCTATGATGACAGTGAGAAGCTCCATAGTTTGGTTGGGGACCATTCCAACTATGTCTCAGGTGCTCGAAACTACCGACAGCGAAGGCATAGCCCAAATTCCCGGTTCATGGACCCCGAGTTCCGGGAGCTAGACCTTGCCAGGAGAAAACGGGAGGAAGAGGAAGAGCGGAACAGGAGCATGGGTCAGGATCTGGTCGGGATAGATAGCAGCAGCAGCAGCAGTTGTACCATCTCTGGAGTATCAGGGTCAGAGCCAGGATACACAGTGCATCGACCAGAGGATGTGCCTATGATGCCCAAGAAGTCCATTCTGAAGAAGCGAGTAGAAGTTGATGTGGAGCCTTCTCTGCAGGTCTGAATTCTATTTCTGTTTTTCATTTGCCCAGTCCCTCCTTTCCCCTGAGCCAATCTGGGTACAATTTTTCTTATTGTTGAATTTTGTTTCTGATAGAGCTTTGGGTATTTTCCTAAGGGCTCACCTGAGCTCTTTTTGCTGTGTTATACTGTTCAGCCAAAGTATATATATTGATAGATGCAAAAGTTTTCTTAAATAGGTGTTCTTTCCATGTCACTTCTAGGGATCTGTGATATTAATAGCACATCAGTGATAAAGTATCTAGCTCTTTCTGTTTGTAAGAGGATCTACACTTAGTTGATGTTGGAGAGAACTAGCAGGGGAACTGTCAGGCCTGCAAGATTGAGTATAACCCTGTGAACCTAGGACCAGTCTACTCTGTTCTTGTTTTTCCTCCCCAGAACACCATCTTTCCTCCCCTCCTCTCATTCCTATACCTGCCTAAGGATAATTTTTTTTCATCTATACTGACTTTCTCCAACTGACTTAGTAAGAGCAAATGCATTTTATTTTTGATTTTGTTTTTTTATTGTTCTTGACAAATGAACTCAAGAGCATGAGCTTTTCCATGTAAAAAGAACATAAAGAAAATTGTGTATGAAACTATAGCTTTTACGATAGTTGAACAAATGCATTTTAAATAGGATCCTGCCATGGATCTACTTGGGCTAAATTGATGGTATTTTTCTTTGCAGATGGAGAGTTTTTCAAGCAGTACCAACTCTAGCCAAGAACTTCCTCTCATCTCTGGCCACCCATCTCTTTCCTCAAGCAGTATTACAGTCCCTTTTTCTTCAGAAATTGAAAACAGCAAAGGAGCCTTGACAGAAACTGCATTGAAAGAACCCCAAGAATCCTATCAGTGGGGTCCCCTTTCTGGGCTGCCTAAGGATACTAGCCCCCTCAGAGAGAAGTTTGGGAGTTTTCTAAGCCACAAGGAGAAAATAGATGGCAAGGCTGAGTCTAGTGAGCGGCATGCAGATTTCTTGTTGCCCCATGAGAGAGCCAGCCAAGATGGCAGTGGTTTTTCCCGAATTCTGGGTATGTTGGCAGATCCTACCAGTGCCCAAGAAAAGAGGAGACGTAGCTTCCCCGACATAGAGGATGAGGAAAAGTTTCTCTATGGGAATGAAGAAGAGGACTTAAAGGCAGAATCCCCACTAGAGTCCCTTGTAGGTCTTGGGAGTGAAGGTCGGAGAGCTAGAGCAAGCTCCTCTCCCTCCCCCTCATCAGCTCTAAAACTGGATGCTCGAGAGGAAACCAATCCAGAATATGCCAAAATCCATAACTTGCTCAAGACCATAGGGCTGGATATTGGGGTAGCAGAGATCAGCAAGTTGGCTGTGCGCACCCAGGAGCGACTCCATGGAAAGAAGTTGTCCTCACACTCCTCAGTTGATCGACGTTCAGTAGATCGACGTTCTTTGTCTGATCGGAGTTCTTCAGATTCACATAGGCTGGAAAGCAGGGAGGCACGGCGGAGTGATACTCGTTCCCCTGAGGTATCCCAGCCACATGCAGCCTCTCCTGTGGATCCTTATTTGAGGTCAAAGAACAGCCCCCCATTTCTCAAGTCTGACCACCCCATGAACCAGATCCCAGGACCAGAAGTAGCCAGCAGTGGGCCCAGATCATCTGCCATCAGATGTCTGATTCCCTCAGCCCCAGCTCCCCCCATTAGACTCCCACACTGTACTTCCTCTGTGACCCAGTTTCAGATTCCTACTAATACTCAGTTCTCTGCGGCTCCAATCCCTCCAAACTACCAGGCACCTGCTATGCCTCCTTCTACCTTTGATGCCTATAGACACTACATGGCATATGCAGTTTCTGCTTGGCCCATGTACCCTTCTCCCCAGCAGCCTGGCCATCCACTGACTGATCCCCACAGACTTATGCCTGTCACTAAACAAGTCACCCCTAGCCGTCCCAACCTTCGTGTAATCCCTACTGTGACCTCTGCTGAAGCCAAGAGGGACGAATCACTTCTTGTTCCCATCCCTGTCATCAACAACTCTACCAAGGTGCCAGTTCGACTACCCATTCCACCACTTATGAGATACAATCCAGAAAAGATCTCAGATGAGAAGAATCGGGCCTCACAGAAGCAGAAGGTGAAGATTAGCCTTATGGTTGAATATTATGAACTTGGGTCCTTTGTTTTAGGCCATGGTGGGCAGCTCAGGGGGCACCAAGTTTGTTTTTGTTTTTTTCTGAGGATAGGAGTTGTGGTCAGGCAGTGGTTTCTTCAGATTCTCCACGAATTTTTGGGGAAGGGATGTTATAAACCTGTCCCCCTAGGTTTTCTCATGTTTTGCTCCTTAGAGTGAGCAGTCCTTCCAGGATGTGATTCTGGGTCCCACCTTGGGAGGACAGTTTTTTCAGCTGCGGTTCTGACTTCCTTGTCCAAAGCCAAGGGCTCGATTCACTTTGTTGGGCTTTTATGGTATTATTAACTGCAGAATGTTTTGGAGTGGAAGTCTTAAATAGTCATGACTTTATCAGAAGCTTTCTGGCTAAGGTGGTGGGCAGTAGTTATATATCTTTATGTGTCGTTCTCATGAGTTTTGAACAGTGATCATAGAAAATAGATGTGGCTTGGGAAACATAAGCTCTGTTGTTTCTCCTTTTTCCAGCTGTCATTACAGAGAGTAAAGTACCAGGAGTGATGGCCTCATAATGGTACCTTATATTTGGGAAGCTCTTTAAAGTTTGCAAAGCACTTTCACATACATTCTTGTTTGATAATGACCTTTTGTGTTCCCAGTCTGTGGGAGAATTGTAGAAATATAGAAAACCTTAAGAAATTTGAAGCTACAGAAGAAACCTTTCAGCATTTTGGTTTTTTGGGGAAGTTATTGTTTCATTTTGTTTTTTGGCTTGCTTATTTTTCTTGGGGGGAGGGAGCTTAGAAATTATAAATGTTTAGGACAACTGAAATATATGTAACACAATTTGAGTGCCCTTTACAAATCTTTATGGGGGCCTAAATTGGTCTGAATTTTTAGATCAATAATTTTGTTAGCTGTATATATTACACATACACAATGCATATATATGCACATTTTTTTTAAATTTTGTATATTTTGAGGTATGGAGACATTGGAAAAAAAAAAAATCAGGGTGTTTTCCTTTTTTGTTTTCCTAGGTCTTTACATTTCTGTGCCTAGGTACTATAAGCTAGGTAGAGACAGTGAGGTGGTAGTGTAGTAGATAGAGCACTAGATTTGGAGTTAGGGAATCAGGAAGACCTGAGTCTAAATTTGGTCTCATAACTAGATTTGTGAATCATTTACATCTCTCTCAGCCTCAGTTTTGTCATGGGTAAAACTGAGATAATAATAGCTGTAGATCATCATAATGCTGTTGGGAAGATCAAACAAGATGTTTGTAAAATGCTTTGTAATACTTAAATAGCTATATAAATGTCAATTGTTAATCTATATCCTTTGGCTTTTGAAATAGAGGCTGGTGGCTTCTATGGAGACAGAACCTAAAAAAACTCAGAGCCAACTTTTAGTGACTGATTCTTTTCCCACAGTTCTGTGTATAAGCCTTAGACCCAGGGCCAATGAATGCAAGGACTTTACTTTGGTCTCTGAAGTTCAGAAATCATTGAAACCCATTGGTCTGGTCTCTTGGCCCAGAAACATCATCTGCCATGCCGTTCAAGTGGACTCCTATTGGATCTAACTTCCTGATTTAGAAAGGGACTTACTGGGAGTAATCTGGTACTCCCTCAAATAGTATAGCTGACTGAATAGACTTTTCTGGAGAGAGGAGGGAAGAGAAAGGTATGAGTTTTTTCTGACCACTTTATTAGAATAAAAATTAACTTAGGTATGAGCCCAAAAATAATGGACTCAGCTCTAAGCAGGCATATTTATCTCTTTGAGATTGTCATGTATGAGAACTTTTGGGGAAGGGATATTAGTAATATAGGTGGAGTTTATTGCTGGAAGTGAGAGGAAGCACCATACCCTTCTGTACCCTACAGGTTATAGAAGAGAGGGAAAAACTGAGGAGTGACCGGGATGCACGACAGAAGAAGATGTACTATCTCAGGACTGAGCTGGATCGGCTTCATAAGCAGCAAGGTATTGCTCCTTGCCCTAGAATGAAGCTGTTCCTGTGAGCCAGGCCCTTATCCCAGTTTGAGGAGGAAAGCCAATTGGAGAGATTTAGGGAGAGTCTAGGACAATGGATTTGTTGCCCTGGGGCCTGAATTATACAGTCATTCCTTACTCTACTGCCTTTGAAACTTGAATTCTTAGCCACATAGGAGAGGTAGGGCCTCTTGCTTTAACATCAGTCCTGGGGATCTGACAGTTTCATTGTTGCGGTGGTGTGGGAGAAGAGTGGGTAAGAGTTCAGTGAGGTTCTTAGTGTCCCTGTCTGGGTCTGGAATAAGTGACTGAATAAGAGTAGAGGAGGCTCATTATTAACTCTAAGAAACAGTCTCATGGGATTGAGTGGGAAAAGAAGGCTATTTCTAGGCCTAAAAAAATGTAGCGGGAAAGGAGAGAATCTGGAATTTTGTGATTGATTCCATTTGGACTAGAAAAGTCAAAATGGCCCTCTGAATCAAGTTAAATGAGACATGAGCAAGAAAACCTTTTCTGCTTTAAAGACCCATTTAGCTATCCTGCTTCAGACCATCCAGTCTCAGGAAGAATTCTAGATTGAGTTATCATGATCATCATCATCAGATGTAGTCATGGAATAGAAAAGGCCAATAGACATTATGTGGTCCCTTCATGCTCTTAGAAACCTTGGAAAAAATTCTACAACCTGTTAGTTCTAGTAATTTGTTGTTTTATTCTTCCCATTATGGTCGAAATAATAGCATATGCTCTTAACTAACTTGCCATATGATGCTTTCTGCTGCTGTCTCACTAGGAGAGATGCTCCGTAAGAAACGGCGGGAGAAAGATGGCCACAAAGATCCACTCCTGGTGGAGGTGAGCCGACTCCAGGACAACATCATGAAGGACATGGCAGAACTGCGGCGTGAGGCAGAGGCAGCAGAAAAGAAACAATCTGAGTTGGACAAAGTGGCTCAGATCCTGGGGATCAACATCTTTGATAAAACCCAAAAGCCTTCCAGTGATAGCAAAGAGTCATCAGAGAAGTCTGAGAAATCCAAGAGCCCAGAAAAAGTGTCTCCATCCTCTAACAACTCTTCCTCCTCCTCCTCTTCCTCCTCTTCTTCCTCTAGCAAGGTAATGTCTGAACTCAGATACTGATGAGGAGGAGAGAGTCTTGGGGCTCATCAGGCCTAATCATCTGTACTTAGGTCAGGGCCTGGCAGAGTAGGGCATGTGTGTATTTTTCAAATGCAATTACTTGTGTGTTATCAGCTCTCTTATTTAGGGACTGGTTATTTCCCCAGAACTTATTGGAGTTGATAAGTGTTTTCCTGGCATGTGGTGGTACCTTATGCTAATGGTTGAGAAAGAAGCATCAGTCTGGAGGTGGTGTGGTCCCTGATAGAGATTGGGACAGTGTGCAGAAAACCATGAGTTACATTCTTGTCCAGGTGAGATAGCAGGTTTTTTTCCCTTTTAACAGAATAGCATCTGAAATCACCCTCTGCAGTGAATGTGCTTATTTTTCCTGAATGAACTCTTCTGGGTTTGGCTATAGAATAGGTTTCTGGATTTCTGCTGGCAATTTTCTCTGTTTTATGACTTAATTTTTTTCTTTTTTGGTCTGAGTTGTTACTCTGGACCTTGGAGACTTAAGGGAAAATCTATATATGACCTTGTCTGAAGCTTAATACCCAAGTGACTCAGACCTCATATAATTTTGTTTTATGTCATTTCCTAGCCTGTGTGGCCTAGGAGGAATGAGTTTTAGTCTCCTCATGTCCTTTAGCACAGTTTTCTTCCTCAGCTAAAGGGAGTTGTGGTTCCTGTTGCCTGCATCATTGTGAGTGGAGGAGCTCTGAAGGGAAAGAGTACTGAAGTCTTGGTCCTTTGCAGTTGGCACATTGGTTATGATTATTGCCTTCCTCAGATCCTGAGATTCTCTGTCCTCTTGACTGGCATTAGAGCCTGTAAGTCCTTAGTCTGAATTGGCAGGGACATGAGTAGACCTGATGTTTCTGGACTAATCTTGCAGTGGAATTTTCGTCTTCCTAGTGAGGAACAACTTCTGCCATGTCCATATCCTTTTTGCCCTTGCTATTTCTCCTCTAAATAACCTCGTATACTGATTAAAGGTTAGCGTTCTTAGTATAGTGCAGAATGACAGAAATATTTAGCATTTGCTTTTGAATCTCTAACGCTTCTTCTTTCTATTCTGTCATAATGCTCACTCTGCAGTATATCTCCAATATTCCAAATGACACTTCTGTATCCCTTCCCCCCATACCACCTTCCATTTCTTGAGTGCTTTGCTCTCAGCTAAAGTATTTTAATTTGTCAGTGAAATTAGTTTATAAAGGAAGATTTAACAGGTTACCCCGAGGATTTTTTTTTTTAAACAAGTACAGGGGGCAGCTAGGTGGCACAGTGAATATAACACCAGCTCTGGAGTCAAGAGGACCTGAATTCAAATGTGGCCTCAGATACTTAGCACAAAAAAACCCCCCAAAACTAGCCGTGTGACCTTGGGCAAATTACTTAATCCCAATTGCCCTCCAAAACAAAAAAAAAAAAAACCAAGTACAGATTAGACTAAAGGAATAGATCTCTAATGATGGAATTTTCTACTTTTGAAGGTAGAGGTGCATTCCCAGAGCCTTTCAAATCATTGTCTGAAGGTATTCACCTATTCTACCTATGCACTATGCTTAGGCCCTCTCTTAAGCTTCTCAAAGAAGGAATTAAATGAATGCTATACTTTTCTAAGAAAGATTCTTTTGGTGCATTTTATCTCAGCTGCTGCTGTGACTTGGTGCTCATGATGAAGTGCAACTGTGAAGTATCAGTGACTATGTCTTAGAGTCAGTCTTCTCTAGGTTCCCTCCTCTTTCCTGAAGACCTAACGAATGGGTAGAGCTTGTATCCTGGAGATATAGTCATATGGACTCTACTAAACCCGAAGTGGGTGTACTTTCTTTGAACTGTCCCTAGCATGACTGGGGATTATAGCCTTTTTTTGAGAAGGCAGAAGTTGGTTAAATTCTGAGCTCTTACTATTTGAAAAACTTTTTTCCCCCTGTAGGAGTCAAAGTCGAATAATGAGAAGTCTCATGCCAAGAGCCCCAAGCCCACAGATACCTCATCCCAGCCCTCAGTCAAGCTTTCCCAGTTGGCTACTGTGTATGAGTATTATGATGCTGGGAACCACTGGTGCAGAGATTGCAACACTATTTGTGGGACCATGTTTGATTTCTTTACTCACATGCATAAGAAGAAGCATAGACAGGTAGGTGTCCTGGCCTCTCTCCTCTCTTCCTTCCTTTCCCCTCAAACCTCTATCTCCTTCCACATCTTAAACTGTCTGACAAGTGAAAAGTTCTCATGTGGGCAGGAGCCCTAATTCAAAGAGCCAAGCAACCCCTTCGAAGGAGACACCATCCCCAGAGCTCAGTCCAGGGGTCCTGGCTGTACCTAGACACCATAACAAGTGTAAGTGTAGCTTTTGTCTCTTGATTCCTTGAGTACCTGATTTTTTTTGAGTTTCACTTCATCCCTTGCTGGCTGCTTGCGCTAACATTTGTTTACCTTTTTCACAGGTGATTTCCGTTTTAACCATTTGGCAGATGGGGAGGTGGGGGAGGGTTGCTGGGGGCCTATGGCCCCAGGTGGGAGAGAAAATGACAGAGAGGAAAGGTGTATCCTTGAGTTATTAGTGCTGTTGTGTGAGCACCTCTGCCTCTTGCAAATAGACATTGGATCCCTACAACAGACCTTGGGCTTCGAAGATCCAGAGTGAGGCCAAGCAAGACACCACAAAGCGCGTCGATAAAATAACAGTCCCTGCCAAAGGTATGAACCCTTCTTTACCTCATTTTTCATCCAGTTGGTAGAGGATTCCTTGGGCTATGATAGTGGGAGGCAGCACTAGGATTCTTCTAAGAGAAACAACAAAGGATAGAAATAGGGCAAGTGGTGTCTTCATGATCAAGGTCAGGCTCTCCAGTTATTGGTTCTCTTATTTACCATCCTCTTATTTGATTTTTTTTTTTTATTTGAAACTCAGTGAACTAAGAAAAGTCAGAGATGATAGTTCATTTTAACTGCTTTTGCTTCTGAAAGAATCACATAGTGTCTAGATTAGTTGTTAGGAGAGTGAAGTACTTAGAGCAATGGGAAATAAGTTCCTTTGTCTTGATTTTCCCTAGTTGAAGAGTAATCACCATTTGCCATACTATGGATCTGATGAATAGACAACTTTAACTGAATAATTTAATATTGAATAACTCATTTGAGTAGTTCTGGTCTGACTGCCTTATAATACTGTTTGCAAACCTTTTTGGATGCTTAGTGGTAGTTGAGGTTCCAAGAGAATTGGCAACAGAATTATCTGTCAAGGGACCATGAATTGCCTTCTGAGAACTCATCAACGAATGGCACCAACATAATTGAGCAGGTGACAAAGCTAGTTGTTTTGATTTTCTTGCATGTGGGGTAGGTTTTAGAAGCTTTTATAAAATCTTTGTTCAGAAGGAGAGTGATGATTCCAAGGAGGCTGAACCAATCTTAGGACAAAACTAGAGTAAGTAGGGAATGGTTAAAAGAATGTGCTCCATTCTTCCTGAAGACAAGGCAAGAAAAACTTGCAAGCATTTCCTTAGGGGTGCTGCTTTTATCTAATTAATGAGATTTTTAAAACCCTGGTGATAGAATTGTCATGGGTTTCTTCTCTAAGATCTCTTGTAGTTGGCATATAAGCCTACATCCCTAAGATGATACTTGGCTTTTAAGAAGACCTGTATTAGAAGTATTTAGTGATTTTTACTGTTGTGTAAGGGATTTCTAAGAGGGATTTAGTCTGTACAATAGCATTCCAGGAAATAGAAAGTAAGGGAATTGATGACTGAATGAAAAAAATTTATTATTTTCTGTATGCCAAGCACTGTGTTAACGAGTGCAAAAGCAAGTCAGTCTTTTACTACTAAGAGCTTACATTCTAAAAGTGGGGAAAAACAAATATGAGTCTGCAGCATCAGGGTGGATAGCAATGCCCAGTAGTCCAGAGAATATAGTAGCAAGTGGAAGATAATGTGTAGTACTTCAGAAAGTACATTAGCAGGGTGGATGGCAAGGCCCAGGTTTCCATAGGTGTGAAGGATGGGAAATCCTATGTTCAAGATTTAAATTTGAGACGGGAAGAACAAGGCATTGAGAAAACTTCAAGGGAATGATTTCTAACTTAATGTAAGTGAAAAGCTTTGTTCTTTACTCTATTGACTCAGGGATGGGTACATGGAATTTCCTTTAGCTGGTGTCATTGTGGTCTTGTGTGCTCATTTCTTTAACTTTTTTTAATCTGCTTGCTCCAGGCTCTGAATTTCTGATTCCCATTACTGGATATTATTGCCAACTCTGTGAGGAGTTTTTTGGGGATCCAATTTCTGGAGAACAACATGTGAAATGTCACCAGCACAATGAGAAGTATAAGGTTGGTTTCTCGAGTAGCATAGTGCATTACCCCGTTTGCTAGTGCCTTTTTTTCCTAACTTCCTTTCCTACCCCAACTTCAACTAAAACCCATAAAGAATTTTTTTAAAAAGTCATTGTTGCATTTTTACCCAAGTAACACTGACTGATATGACTGCAGATTGGAGCTTTTTGTTTTTTAAAGTTCCACATCAAAAGGGACAACTTCTAGGAAGGTCTCATCCCCCAGAGAGAAAGAGACACTGAGCCTGTCAAGAGAGTGTGTACTTCCTTAGAAAGGTAACCTCTGGTTTTCTATACTGGTAACATTATTGTTCAAAACAGTGTCAGGACCAAGGTTTTCTCATTTTCCTGGTAATCCAAACTAGTCATTGAGCCCCTGCCTTTTCTTTTTCCAGAAATATGTGGATGAAAACCCGCTGTATGAGGAGCGAAGGAATCTAGATCGTCAGGCAGGTCTGGCTGTGGTCCTAGAGACTGAACGCCGAAGGCAGAACGAACTAAAGCGAAAACTAACTGAGAAGCCAAAGGAGGAAACGGATGAGAAGAAGGCAAAGGTGGCAAAAGAAGTGAAGGAAGATGAAGAAAAACTTTCTGAAGAACTAGATGAACAGCTCTCTGAGACTTGGAACTCCCCAGACAAGCTTGAGAACAAGCGAAAAATGACCATAAAACTCCAGCTGAAAGAAGAAACCAAGGAGCCACAGACAACCTCCTCCTCCTTTGGGAAGTTCAGCTGGAAGAAGTCAGAAAAGGACGATGAAAAAAGTTCTGCAGTAGCCCCAAGCATCTCTAAGGAAGAGAATATGGAAACTAACAAGGACAAAGAGGATGGCAAAGCCCAGGCTGGGAAAGTAAAGCCCATTGAGATCAAACTGTCTGGGAAAACTGTCATTGCTCACACCAGTCCCTGGATGCCTGTTGTTGCCACCTCTACCCAGGCCAAAATCCGGCCTAACCTTCCTATCCCCACCACAGTGCTACGCAAGTCCGGCTCAGCTACAGTGAGCAAGCCTGCACCTCTTAACACTTTCTTGTCCATTAAGTCCTCAGGTGCCACTGCCAAACCTTTGCCAGTGGTCAAAGAGTCTTCAGCTGATCTCCTACTACCTCCTGACATAATCTCTAAGGCATTTGGTGGAGAAGAGGTGATCTTAAAAAGTTCCCCAGAGGAAAAGACTGTGTTGGCTGAGAAAAATGAGCCAACTCCCATACCTGAGCAGCTATTGCCTCCACCTCCCCCACCTCCGCCACCACCACCACTCCCAGTTACACTTAAGTCAAATACTACGCCACCTGCCCAGACAAGCACTGGACTGTCTCCAGTCAAGTCAACTCCTACCATATCCCAGATCTTGACCCCTGGTATAGGGGGTTCTAACCTCTTGACTCCAGTATTGCCAGCTTCCATTTTGGCTCCAGTGCACCCTGCTGCCATTCCCTCAGATGAGGTGGCACCTGGGGTGAGTGAGAGTGACCATGACCAGGCTCTGCTGTCTGTGCTGGTTCGTCCTCCACCACCACTCTCAGGTGTATTCAGTGAACAGGCCAAAAAATTGGAGAAGCGGAACTCATGCCTAGCTACAGCCAATGCCAAGGATTTGTATGACATCTTCTACAGCAGTGGTGGTAAAGGAAATCCAGAAAGCAAGTTGGGCAATAGCTCATTGTCCAATGGGGAGAGTAACAACTCCTCTAAAAATGAGAACTCTGATAATTCTTTCAACCCTAGGGAGAGTGGTATTCTCCTAAAGGGGATGTCCCAGGACAAGGGTTTGACCAATGTACCTTCGGACAGCTGTGTGGCCAAGCCCATTGCAAAGACTATGGGATCCCCAAAACAGCGGACAATTGTAGAACAGAGTTTGGGACTAAAGAATAGAGGTTGCCTACAGCCTCTGACAGGAATGGATTTTAGTTCTGCTTCTCTGGCAGATGACCAGGGTAAGCCCCAGGAAGAAGTCTACCCAGAGGCAAATGCTTCAGCCATCTTGCCCTGTAGTCCTTACGAGAGCGAGACCAGTACAGACATGTGTCTGGAGGGGGAAGCTGACCTCAACTCAGGAGAGCCAGGTCCTCCTGGTGTAGAGGAGCCAGACCCCCCACTGTCAGACATAGCATGTCCTGCCAAGTTGGTAGATACGAAGGACCTTGGAATAGTTGATAACCAAGCTAAACAGATTCAAGAGCTCCACCTAGCTGAAGAGCATTATGGAAGTGAGGCAGAGGCAGCCCCTGAGCTGGAAGAAGGGAGATCATTTTTCTCAGAGGGCATGGGGAAAGAGAGAATAGATGACCAGGATGAGGAGCTTCAGATTTCATTATCCACAGTGCAAAGGGACCCCCACAACCTGAAGGATTCCAGTTTGGAATGTGAAGACAGCTGTGTATGGAAGAGAGAAGCCAAACAGACCAATCTGCCAAGGGATGACCAAATTGTTCATCAGCCTGAAGAAATGGTGGTAGCACCTGAAGTGAAAGGGCTAGTTGAGGTAATGACAGAGCCACATACACCAGCTCAGTCTGCTATGGAAATAGGAATAGATCCAGTTCAGTCAGATAATAGTTCTGTGTCACAGATCCCACAATCAGCAAGTACCCTAGAGTCGTCCATCCAATCTGTAGTCAGGAGAAACATTGATTTAACAGGCAGCCCACAAGACCAGTCTCTGCTAGCTGGTTGTGAAGAATGTCAAGAAGACCAGTCCCCTGAACCAGCTAGTGGAACACCTAAGATTAGAGACTTCAAATCAGTGGGAGAAAAGCCAAAGGAAGAGCTGAAGGAAATGGCCTGCCAACCAGCTATTTTGGAAGAGGAGACCAAAAAACCTGAAAACATGGAGATTTCAAAAGGACAAGAGTCGGGATTCCCAGACTTGTCCATTGTCAGTACTGAATTAAGATTGGCAACAGAAAGCAAACATATAGAAGGCTTTGAAACTGCAGATTTAGGGAAACTTTGTGCCCCGGGCAATCCAGCTTCTGATTTCTCCATTGGTAAGTTAGAATCAATCCAAGAGTCTTTGGCTACCCAGCCTGAGAATGTACATGAAGGGAGATTTTTGTGTTCCACAGGGTCAACTAACCTTACCTCTACTTTTTCTGAGTTTCCTTTTGAACCTCCTGAAACCGTGGCACTCGACCTAGGGATAAAGGAGAAACAAAATTCTAAGCCCAGAAATGAGAAGATGCCTGATTCTGATACTTTGAAAACTCAACTGGTATTGAAAGCTGTTGATGAGGACACAGAAGTAACAAATGAACCGTTGGACCTCCAGGCTGAGGGAATGCTGCCTGAGAATACAGAAGAGACTTTCAAGCTAGAGGCTGAGGGGTCACTAGGACTGGAGTCAGATACCATCTGCTCTCCAGGCCTTCGGCCATCTGCCTGCCAGCCAGACAGCTTTGTAATGTCGGTCTCTGAAAAGCAGGAAAAGAATCTTTGTTCTTTACCCTCTGAGCTAGGTGATATACCTGAGAGTGGTAGCCTGGATACAGGCACACTACAGCCAGAGTTTGAGAGTCCCCCTTCTGTGATGGAGACCTTTTCTCAAGTGGACAAGGACAGCACTTTGAGTGCTGCAGAAATGCCAGCCTTAAGTCATCCTGGAAAAGAATGGTTTGTTAGTGCTGCTATAGGCCCTAGGGAAATGCCAACGCAGGAGGAAGGTACAGTTGATGCTACCTAGGACCACACAAAATCTAGTGTTACCAGTGTTAGAAATGGAGAGGAGAGAACTTTCAGAGCTACTTGTAAATAAGTTGTATTGGCTTCTTAGAGCTCTGGTATTTAGAGGGTCCAGGAATTGACTGGTCCTCCATTTTGGAGACACCATGTAATGGTGCACTTAGCATCCTACAATGAATATTGGTTGAAGTTAGAAAATATACTTCTCCCTTTCTGAAAAGTACTACATATATCACATCTTTTTCTGTACAGATGTTTAAAACAATGAATATTTTTTTCTGTGAATTCTTTTGCCAATTTCTTTCTCGTACTTTGCCATTAAAATGGATTCTATATGGCTCAATACATGGTGTGTTTTTGGTTGTATTTTGGCTTTGATTCTTTGCCAATTCTTGGATTTGGGGAAAGGAGGGAACTAGGGTTTATTAAAAGAAATTCTTTTGATACTTGAGTATATCATACCTGGTTCCATTCCATGGGGATATTGATGGATCTCCTGTTGGGAAGTACCATAAGGCTTGTTGACTTGGGAGATCGTAATAGATAAATGGAGAATAATGGTTCTTAAGCATTCGGCTTGGGTGACTTTGCTTTTGTGTTGTTTGAAATGAAGTGAGTAGTTCATTTTTTCACTGTCTTTCTTGATCTGTGGCATGTTAATCTCCCCAAATCCCTTGACTATTACCTGTGCTTGAGACCATCCTGTCCACCCACAAACCTGTATGGAAATGGCCTCAGTAAACATGGAAGGAAATCTAGCTGACTCCCTTTTTGGAAGACAACAAATCGGTAAGGCTCATGGCTCGACACCTGGATGAGACACACTTTGAGGTCACTTACATGATTTTAAATGGCCTTTCATTCATTGTATTGTGATCCAGTAACTTTTTGTGTTAAATCATTTAGCAGCTGATCCTGCATGAAGAGGCTGAAGACCTGAACCTTATCTTGGGATCAGACTCGGTCCTTGTGCCAGGAACCTATGTGTGCCCCTCCCTTCACCTCCCATCCTTTCAGGCCACTTCCACAATAGAGTGGTGTTTTGGGTTGTATATTTTGTTAAAAAACAATTAAAGAATTCATGTGTTTGGCTTACACAAGTTTGTTTTATTTTTCATTGTAAATCACCTTGGAATAAATATATTGATCCAACATGTTTTGTTCTGGATTTTTGTTTGAAAACCAAATACATCTGAACTGCAAAGGAATGACTGGTGAACACAGAAGAAAATCTAGTTGGACTCTAGGTGAACAATTCACTCCCTACTCCCAGAGCCTGAAATTGCTAATCATATTTTCATGGGAACTATTAATGTAGTATCTAGTTTTTAGTTGAATGATGAATATATGGGAAGTTGTAGGATAAAATACATGGGCTGGCATCATCAGGTAGTTGCCAGTTTCATTTGGTCAATGTACCTTACCTGGGGAATGAAATCACAGAGCCCATGACCCTGATGTGGAGTGCTTCTGGAAAATAGGGCTCTTACACTTTTGGTTGTTGCTGTTAACCCTGTTGCCCCTGTTTGGAACCTGACAGAAAGGATATTCACTTAATAGGATAATCCATAAATTACTATATAATCTGTAAGTGACCATATATAATAGATCTCTTCTACATACATATACACATATACATCCTATAGAGTAAAGCCCAGACTGCTCCTAGCCTGGGGTTGCCATTCCATCAGTGGACTTTTACTCATTTAAGGAGAATGGGTTCCTTCCCCACACCCTCTTCACAAGGTCTCAAAATCCCAAATATGTAATGGGTAACATCTTCCCCAGAGTAATGACTAAAGTATCTGGCAGCCACTAGGTTTTGTTGAGAGTTGGCAGATGAGAAGTTAATCAGTGATTTTGTGATCTCAGGTACCTAAGCAGTTACATTAACTCTGACCCCCAGAAGTTAGGCTTTACTTCTCCAGCCTGGTAGCCTTAGGCTTACCCAAAAGGTGCCTTATTAAATAGTGAATTCCTAAGCTTGATTTTGTCCCCTGGAGTCTTTATTTTTCAGACTTGAGTGTGTCCAATGTATTTGGAAGTTTAAAAGAACTCTCTTTGGACCAACAGATGTTTTTGTCCTGATTTTGATTTTTTTGCTTAGCACTGATTTACTCACCATGTGGTAGGATATGTTTAGGAAAATTGGCATTTGAATCTAATACTGCCAATGTTGAGAAACACCTTTTCTCAGCTGGAGTCAGCCCCATTGGGAAGGTTATTGGTTTCCAGTGGTTTGAGAAAGCTTAGAAGAGTTTTTGCAGGCTGACAGTTGTACCTCTGCTTTGGTAGTTATTTGGAGGTAGACACTTCAAATCAGCAGGCATATAGGCAAGTCCCATAAACCAACTAGGATGGAGATTTGGGCTACAGCTGTTCTCCATATAGATCTTCCATGGATTTCCTGCTGTTACTAAAGACCATTCCTGACACCTCCCGCAAATGAATTCTTAAAATATCCTGGATGGGATGGGAAGTGGTGCTGACTGTGTGTTCTTGATTGGTTGTTAATAGAGCTGGAAGAGAGGCTCTAGGGACACTTCCAGGGCTTAGATAGGTCTACCTTAGGGGAAATAATAAGGCTTTCCAGGCTAGTACAGGTGACCTTACTAGTGAATAAGAGTAGAGCACTAGCTATGAAGTAGAAACTTGTTTTGCTGTGCCTGGAGCACTACTGTCATTTAATATACCCTGGCATATAAGTTATGAGACTCCTGTAAATGGGATTCTTTTCTTGTGTAGCTTCTGGAGTCTTCTAATCATGCCTCAGACCAGTTCTTAAAAAAAAAAAATCCACAAACCTGTACGATGTTTTCCTCAACTCCACCCTAAATTCTAGGAGCAGTGTTATATAGTAGAAAGAATCCTGGACTTGAGAGCAGATCTTATGAACTACTTAAGCAAGTGATACTCTGATTCTAAGGCTTCCTTCATAAAGTGAGGTGGTGGAATTGTAGAATGAAGGCTCTTCCAGGGCAAGGACTTGTTTGACTTTTATGTTTGTATCCCTGGCACCTGGCACAGAGTAGGTGCTTAATTAATTGAAGGAGCATCCTTTCCATCTCTGACACTCTGTGAAATAAAATCAAAGTATCTCCATGGTAGATTTGTAGTGTTGGACTTGGGAGTCCAGAAATTTGAATTCCCATCCTAGTTAATTTGTACGTGCCCTTAAACAAGTTACTTGCTTCTGAGTCTCAGTTTATTCTCTCTAGAATAAAGATTATGATGCTTGTCCTACTTGCTTTCATCTTGCTCTAAAGTGGAAAGTGCTTTGTTGACCTGAGAAGATAGAGAAATGTGTTTTAATTCAGGAAAATAACCCTGTTTTAGCCAAAATTTCTTAGATAATTTCTTTGGCTTTACAAATGAAGACCTGACACCTGTATGTCCTTCTGTTGAGCATGCTTTCAGAGGATGATTAGCAAATACAACAATATCCATTTATAAACTGCCTTTTAAGTGCATTTTTTAATCCATGCCCTTCTCCCCAACTTCCCATGGTATGATAGGGGGACGAGTGAAGATTGTCATTTGTTAGCCAATGTTAAGGAGAGAAAGGGCTGAGGAACATCTGTTTACCAGATTCTCAGTAACTGGAACCAAGGAAAGAACCAGGAGGGGAGAGCTTATGTTTACCAAATGTGTCTGTGGTTATCGGAGTAAGGCTAGAAAGGTATCTTGGCCTATGGATAGAGGCTTAAATTCAATCAGGAGAAGTTTGTGAATCCAGCCTCACTCCCAGAGCAAGTCCCTTAACCTCACTGAGTCTCCAGTTTTCTCATCTGTAAAATGAGAGCCATACTGTTGTCCACTTACAAGGTTGTGGTGGCCAGAACAGTGAGGTACTAGTGCTAGAAATCTGGTCATCCTTGCTTGGACCAAGTAAGTAAACCTTTCAAGCCCCCAAAACAGAAATTGTGTAACTTAAGTTTTCACTTTTAAACAACCTATAGGAAAGACTATCCATGAACAAAAACATGGAATGTTCAAGCTAGGAAGGATCTTTGATGTCATGTTGCCCAATCTAATTTTACAAATGAACAAAAGGAAGCCCAGAGAGAGAAAGTAACTTGTCCAGTTATTCAGTGACAGAGCTTCAATTTGAACCTGTTTTCTATCTTCAGTTTTGTGCAATTAATTTTTATAAGTTGAAACCAGGGGTTATTAACCTTTTCTGTGTCAGACTCTGAGAATAATTTTTTTTCTTTTAAAGCTTTATTTTAAAATTTTTGTTTATTTTTAATTTTCTACATTCACTTCTATAAGATTTTGAGTTCTAAAATTTCTCCCCTCTCTTCCCCCCATTTCCCAAGACAGTGTAGAGTCTGATATAGGCTGTACAATCATATATATCAGAATAATTTTTAAATGCACAAAATAAAATAGATAGGATTGCAAAGGAAACCAATTATATTGAGTTATCAAAATATTAATAAAAACAAATTAATAGACTCTAGGTTAAGAACTCCTGGTTTAAACTAGGAAATTTTTTCACTCCTCACTGCCCTCCTAAAAAAATACCCCATCTCAAATATACTTGGTAACTGGACAGATGTAACAACTGTTTGCTTCCATATGTTGGTTAATAAACAAGGATAACTTTCTTTTGTCCTATATCAATAGCATAGAAGTAGGATGGAGTTGGGGGTTGAGACAGATTTGTGGGTTGTACTTAGGGGAGACTTTATATAATTAGTTTACAAATTTAATAATCCCCCATTTTCTCTTCATTTGTTCTAGTCTCGAAAATGAGATAGCCCTTCTTTTTGCAAATACTAATCTCTCTACTTGTACCTTCAAACTCTGCCGCTTCTCTCTCCTCCGGGGATACCCCTTTAGTCATCTCTTCACTCTGTAATTGTCAACCTCTCCTTTATTCACTGACTTTCCCTGATGCCTATACATATGCCCAGATTTCCCTGATCTTTTTTTTTCTTTTTGGAGGGCAGTTGGGGTTAAGTGACTTGCCCAAGGTCACACGGCTAGTAAGTGTGTCCCTGATCTTTTAAAAAAAAATCATTTGACCATACCATCTCAAACTACTATACTATATTTATTTTCCTTTCATTTATATTCAAACTCTCAGGAAAAAGTGTTTATATTTGCTGTTTTTACTTCCTCATACTCACTTTCTTAGTCCTTTGCTCTGTGTTTTTTTTTATTTCTTTATTTTATTTTATTTATTTATTTATTCTACAGAATCATTGGTCACCTTTGTTGCTAAATCCAATTGCTTTTTCTCAGTCCTCATAAATCTTGACCTCTGCAGTATTTGCCACTGTTGATCACCCAAAAGGTGATCTACATTTATACTTATCTAAAAAGATAAGTATTCTTTTTAAAAATTTAATAATATTTTATTTTTTCCAATTACATGTGAAGACAATTTTTAACAATCATTTAAAAAATTTTTTTGAGTCCCAAATTTTTCTCCTCTCCCCTACCTGCTCCCTAAAATGGTAAACAATTTGATATAGATATATATGTGCAATCATGTAAAACATGTTTCTTTATCAGTCATGCTGTGAAAGAATTTACAAACCCAAAGGAAAAAATAGAAAAATGAAAATAGTATGCTTTGATCTGCATTGAGACTCCATCAGTTCTTTCTCTGGATGTGGATAGCATTTTCCATCAAGAGTCCTTTGGGTTTGTCTTGGTTATATTGGTTAGAAGAGCTAAGTCATTCATAGTTGATCATTGCATAATGTTGCTGTTATTGTGTACAAAGTTCTGGTTCTGTTCATTTCACTGTATATCAGTTCCTACAAGTCTTTTCAGGTTTTCTGAAATCTGCTTGCTCATCATTTCTTTTTTTTTCTTTTTTTTGCCTTTTGGAAGGCAGTTGGGGTTAAGTAACTTGCCCAAGGTTACACGGCTAGTTTTTTTGTGTGGGTGTTAAGTGTCTGAGGCCGGAATCAAACTTGGGTCCTCCTGACTCGGGGGCGGCGCTTTACTCACTGCATCACCTAGCCACCCCCTCTCATCATGTATTCTAATAGCACTATAGTTTTACATTGCATTCATATATACAACTTATTCAGCCATTCCCCAATTGAGGGGTATTCCATCAATTTCAAGTTCTTTGCCACCACAAAAAGAGCTGCTATAAATATTTTTCCACATATAGGTCATTTTCCCTTTTTTTTAATGATCTCTTTGGGATACAGAACTAGTAGTGTTATTGCTGGATCAAAGGGTTATAAACAGTTTGGTTGTTCTTTGGGCATAGTTCCAAATTTTTCTCTAGAATGGTCGGATCAGTTCACAATTCCACCAACAATGCATTAATGTCCCAATTTTCCCACCTACTCTCCAACATTTCTTATTTTCGTTTTCTTTGTCATATTAGCTAATCTGATAGGTGTGAGGTGAATACCTTAGAGATGTTTTAATTTGCATTTCTCCAATCAAACGTGATTTCCAGTATTTCTTTACATGCCTATAGATAACTTTGATTTCTCCATGAGATAAGTATTCTTTCTTCACTGAGTTTTTATAATACTGCTTTACCGTTGTTCTCTTCCTACCTGTTCAGTATATCCTTCTCATTCTTCCTTTGCAGAATCAACATCTGCTTCTTGGCTGCTGTATATGGGTGAATGTCTAGACTCTATTCATATCCCTTTCCGTTCTCTCTTTTGGTGATCTCTAATATGAATTCAACAACTATTGATGCAAATTACACCCAAATTTACATATCCAATCCTCTTTCTCATTTGGAGTCCAGGATGTCCTACTGCCTGCTAAACATCTCTTTCTAGATGTCTCATTGGCATCTCAAACTCAACATATCCAAAACAGATCTAATTGTCTTTCTTCCTAAGCTCAGTCTTACTCTTGACCTCCCTATTTCTGTTGAAGGACACTGCTATTTCTCTAGTCACCTAAATTTAAATGTAGGAGTGATTTTGAATTCTTTATTCTTACCCAATTAATTGCCGAATGTTATTGATGCTACTTCATGGATATCTTAAGCATTCATCCTTGGTCTACACTCACACAGTCATCGGCCTCTTCAAGCCCTTATTACCTTTCTCCTAGACTATTTCAATAGCTTCCTAATTGATCTTGTATCCACTTTCCAATTCATCTTCCATAGAGCTGCCAATTTGGTATTTCTGAAGCACAGATCTATGTGTTCCCTTGATCAAGAAGTTTCAGTGACTCACTATTACCTCTAGGATAAAATACAGACTCCTCTGTTTAGCATTAAAATACCTTTACCATCTGGCTTCTGCCTATCTAAGCTACCTAAATATTACTCCTTTTCACATATTCTACCTCCTAGCGAAACTGGCCCTATATTGACATCCCTCCATCTGCCTTTGTGCTTTTCACCTGTTGCCTGGAATTCCCCTTTCTACCTCTACTTTATAAAGTTTCCTTCAATGTACAGATTAAATATCACCTCCTATAAGAAATCTTTTCCGATTTTATTAGTTTTCTACTACCATTGCTTTGTATTTTTATATACGTATTTACATCGGATCAAATGTCATGATATATCCTCTCCCCATCTCAGTAATATGTAATTGCCTTGAGGGCAATCTCTAGGCTGTTGTCTTTGCAGCCTCAGCACCTAGTATGATGCCTAGTACCTGATAAATAGGCCATTAATAAATGTATGTTGGTTGATTGAACAACCATTCATCTAGAACCTTTTTACATAAGATACATAACCCTAGTTTTCTGTGATTCTGTAAGTCACTGTGGCCATCAATTCACTTAGAAGACTATTTGAATTTTCTTTAATGTTTTAGGGAAGACAGGTGAGGAAGGGGCGCTGCAAGATGTCAGCTCTTCATGCCGCCCTCCTTGTTGCCATCTCAAGGATTCAGAACAGAGTGAAGAAGGGCCTTTACAAGTACATTGGAGTCAGCCTTAGGAAGAAGGGCCCTTTCTTCTCCACAAGGAAGATCAGCAATGCTTGAGTTTACGTGACCAACCTACTTCACAAAATGGATGTAAGGAAAGCAAAGTGCTTTGTCAACTTTAAAATAGTATAGAAATGTAAGATATTATTGAAGCCAGCTATTGTTTCCACATCAAGTAATTGAATGGTTTGCTTTGGTTTCTTTAGAAGGGGAGGCTTTTAATTTTAAACAGAACAATTGAAATTTCTCAGAAAAATTATAATCCCAATTTCACTATGTCCTAAATTTACCTGGAGATCTGACTGAAAGGAGTTAATTAGCTCCTCATGAACTAACATTCCTAGACCCTCTTCAAGGGCCTAACCTAGAAGTTCCCCAGATCCCATTAACCCCTCAATCTTCTTCCATTTTTTCTTAGTAGATCCCTTTGCTCTTCCTACGCTTCCTATTTTCTAGGCCTTTTTGCTTTTAATGTTTGACTTTTTCCAGTTATGTATAAATACAATTTTTAACATTTAAAAAATTTTTGAGTTCCAAATTCTCTCCCTCATTCCCCCTTCCTCCTCCCTAAGACAATAAGTGATTTGATATGTTATACATGTGCAGTCATGCAAAACATATTTCCATATTAGTCGTATTGTGAAAGAAAACAGACCAAAAACTTTTACACAAAAAAGTAAAAAATAGTATGCTTCTGTCTTCATTCAAACTCCACCAGTTCTTCCTCTGGAGGTGGGTAACATTTTTTTTTCATCATAAACCTTCCAGAATTGTCTTGAATCTTTGTATTGGTGAAAATAGCTAAGCCATTCACAGTTGGTCATCTTACAAAATTGTTGTTACTGTGTACAGTATTTTCCTGGTTCTACTTATTTCACTTTTCATCAGTTTGTGTAAGTCCAGGTTTTTCTGAAAGCATCCTGGTCGTTGTATTGATCGCAGTCATATACCACAACTTGTTCAGCCATTCCCCAGTTGATGGGATTTCCCTCAATTCTCTGTTACCAGAAAAAGAGCTGCAATAAATATTTTTTACATAGGTCCTTTTCAATTTTTAAAAAATCTCTTTGGCATACAGACCTAGTAGTACTATTACTGGGTCAAAGAGTATGTATGGTTTTATTGCCCTTTGGGCATAGTTCCAAATTACTTTCCAGGATAGTTCTAGGCCCTTTTGTATATTCAACAACTTATACTGTCAACTCTGAGCCACAATGCTTATTATGAGAACCTTCAATACTCTTTTTTTTTTCCTTTTTGGAAATTGCTCTTTTTATTCTGAACTTAACCACAAAAATGAGCATTTCCAAATATACAGCAAAATAAAGAAAAGGAAATTTGTATGAAATTGTGAATCTCCATTTCATACTGACTGCTTTTTTGAAAAAAAGTAATTTCACTTGTTCCTTTCAAAACTATCCTGCTTTTCCAAGATACTTCTTTCTGATTTTCCTTCTTTTTCCTTCTATTTATTTAAAAAATATTTCTATGAAGCCCTCCTCCCCTTTTTTATGGCATCACTACTGTTAACTCCCCTCTCCAACTCTGGGCCCAGTTGAAAAACAAAGGAAAAGGGGCAGCTAGGTGGTGCAGTGAATAGAGCACCAGCCCTGGAGTCAGGAGGACCTGAGTTCAAATCCAGCCTCAGACACTTAACACAAAAACTAGCCCTGTGAACTTGGGCAAGTCACTTAACCCCAATTGCCCTCCAAAAAGCAAAAAAAAGGAAAAAAAATACCTCGTATAAATAAGCACAGTCAAACAAAATTATTCCACACAATGGCCACATCCAAAAACGTGTCTTTTTCTGCACCTTGTATCCATCACCTTTCTGTCAGAAGTTGGTTAATATTTCATGGTATGTCCTCTAAAATCATGATTGGTCATTGAATTGATCAGAGTTCTTAAACTTTTCAAAGTCATTTTTTCTTTGCAATGTTGTTCTATAAATTATTCTCTTTATTTTACTCACCTCATCCTGTACCTTATACTACCTAGGAATCTCTGAAATCACCTTTCCCTATTTCTAATGATGCTAATAATCATATTCATTACCACAATTTATTCAACTATTACCAATTGTAGACACTCCCTATATCTTAGTTCATCAAAGTAGAGCAGCTATATTGCTTTTGTGCTTCTGTGGATTTCTCCATCATATATTCCTTCCCTAGGAAACTTATCACTGGGAAATCTCATTATCTTGTAAGATTGAATTTGCTTCGTACTCATGTTTCATCAGTATCCTCTGCCCCTCTGATTGGCTGGAGGACAGGGCTATGAGCTCCAGGGCCTCTTTTAAAGAATGGGGCTCAGCACAGTCTGCTTTGGAGCTTCTTTGGAATTTTCTATCATGTGGACACATCCCCTCATCCCTTTTTAGCTTCCTTTTGTGTATTGACATCCCAGGTTAAATTGTAAACCCCTTAAGGGAGGGAACTGTCTTTTTTTTTTTAATTTGTATTTGTATCCCCAGCACATAACTCATAGTAGTTGCTTAATAAAATGTTCATTGACTGTTGAATTTTATCTATTTCTATACCAGACTGTGTGTGCATGTGTGTAACTCTCTTTTATTCATTTCAAATAAAAGTGATCTGATGCCCTCTCCCTTATCCCTTCTTTTCTCTATGTTCATATACTTTTCTTCTCAAGTACCCAGTTATGAGAAATAGTAATGCCCATCCCCTTCTTCCTTTGTCCAGTGCCATAGTCCTTTTACCTTCCTTTCTTTGTTCTCTCTTCATACCCTCAGAAAAGAACCAATCCTCAGGTCCTCTGCTTTTCTTACTTGATTTCATCAATATCTTTGAAGATGTTAAGATTAGTCAAGGACACTGATTTCTTCTCCCTCATTAGAATGTTAGCTTTTATCATCCTATAACTCCTAGTTAAATTGCCTTTCTACGTTTCTCTTGACTTTTGTGTTTGAATTTAAAATTCTTACTCAGCTCTGGTCATTTCATAATAAGTTCTTTAAAATTTTCTCTTCCATTAGAGGTCTGTTTTTTCTCCCTGTAGGATTTTTTTAATCTTTTTTTTGTTTGTTTTGTCTTTTGGAGTGGGGAAGACAGGGCAATTGGGGTTAAGTGACTTGCCCAAGGTCATACGGCTAGTAAGTGTTAATTATCTGAGGTCACATTTGAACTTAGGTCCTTCTAACTCCAGGGCTGGTGTTCTATTCACTGCGCCACCTAGCCATCCCTCCCAGTAGGGATTATACTTAGCCCTACAAATTATGTTATTCTTGGTTGTAAGCCCATATCTTTTTCCCTTTAGAATATTACCTTTTTGGATCACTTCTAATTTATAGTAGAAGTTTCCTGATCCTGACTGCGTGGTTCCTTGGTACTTGAACTACTTTAAAATTTTTTTTTTCATTTTTCAAATGCTTTATTAACTTCTGATTTACATAATTAATTTCCACCAGATTTTGAGTTACAAATTTTCTCCCCATTTTTCCCCTACCTACCACCCCAGAATAGCAGTCCCACAGGATATCCTTTCCTCCAATCTGCTCTCTCCCATATCTTCTCCCATACCCCCTTAGACTTTTCCAGTAGGGCATGGTGGATCTCTATGGCCCAGTGCCTGTATATCTTATTTCCCAATTACATGTAAAATAGTATTAATAATAGTATATATAATTTTAGACATTTGACTTTAAAACTTTGAATTCCAGATTCATTTCCTTTCTCCCTTGTCACCCATCCTTACTGGGAAGATAAGCATTTCAGTATAGGTGGTACATGTGTAGCTAATGCAAAACATTAACATAGTAGGTATATTGTAAAAGACTGACTATATTTCCCTCCCTCCTATCCCACCTCCAACTTGTTCTATTCTCTACTTTGATTCCATCCCTTTTCAAAAGTGGGTGCTTCTAACTTCCCTCCCCCCCAGCCTGCCCTCCCTTCCATCATCCCCTTCCCCCCTACTCTCCTGTAGGGTGAGATTCCCTATTTAGTGTTCCCTCCCCAAGCCAAATTCAATGAGAATAAGGTTGACCCATTCCCTTTTGCCTTCCTATTCTTCCTCTCCATTGTAACCATTTTCCCTTGCCTCTTCTAAATGAGATAGTTTACCCTATTCTGTCTCTCTCCATCTTCTCTCATTATATTCCTCTCTCACCTCTTAATTTCACCTTTTAAGTATCATCCCTTCCTATTAAATTGGTCCTGTACCTTCTATCTGTGTATACCTGTAAACATATATACACACATTCACATATGTATTCATACACCTGTATACTCTCCTATATAGACATATGTGTGTGTGTGTATTTCTGTTCCCTTCAACTATTTTCATACTGAGAAAAGTTTCATTAGTTACAATTAACATGTAGGAATGTTAATAGTTCAACTTTGATAAGTGGCTTATGATTTCTTTTCCCTGTTTACCTTCTCATGCTTCTCTTGCTTCTTGTATCTGAATGTCAGATTTTCTATTCAACTCTGGTTTTTTCATCAAGAATGCTTGAAAGTCCTCTATTCTACTGAATGACCATATTTTACCCTGAAACATGATACTCAGTTTTGCTGGGTAGGTTTTAATCCCAGATCCTTTGCCCTCCAGAATATCATTTTCCAGGCCCTTCGATCCCTCAGTGTAGAAGCTGCCAGGTCCTGTGTTATCCTGATTGTGTTTCCACCACATTCAAATTGTTTCTTCCTGGCTGCTTGTAATATTCTCTCCTTGATCTAGGAATTCCAGAACCTGACTATAATATTCCTAGGAGTTTTCTTTTTAGGATGTTTTCAGGAGGTGATCGGTGTATTCTTTCAACCTCTATTTTGCCTCCTGGCTCTAAGACATCAGTGCAATTTTCTTTGAGAATTTCTTGGAGGATGATTTCTAGGTTTTTTCTTTGATCATGGCTTTCAGGTAGTCCAATAATTTTTAAATGATCTCTCCTGGATCTATTTTCCAGGTCAGTGGTTTTTCCCATGAGATATTTCACATTGCCTTCTATTCTTTCATTTGTTTGGATCTGTTTAACAGCATCTTGATTTCTCAAGTCACTAGCTTCCCTTTGGTCCATTCTAAATCTGAGGGAATGATTCTCCTCATTGAGTTTTTGAGATTCTTTTTCCATCTGGCAAATTCGGCTTTTTCAGGCATTCCTCTCCTCATTACCTTTTTGAACCTCTTTTGCCATTTGAGTTAGTCTTTTTTTAAGGTATTGTTTTCCTCAGTCAGGCTGTTGATCCTCATTTCATAATTTTCTTGCATCATTCTCATTTCTCTTCCCAATTTTTACTCCACTTCTCTTATCTGCTTCTTAAGGTCCTCTATGGCCTGTAAGCAGCTCATTTTTTCCTTTGAAGCTTTTGGTGCAGGAGTTCTGACTTCACTGTCTTCCTGCTGTTCCATGCTTTGATCCTTTTTGTCCCCAAAATAGGAGTCTAATGTTGGATTCTTCTGTTTGTTTTGCTTCCTTTGCCTGGTCATGTTGCCACTCAATTACTTGACTTTTGGGCTTTTTCCCACAGTAGGACTCTGCCACCAGACAGGGGATCTTCCGTCCCAAACGCTGGGGTTTTCTCAGCTGCCGGAGGTATTAGTTGGGTGCCCTCTCTGAAGCCTCCATATGCTCTGGCAAACTGGTCATGCACCCCAGGACCTCCACCCTAGACTGCAATCCAGATCCAAGCAGGTTAAAACAAGAACGATTACCCCTCAGACTGGTCGCTTGGTCCCCCTACAGTCTGTAGGCCAGGAGCTGAAGCTGCCATGTGGCGGTGGCTGTACTGCAGCCCTCAGCAGCTTCTCACCCTGGGGGCAAAAGCCAACACACTCCCACCTACTGGTTCCCAAAGTCCAGACTGCACTGACCTCTCCCTTTGTCCTTAGCATCTATGTGTTGATAATTCTGGACCACCACAGCTGCTGGTGATCTGGAGTCCTTCCAGCCAGTAGCTGGTCAGGCCCACCCTGGGGCTAAAACCTTGGGGTGGAGCTGGGTTCAGCTCCCAGAGCACCATGCTGGCTGATTCCTGCCAGCCTGCCAGGCTGTCTTCAGCAAGAGGTTAGCTTCTCTTTGTCGTTTTTTGGGTTCTGTAGCTCCAAAGTTTGTTCAGAGTCCCCTTTTACATGAATTGGGGAAGGTGGAAGCTGGAGATGCGTGGAAGTCCTGTTTCTACTCTGCCATCTTGACTCCACCCCAATACAGTTCTTTATGGATGATTAAATTATTATTATTATTTTTTTGACATGGAAGGTCTGGATTTTGGCTATGATGTTTCTGGGAGTTTTCATTTTGAGGTTGATTCATGGATTCTTTTTACCTTCACTTTACCCTCTAGTTCTAATAGATCTGGGCCATTTTCATTTGTGATTTCTTGAAAGCCTAATACTAAAGATGTTTTTTCCCTTAAATTATGATTTTCAATGAGTACATTGAATTTTAGATTATCTTGACTAGTTTTCCAGTTGCTAGACTAGTTGCTTTTTATATCAGCTAAATTTTTTCTTCTTCTGGTTTTCTTGCCTTCTGATATTATTTCACTATTTCTTTTCTGTCTCATGGAATCATTGATTGCTATTTGGTCTATTCCAGTTTTCCAAGTAATTACTTGAGTAATAATAATAATATAATAGAGAGCTTTAAAGTTTGCAAAGCACTTTACAAATATTTGCTCAAAGTGGTTAAAACTTACCACTTTTTCTTCAATCTATTTTATTCTTCTAGTTCTTTCCTCCAGAATTTTTTTTACTCTTTTGTTTTATTTCTTATTCATTGTATTCATGTGGTTCCTTTGGGATATCCATTTTTCCCTTTGAATTATGCTTGCAGTTGTTACAAAGTTTCTTGCTCCTTGGCTTAGGAATTCTTTAGATCTACAATTAATTTTTTTACACTGGTTACTATTTTCTTTGATTTACTCATCCCTCTAGTGTTAGATCCTGAATTCGAACTTTGTTGCAGGGCCAGGTTCTACCCTATACTTTTGGGTGGGGTGGTGGACCCTGGTTTGTCCCTCCCTGGGCCATTTTGGTTCCTGCATTGACTTTCATTTCCTGAGGTTCAGCTCCCTTGGACCATTGAGGTTCCTCTATGACATCTTAGAACAATGTGCTAGAGATGTTTGAGTCCCTGGAAACCTGCTGTCTCACTCAGTCTGAGTGCTGCTGTGCAGCTTTGCTTGCTGCCAAAGCTTTCTCAGACTTCCAGGGTCCCCACTTTGAAGTTTTCTGACCTCCCTGAGGTTCTTTTTTGGGGGGGAATCCCTTTGGTCTTGCTACCTCTGGACACAGAGCCTTCCAAGGTATGTGTTTCTTTGGCCTGTCTCTGGTCCTGCTAGGTGACTGACAGGTTTTTTTTTGCCTGTTCTGGTCCTAGCTTTTCTGGCCACCCCTTCTTCTCTAGCTTGTGGTCATCTGGTCAACTTTTTATGTAGTTCCAGGATGGAAGAAGTCACTGTAGTGTCTCATTGGATTTCTTAGTCATTATTTGGTCTGATGTGAATTTTAGGTCTCTGCTGAAATAGTCATACGAAAATAAGGCGGTCTCTCTCCTAGTCAGGTAGCCATCTTGGCTGAGAGCCCTCCTCTTGCTTTTCCAACCTTGAATGAGTTTGCTTTGTACATAGTCCCTAGGATTTCTAATTTATATGCTATGTTCTGAGGCAGATATGTTTGCAAAGACATAGTTGGAGTCAAATGTTAATGAAATCCAAGCGATACTGACATCTTCTCACCTGTGAAATATAAGTGTCAGCCCATAAGTAAATTGGAAGCCCAATACTTCTCAGATATGTGACCATTGTTGAGTCATAATGCCTCTGAGCCTCAGTTTCCTCGTCTTTAAAATGAGGGTGATATTACCTCTTTTACCTACCCCAGAGCATTTTCACAAGAATAATATATACTTTAGAAACCTTAAAACAATATGCAAATATCAGTTATATGTAAATGGATGGTTTATAGAAATCAGGGAGCAGTCTGAGAATTTAAATAGATTAATATGATGGTACAGAGTATGAAGAAAGAAGGCAAGGAAAAAGTCTGTAGAGTGATTAAAATGTTGGCAATGGCATTTTTTAAAATGTCAGCTTATGTTTTCTTTCATACTCCCTGATAGTCTTTCACTTTGCTTATCTCCACTCCCCTGTGTTCAGGCCTCCCACAGTCTTTAGTAGGCCTTCTTGATATTGGAGATGACAATATTATTAACTGTTACTTGGACATCTTCCTTTCTCTGCAGGTAGGATTCATGTTGCCTCAAACTACTGTACTTCAGGGAGGCATGGACAGAAGGCAGGACGTCTATAGCAATACTCTGCGTCCTTGCCATTGGGGAAGTTGACTCCAGGATCAAATGTCCAAAAGGTGGGTATGAAGTGGAGCAGAGGTTAGAATCAGGAAGATCATAGACAAAGCCCAGAGAAGTAAATGTATTGCTCAAGTTCATGCAATAGATGTTGCAGATTCAGGACACCCACTCAGTCCTTTTTACTATGAATCCTGGGCTCCTTTGGCCATACATACACACTTCTCTCAGGTCAACACTCACTAAACTCATAGAGTGTGTCAGAGCTGCAGGGATGAGCACAGACAGGAGTATCTTAGGTCTCCCTGTACTGGTAGGAGACCAGGGAATCCAGCCTAGTCTCTGTGCATGTATTCTGTTTCTGTAGCTATAGGAGAAAGAGGTCATCTTACCCAGTATACTCATCTCCTACAGTAATAAAGATCATATTAGGAGAGTCTTGGTCTTTGTCTCTGCCTATGCTGGACCATGGTGGAGTGGAAAGAGAGGAATCAGGAAGAAAGGATTCCAGGCCTGCCTCTTCGGTTTACTACTAGTTGTGTGCCCTCAGGCAAGTCCCTTTACTTCTGCAAACACTCATTAAGGGTTTGTTATGTGCCAGTCCCTGTACTAGGTCAGGTACTGGGAATACAAAAGCCAGGGGAAAAAAATGAAATTATCTTTGCCTGGAAGGAGCTTACTTTCTACTGGGGAGCTATAACATGTATCCAGAGAAATAAATACTAGTAATTGGGAGAGGGAATGAGTACTAACAAGTGGAGATCAGAGAAAGAGTCACAAAGGAGATGGCCCATGACCCAGGCCTCAGAGGAAAAATAAGGATTCTGAAAGGCGGAGATGAGAGCAGATTGCATTCCAGGCTTGGCAATCAAGAGTTTGTTTTAATGCTAGAGATGGAAATAGCATGCTGAGTACCAAGGACAGCTAATAATCCTGTTAGATGGAATGTAGAGTATGTAAGAGAGAATAATGGGAAAAGCAGATTGGAGTCACTTATATGAGTCACCTCTCCTTTTCCCCTTCTGTAAAGACGAGGGAGCTAGACTGGATACCTAAGGACCATTCTAGCCCTAATTTAATTCTAGGATTTCATGACTTTTAGAGCCTATGACCAAATGCCCACAGTGGTTGCGGCAGTGAGAAAATACAAAGGCTGGTCTAGGGAGATAGCATGTTCTTTAAAGAGCTTAGTGAAAGAGGAAGGAGAATAAGTCACTAAAGGATATAAGGAGAAATCACAGGATCTGTAGACCCTGATTTAATGTAATTGCCTATGTTCAGAGGGGAGACAGCATGGTACAACAGAAAGGACACCAGATTTGGAGTCAGAGCACCTGGATTCAAATCCTGACTGTCACTTACTGCCTGTGTCACTTTGGAACTTTCATTCATCTCTCTGGTTCTCAGTTTTTTCATCATATAGAAGAGGAGCATGGACTATGTGGCCCCTAAATTTCTTTAACATTTCTAAATTTATTATGCTATGGTCCTAGGAAAGCCTATTTTGCCCTTTCATTCCCTCCATCCCTCTTATCCTCATTGAAACTCTTGGTTGGGCCAAAATAGAAAACTCTTAGCCCTGAATTCCTTTGAAATACAAGTAAAGACTAAGTTAAGGACCTATAGCTTTGGGTCTTAGACTTTGTGAAATTCATCAGCTTCCCTGGGTATTAGCTCTTTCCAGAACCAGGCCTAGGAGCCTTTGCCATTTATCCTCAGCATTTTCACTTTCTCCTGTGCCAAAAACTTCATTCAATTCTAAACCATACTTACTTCTAAAACCCCAGGTATAGGCATCAATCCTCTTGACCTTTCTAGTCCTTGAGCCCATTGAATTCTCTGGGTTCAGAAAGCTACTATTCTAATTGCTCAGAACCTTTTTTCTTTCTTGATGCCATTTGTCTTGGTGACCAAATCTTGTACCCATCACCTCTCTTTTTTTTTTTTACATGTGCCAACATCCTCACAAGAATGTATTTTCTATGGTTCATTCACCAAGGCACAAAGTAGTCATGAAGAATAATTTGGAGAAATATTAAGACCCACATTGCAGGTAATTGAGTTTATATAAAATAAAACTACCTTGCCTAAACTGTGTGGTACTTAAATCTATAAGCTCTTCTATATAGATATAGTTCCCTAGGATTAATTTGAGTCCTGTGGCCCTCTCTAGGTCTGGAACCATACCTCTGTGATCTACTCTGTCATGTCTCAAGACTAGAGTGCCATTTTTGTTCTAGAACATCTCTCTCTCTTTCTCTCTGTCTCTGTCTCTCTCTCTGTCTCTGTCTGTCTGTCTCTCTCTGTCTCTCTCACACATACACGCATGCACACATGCACACACCCCTTTGCTGGATTAACCCACCCAAAGGTCCTGATAAACCATCTTAGACCTAACCTTAGACAATCAGAAAATTTCTTGTGATGACAGACTTTTTGTTTTCTATCTACATACTCTATACCTGCTGACTAGCTAAATGTTTCCTCTTCCTACTCCCAAAGTGAGGTAATGACATATCTCTTTCATTATAGTGCCTTCTACTCCCACCCCCATATCCCAAGTCTCATCCTGAGTTTACCAGCCAAAAGGATGAAGACCAAATGACAGAGTGCCAAAAGGAGCTGTTCCCAGTTTCAGGCTTGTCCAGCAAAGAAATCCATGGCCCTTGAATGCCCAGCTTTCTCTATGGGCCTGGTTTGCTCCCCAAATACATCTAGATAGAAAGTCGTGTCTCTCTTTTAGGTCTTTTTGGTTTGTTTGTTTGATTGATTTCAGTGGAAGGAATACTGGAGTTAGGTACACTAAATCCATCCTTGGGAACTTGAGCAAGTCTGGTCTCTTCTAATGTCAGTTTCCTCATCTGTAAAATGAGGACGTTGGCCTGGAGGACCTCTAAAGTCCCTTCCAGTTCTGAAACAATGACTCTATGGGTCTATGATTTGTGCAGAAATCCTGAGTATACCTTATGTTTTTGTAACAAAATCATCAGCATGGTTTATAGGAAAGACATGTACTCATAGTGTGAGTCTGAAGCCTACCTCTGTTACATAATTAACCCCTGTGTGAACAAAAATGAGCTCTTTCCCCTTCCTGGACCTCAGGTTTTCCATTTGTGTCGAAGTGGACTAAAGATTTCCTGGTTACTTGAACTGAAAATTTTGAGAAATAATATTCCTCAAATCTAAAATCCTTTTCAGACTTTCCCCTTTAGGAAAATGTGTAAAGGTTCAAGAATGAAGGCTAAGGCTCCAAAAATTTGGTGGTAACCAAATTTAGAAAGAGAAATATCTTATGTTTAGTTAAGATCCTAGTTTTTCCCCTTCCCCAAGACAGATTAAGTGACTTGTCTAAGAGCAGTTCCCTGTTTCTTATTTTCGAAAGGGATTAGAGTGTTGATTTGAAGGAAAAGGTCCTTTTGATTACTTCATGTCATCTGATACCAGTTGCACCGGGGTAGGAGGATGGGGGGGGGGGGGGAGGAGTGGGAAGGAGAGTAAGGGAGGGCTTATGAGGGACTGGTCAGACGGATGAGTGGTTCTAGTTGCATTGGCTCTTCAATGGCATTTCCGGAAAATAAAGTGACTATTGTTCTATTTAACGAATATTCTAATGTTAATCTAAAATTGTGTCTTATCATTTTGTGACATTTTCCTCGTTCAAGATTCTTATACATGTTGTACCTCAAATTATTTTGGGATAAAGGTGTCTGAGGGCATGGGGGTGGAGGTGGGGATTATGTCAGTTTCAGCACTTCTTTTTCAGATAGAAATGCTTGGATTTAGAATACTGTTAAATTAATAAAAATTGTTTATGTCAAACTTGTCCCTAAAACACAAAGTCCACTATTAATTTTTTTTTCCTTTGATATTTTTAAAATGTCAGATCAGAGGTGGGAACCTGCAGCCTCCAGGTCACATGTGGCCCTCTAGGTCCTCAAGTGAGGCCCTTTGACTGAATTCAAACTCCACAGAACAAATTCCCTTAATAAAATGATTTGTTCTGTAAAACTTGAACTCAGTCAAAAGACTATACCCAAGGACATAGAGGGCCACATGTGACCTCAAGGCCACAGGTTCCCCACCCCTGGACTAGATGGTCACTTCCAGCTCTAAGTCTCTTGATCCT
The DNA here is from genome assembly GCF_028583685.1 of Petaurus breviceps papuanus. Classification (NCBI taxonomy): domain Eukaryota; kingdom Metazoa; phylum Chordata; class Mammalia; order Diprotodontia; family Petauridae; genus Petaurus; species Petaurus breviceps. Next base: position 8,812,956 of record NW_027187316.1, read on the forward strand.
AAATTGTCATTGTTTCCAAAAAGACCTTTTGCTCTCTAGCTTGTACCAGGGTAGTGGGGCCCCATGTTCCTAAATCATGACCCTGAGGATAAGGTAATGAAAAGAGGTATTGGGCCAGGGTTGCCAGTGCTTTGTCCCAATAGTCCTTGCCTGCCCTGTCAACAACCACTACATTCCTCTCTCTAGGACCACTTGAAGCTTCTAGTCACATGCCTTCTTTCCTGAACCATCACCCACATTTCTAAGGTCCAGGCTATCTGTCCTCATACCTCTAGGTCCTGCCACACTCTATCTGAGGCTGGTGCTTTATTGCTATATATATATATATAAAGACCCTCAACAGACAAAACCAGAAATTTTGGGAAGGAGACATTTTTTTCCCTGTGAACTTCCCATGATGTTTTCCTTCCATTAAAAAAAAAAAATATGGGACGGCTAGGTGGTGCAGTGAATAGAGCACCGGCCCTGGAGTCAGGAAGACCTAAGTTCAAATCCGACCTCAGACACTTGACACACTTACTAGCTGTGTGACTTTGGGCAAGTCGCTTAACCCCAAATGCCCTCCAAAAAAAAAAATTAAAATTATAAAATTATTTCCTAGAATCATGACTAGAGTGTTAAAGAAAAAAAAATATTCCCACTGGGCCTTGACTCCCCCAAAATAATTTCTAAAAAAAAAAAATACGCAGCAGGGGCAGCCAGGTGGCTCAGCGAGTAAGAGCACTGACTCCAGCGTCGGGATGACCTGGATCAAATCTGGGCTCAGATACTCAGCACCACACCCAGAAATAATAACTGGCTGTGTAACCTTGAGCAAGTTACTTAACCCCAATTGCTTTAAAAAAAAATACGCAGTAGGAAGTTTCATATGTGAAACTTTCCATGTTATTTCTGTAATGAAAAGAAAACTGGGCTAAGAGTCAGGATTTAGGATTTAGAGTTAGAAAGGATGTTAGCACCATCTAGTCCATATTCTTCATTTTACAGAAGAGAAATATGATGCCTAGAAAGGTAGTGATTTTCCCAAGGTCACTCAAGTAGCAAATAACAGAGCTTAGATTTGAACTGAGGTCCTCCCACTCCAAATCCAGCACTCTACTCAACTGCCCTGAATCACTTAACCTTTTTAGGCCATAATTTCCTCATCTATAAAATGGTAAATGTTCCCCAAGATGCTAGGCTGAAGAGTATGGGGTTATAAAATGTTCTTCCCTCCCCAAAGGGGAAAACCAAGGAAATCTGGGGGCAAAATAGAAGAAATTAAGCCTATTATTGTACATAATAAGCATTTTTGATGCACACAAAATTTTATATTTAATATTTTAAAAGGAAAATATCACTAGCCTGGAAATATCTGGATTCAAGCCCTTTTTATATTTTATGCAATTTCAAGGTTCTACAGAACACAACTTGTAAAATGCTATACTAAAAAATCTTTAAAAAAATTTTTTTTAATTTAAAATGTTGGGGCAGCTAGGTGGCACAGTGAATAGAGCACTGGCCCTGGAGTCAGGAGGACCTGAGATACTTAACACTTCAGATACTTAACACTTACTAGCTGTGTGACCTTGGGCAAGTCACAACCCCAATTGCCCTGCCCTCCAAAAAGAAAAACAAAACAACAAATTTAAATGTTTATTTTTCAGCTCTAAATTCCCTCCTTCCCCTACCTCTCCCACTCATTGAGAAGGCAAAAAATACAATACACATTATATTTATAAAGTCATATAAAATGTAGTTCCACAATAGCTGTGTTGCAAAAAAAAAAAGGAAGATAAATAAATTGGGAAAAAATATATTTCAATCTGCACTCAGAGTTTATCTATTCTTTCTCTGGAGGGAGATATAGCATTTTTCATTATGAGTCCTTTGGAATTGCCTTGGATCATTGTATTGATCAGAATAATCAAGTCTTTCACAGTTGATCATCATTACAACATTGCTGTTACTATGCATGATGATCTCCCAATTCTTTTCAATTCACTTTGCATCAGTTCCTATAGATCTTGCTATGGTTTCCTCCCCTCTCCCTCCCCATAACCACCACCTTATTCATTTCTTATAGCACAGTAGTATTCCATTATAATCATATGTCACAATTTATTCAGTCATTCCCCAAATAATGGCCATAGAAAATCTTTAGCTTCTGGCTCTATCGTTCTATGATTGCATGACTCTAATTCCTACATAGAGAGGAAAGTATTATAGTATAGTCCTCAGATGCCATAGTAAGATGCACTTGTATTGGGTAAGTTGGGGGAATAGGGTGTGGCAAACAGGGCAGTGCCAGCTTCACAAAAAATAGGAAAGTTTTATTATTTTCTTTGCCAGTGTGCTTTCTGTTGTTGGCTTGTGAGACAGAATTTGGTAGTCGTGTTCTAATGACGACTGTGCTTCCAAGGGCAGGAAGTGGAGTAGACATTGGCAGCAGCATGCATGTCTATTTTTTAAAAATTGTATTCTGAACCAAACACCAAATAAAATTAAGCTTTTTTATGTATGGAGTTAGAACAGAAAACAAGGAAACTGCAGATATCTGTTATGCATAGCTTGCTTTTAAAAATAAAGTATATAATAAATTTAACCTGTAGTGTTCAACCTATATTCTTGTTTGTGCTTCTTTCATCCTTCTTTTTCTTCTTTACTATATAAATTCACACACACACACATATAAAGATTCCTTAATCTTTTTATTTCCCTTCTCTTTTCTTCCCACTCCATTAGAAAAATAAATACAAAATCCTTATTACAAATGTGCACAGTTAAGCAAACAAATTGCCTGAGTACAAAAATGTGTGTCTTATTCTGCATCTTGAGTCTATTGCCTCTCTGTTAAGAGGTGGATAGAATATTTCATCATCAGCCCCCCTGGAATCATAGGTGGTTATTGCATTGATCATGTCTTTCAAGCTATTTTTCTTTATGTATCCATTTATTTCTACAACAATTAGAAACAAGATTAATACTGTGCTTGCTCAAAAGCTCAAGTGGTATAAGGGTGACATTAAACTTTGGATTTGGAAAGAAATTGGAATCTGGTTCTCTCTGGCCCTGTAACCTTGAGATCAACAGAAGAGTTAAAAAAAAAAAAGTAGAAGGATTCCCTTATTAAAAGGTAAGAATTAAAATTTACCTGAATTTATAAACTTTAGTAGTAAGGAGAGGCCTGCAGCTCTAGAAAGTTGTTGGCAACTCTTGTTAACTTTATATCTATTGTATAGGTATACAACTCTTGTTAAATTTATACCTATTTGTAAGTTAGTCTTTCTGTGTAAGTTATATTATCCCTCATTTTTTTCTTCCTCAGCAAAATAGTGAAAGTTCTAAGCACTCAGAAGCATTTCCATACTGCATGTTATGTTGGGGGTAAATGTAGTGTATTAATAATGTTGAATGAAATATAGTAGTAGAGGACTGTATTTGGAATTTAGAAGATCTGGGTTCTGATTTGCCTCTGACAATTGTGTGACCATGGGCAAGTTAACTCACTAGAACTGTAAGATATAAATTGTTATGATTTGCTAAATAGAGGAAGTTCCCATACCAGGAGTAAAATTCCAGGCCTTTGGTATATCAATTTCAGCTGAAATACACATTTTTCAAAAGCTACCAGATTCACCCTTCATGATGGGAATTATGACGAATAAAATGTATGAGACTCTAGTTACTGGTTCTCAAACTAGACCTATTCTAGACCTATTTTCCTTCTCCTGTTCTTTTTGTATCATCAGTCAATATATTACAGTAACCAGAGAGTTCAAGAAGCTATTTATAAAATATTTTCAGTGTCATTACTTGTGAACAAGATGATACCTGAAGGCCAGAAAAAGTTGAACAACTTTTTAAAAGACAAAGTGTAACTATAAGGTAATGAGACTAACATTTTAGTAAATATGTAAGAATTTTACAAACTCAAAGTTTGCTTTTAAAATTTATTTGAAAATAAAGTTTGATAATGATGGATAACAAATATATATATATATATATATATATATATATATATATATATATATATATATATATATATATATACATATGCACATCAATGGCATTGCCATTTCACAAAGACTCTAAAATCCTTCTATGTCCGAGGTCTTGTGCCTGGTAGTGAAGGAGATACAAGAATGAATAAGAAATAGTCTGAGGAGTTTATCCTATAGTAGGGGAGTCATCACCAAATTATTACAATACCCCAAAGCCTATCATATTATATAAGAGAATTTATTTTAAAGAAGACTATAAAGAAGGCTTTTAAAAGAGGACCAAGTACTCATATATAAAAAATGTTTTGAGCAGAATAACAGAATTTAGAGTTCTAATCCAGTGGTTTCTAATCCAGCGTAACACCTTTAAGAGGTGGCCATAAAGCCTTTTCTTGAAGACTTCCAATGAGAGAGAACCCATTACTTCACAAGGTAGTCATCCCAGCTTTGATACAGCTCTAAATGTTTTCCTGACAATGAATCCATTTCTCCCTCTGTAACACACCTACACATTGCTTCTGGTTTTGATCTCTAAGGCCAGACAGAATAATTCCTTTTTCTATATGTCAGCTATTCAAATACTTGAAGATAACCTTCTATTCTACCCTTCTCCTTTTATAGTTGAGGAAACTGAGACCTAGACTTTTGAAATGACTTGTCCATGGGATATGGTAGATGGAGCCAGCATTCAAACCCAAGTTTTTTCTCCAAGTCCAGTTTGCTTTCCACATCTTTTCTTCTCACTTGAACTAGTACAGCAACCTGTCTGGTCTCACCTCTAGTCCTTTCTTCCTCCAACTTATATTATACAGTCCAGAATATGCTCTGCTAACCAAAATAGTTTTTCTAATGTAGACATCTGAACACATCAGTCACTTTCCTAAAAACTTTCAAGGATTCCCATGATGCCTGTTGAGTAAATTTCAGCTTGGTATGGCATTCAAGTACTCCACAGTCTGCCCCCAACCCTTCCTTCCATACTACTTTCTGTCATGCATCTTTTTTCAGGTAAAACAGACCATTTCTCCAAATATATCTTGTGTTTTCCAGCCTCTATGCCTTTATTAACACTGTTACCTATATCTAAAATGTTCTCTATCTGGCATTTTAGTCATTTGAAATCTTATTCATCTTTAAAAGTCCAATTTATTATCCCAAATCACAGAATTTCAAAGTTGGAAGGGTCCTCAGAGAACATGAAGTACAACCCATACCGTGTTTCCCCGATAATAAGACACTGTCTTATTAAATTTTTTGGAAAGAAAAACACCAGAGGGCTTATTTTCAGGGGAGGGCTTATGTTGTCCTGCCTCAGCTCTCCTCTGCGGCACTGCTCTCAATGGCGCCAGCAAGCAAATCACTGGGGAAGAACAGGATGACGCGCTCACTGCTGCAGCTCTGATTGGATGCAGCTCAGAGCGCGGCGTGCATTTCATGGGGGGGGGAGGGAGACGGTGCATACAGAGGGTACCGTAATGTAGCGTGTAGCGCAGGGGATCACCTTCACTACAGTAGCAATCTCAATAGGGCTTATTTTCGGGGGAGGGCTTATTTTAGAGGAATCTTACACAGTAAGGGGAGGGCTTATTTTCAGGATAGGTCTTATTATCGGGGAAACACGGTACTAACTTAATCAATCCACATTTAGGTCTACTGAAAGAATAACTCCTCTTTTTGTCCCATAATTCTTTTCTTCATCATCACTTGAACATATGTAACAGGCATGTCCTAGCCAGCAGAGATGTAAAAGCCTAGGCTTAAAGAATGCCTGTGATGGTGATGATGGGTAGGGACTGAAAGAGGAGGAATGGTGAATAATATTGACAAGGAAGAAAATAATAATTGATGTTGAGTCAGCCCTCACCTCCCCCATGATGTTGGCCATAGAGTAACTGATAGCTAGATAACACCGTCTCCGTGTTCAGAAACTCAACAGGCTTTGCTCCAGTACTAAAAGGACAGAGGTGTAGATAAATAAGGATATATGCTCTCTTAAGAGAGAGGAGAATGATAAGGAGCTGGAGAAAGGTCATATTATTGTGTTGCCTGTGACAGACCTCTACCCTCTGGTCATTGCTTTTATCAGTAGCCTATTGCTCAGTTCTGGGCAAAGCCTACACAATACTTGAACTTGTGGGTCAAAGTAAAAACCTGGGTGAATGTTGAGGTCTGAGATATGTGGGTGGTGGGTGCTTTGCTCTTACATTGATTATTTGCTTATGTGTTTTAAAACACATTATAAACTACAGTTATTCCTTCCACATCATGGGATTAAGGGTGTGGTACCCCTTGATCTAAAAAATCTATGTAAAATTTTTTGGCCCTCCCTTCATGCCAGAGAAGTCTGATTTTTTTCTTTTTCTTTTATGAGGTGTTTACCGTACCTTACTGTGAAATTTTGATTACGTATTTGATCACAGACTCTGTGTGTCATTTGTTGGCCTTCACATGTCATCTGCGGTTTCTACAAAACTCACTCAAAATTCCTATTTAATTTCTTAAGCCAACCTAAGATATATCAAAACCATGATGGAGAAAGTTATGATGTGGGATGGATAACTATAATGCCCTTTGCAAAAAATGTTTTTATGGAAACAGTAAAGGACTTAAAGGAGAGTGACCAGTAAGTTGGGGATAGGTGGAGCTGGAGCTGAGTTATTTGATTGGTGGACAAACATGCTGCTAGACTTAGACTTCAGTACATGGGGAATAGCAGTTTGGTGGTATCCAATTGCCCTGATGGAAAGATGCAATATGGGCTGATACAGGGGGTTTAATGGGTGAATGAATGGTTATTACACATATAGCTCAGTTATACAGTAAAATGGTCATGCATATTAAATAACAAAGGCCCCAGATCTTAATCCCAAGAGCTAAAGTAGTCCTCTTGGCTTTATGTTCTCCTGGGTAAAGGCTCCCTGTACATGGTTCATGAGATCCCATCTCTTACTAGTATGTTCTTGTGACTCATTTCCAGAACCATCTCTTGAAGTAAGCAAGTAGGCATCTGTGTGCGGTATTATGTGTTTGTTTATAAAGGGGCAGGAAGGCACAACAATGGACACTTTAAAAATATTATTTTATAATAAATGCATATTTTTAAAGTTCCAGAAAATTATGTTCTCCATGGCCCATAGATATTTATTTTATGATTTTGAGTCTCATGTCACAGTAGAGGCTCAAAGTCTTCAGTGGGCATAGAGTACGAAATTTACTCACTTTGCCTAAGGTATGTGAATGCCATGATCCAGCCTGGCTTGCCCTTCTGTCACTTAAAGGCTTTTCAGTTTGGGGGGTGGGATTAGATCAGGAAGAATGAATCAATCTGTTTTGTTTAGTCATTTTCAGTCATGTCCAACTCTTTGTGATCTCTTTTTTTGAGCTTTCTTGACAAAGTTATTGGAGTGGTTTGCCATTTCCTTCTCCAGCTCATTTTATAGATGAGGGAACTGAGGCAAATATGGTTAAGTGGCTTGCCTAAGGTCACACAGTAAGAGTCTGAGGCTAGATTTGATCTCAGGTCTTCCTGACTTCAGGCCAGGTATTTTCTCTACTGTACCCCCTAGCTTCCCTGAATCATTGTAAGGGGTTCTTAAATAATAAGCCCAGCAGTGATCTGGAAGTCTAATAATCTGGATGGTCTTGGGTGCTGAAAAGTTTAAGGCAGCAGAAACTGAATCAAAACATCTTGGCTTGTCATTAAGTCAGGATGGGGGGAGAAGGATACTGTGACAGGATCATAATGGAGATAATTAAATGATTCATACCAGGCATTCCTACAGTAGCATTACAAGAGAGGGGAATAGGGTATAGATGGGTGCTAGCTCTCAAGCACCTGAGATGATGATGGAAGTGTGGGAAGGAGAAGCAAGAGAGGAGAGGGAATTAAAGTCTGAATTTTGACTAGAGTTCACTTTTTCCAGTTTTACTTTCCCAGAGATTCTCACGAAAAACACTCCCCAGAGTCCTAGTTCCAAAGTGTCACTAACTGGTGAATTCGGGGATGCACCTGCTTGAGTGTCTCTCATCTCCATGGCAATGAAGATTTTTTTTCACCTATATTCTGCAGTTCTTAGGAAAGAGACTTCTAACAGCTACAGTATGGATTCATCCTTGCAGAAACCAACTTCTCTTTCTTTTGACTCTGCCAGGTACCTTAAAATAACTAATTAGGTTTGCTGTTAGGGCCAGATTCAGCTTATTCTGGGTTCAGGGACAAGGCTTCCTTGCCTTGAATTTTTTTTTCTTGATGATTTAAATTTCTTTAACAGGATACAAAGCTTTTGATTCCACAGTGCAATGTCAAACAAGGACTTGAACCAGAACTTTTCCAGCTCTAATGTAAGTTCTGTAGTTCTAAAATACTTAAAATTTCAAATATGATTGGGATGATGTTAAGGCACAAGTACAAATAAGTTTCAATTGGTACAAATGATATCAGATCTTTTCCTGTTTGGTTCAGGAAAGAGGGAGTTAAAAATCATGGAGAAAATGGAACCCTGAGTTGGGGGGAGGGAGATGATGCCAAGGTAGGGATACAATTTTACCTCTGTAATAAGCCTTGTGCCCCAGGGAGTGGTCACTGAGCTCCCTCCTTAAGAGCACACACAAAGTGTGTAATGAAAGTGTCTTAGAGGAGCCTGAATGAGCATTCTGTAACGCACAGGCCGCTAACTATGTGGTGATAGGAGCCCTTTTGATTGTCCAGGGGGTAAATTTAAAAGTTACTAACCCAGCAGCACAAGGCCATTTACCTTGGCTACTTGTCGTGGTTTGACCTCTTGTTTTCCAATGACTTAAGGGTAAGCCTTGAATCCTCTGACTCTCAAGGCTAACATAGAGCCTCTTGAATATGGCCTCGGTTTTTTTTGCCTCAGCTTCTGTTATTTTTGTTTTAGGTGAAGGACAGTGTTCTAAAGATTGTGACCTTTTGAGTTCTGAAAGGTCACAAAAGTGAACCACCTGAAATCCAAAAACTTGGGAGTCCTAGAGTAAAGTCCATGCCAGGTTTCAGTGCCCTGAGAATTAAGGAAAGAGCTTCAGGACTCAACCCAGCCCAGCAGTGGCTGAGATGAGGTCTCTTTCAGTAGTTATGCCACATTTGGACATGAACTTGATGGGATCTATTAATACTTAACAGAAACTGTGTTAAAACTGAACCCATTCTTCCCAGAGAATGAGATGGCATAGGGGCAGAGTGTGCATTGAGGTATAGGGGGGAAATGTTTGTATTTCTGTTCTTAGCACTTCTAAGTAAATATCCTTTGACAAAAGCTAGTTTATGTTAATTGATTACATAGAACTGGAATACTAGTCACTAGTGGCTAACATTGGGTAGAGCACAGCTGGCATGGAGTCTTGATTTTAAAAGTTCAAGAGAGTTTCTGGGTAATTAATCATTTTATTAATAAGGTTAGCACTTATTAATAAAAGAAACAGTCATTTGGCAGTCCCTTTCTTGAACCAAAGACAATCATGGCAGCAGGCTAATAATGACTTATGTGACCTTGGAAAAGTGGGTGTTCCTGAGGGTAGACTTTACAAAGAGAAGTGGCTTACTCCAGTGAGGAACAGGGAAAGTAATCTTGTCACTCTTGGACAAAGAGATTGTCTCTACACTCAGATCACTCCCAGCCTTGGGCAATACAGATAGAAGACCTATTTCTGCCCACATTTGCTTGAGTAGAACACAATGGTCAGGAATTAATTTTAAATTAGAGGTCCCATCTAAATGGGTGGAGTAATAATACCCAGAATGAGAAGAGTGTTAATCCTGGCTTCCATCATCCCAGTCTTTGAGAAAAAAGCTTGGGTCTCCCCAATTTTTATAGCTGGCTATTAATATGAGAGAGAAATAATCATTTCTCTCAAGCAGCAGATATTAGAGATGGTGTTCCCCTAGAATCCTAGGGGGCAATGTTCATAAGTAATAGCAATTATTACACACATTTATTAAGCACCTATCTTATATAGAATTCTGTGCTAGGTGTTAATAGAAATACAAAGCAGCAATAATGTAATGGAAATAGTTTTCAGTTTGGAGAAAGAAGAACCTGGTTTCAATCCCAGTTCTGTTCCTGTTATGTGCTTCTGGGCAAGTCATTTTACCTCTCAAGGTCTCAGGTTTCTCATCTCTAAAATGAATAAGTTGGACTAGATCAGGAGTTCTTAACGTGGGGTCCATGAACTTGTTTAAAATTTATATTTAAATACAATTGCTTCCCTTGTAATTATATGAATTTTATTTTATGCACTTAAAAATATTCCTTTTAGGTGCAGCTAGTGATGAGGTATGGGCTCTGGGGGCCCCCCTCGAGCTCTCCTTGGGATTGTTATTTATGGTCTTACTGGGCAAGGTTTTATTGATTAGGGGACCAGGGAAGGTTTCACAAAGAAGGTGGTATTTGCAGGATATTTAAGAATTGAAAAGGTGAAGAGGGGGATGGAGAGAGAATTCTGGAGTTAGGAAAGTCTGAGCAAAGACACATGGAAGCTTAAGAGTTCAGGAGACAGAGAGTTGTCCAGTTAGGCTAGATCGCTACAGTACAGAAAGTACATAGAGGAAATAATAAGTGATAAGGGTGGTGCTAGGCTAGGCAATAGGGAACCACTGCAGATTTTATGTACAGGAGTGATGTCTGTCTCCTGAGCTCTAGTCCTTGGGCAATAGGGAACCACTGAAGATTTTATGTACAGGAGTGATGTCTGTCTCCTGAGCTCCAGTCCTGTATTATCAACTTACTTCCTTTCTGACATCTTGAATTGAACATTCTATAGGCATCTCAAATCAAAGATGTCCAAAACAGAATTTATTCTCTTTTCCCCTGGCAAATCTATTTCTCCAAAACCTCCCCTCTTTCCAACTTTCCCATTATTGTAAAAAACACCACCATTCTTCCAGTCACCTAGGCTTTTACAACCACAGTGTCATCCTTAACTAATTACTTATACTCACCCCACACATCCATTCTGTTGTCAAATCTTATCATTCTTACCTTTGCATCTCTTGTATGTGTTTCCTCTCTACTGGAACAGTCACTACTCTTGGATATCACTCATCTCAACAATTTTGACCAAATTATAGTCTTCCTACCTCTGGTCTCTCCTCTTCAATCCATCCTCCAGATTCAGCTGCCAGTGTGATCACATCACCACCATAACCCCCTACTTTCCATTTACATTGTATATATCTATAATGGGGGTCTGACACATACCCAGACTGCCTCTGATGCTACTTAACCAGGGGGAAGTAATTAGGGAAACTTCTTTCAGGAGAGTGATGACATGTAATGAAGGTGCCTTGGAGAGAACTGAGCATATGCAGACCTTCTGTAACTGATTCTGATATGTTAACCATGTAGTTAGAAGCTTTTTCACTTGACTGGGTAACCAGAACCAGAGTATCTTCAAAAGATACTTGGGACTAGAGACTTGGCCATTGTCTCTGACTATCCTCTCTTGGTTTGACTTTATCACTGAATTATTAGCACTGAAGGTGTCTGCTGAGAGAGAGACAGCTTTGTAAGGAGAGAGCCTTTGGGCCTTCTGTTCTCAAGCACCCACCTGTATGGATGGTCTCATGGAATGGGACTAGGTCTTTTGCCACTGCATTTGCTCATTTTCCACTTTAGATGAAGGGATTGGAGACTTGTTCCTTGTGAGTTTAGAAAAGTCAGGAGAGACTACCATCCTACTGTTCCAGAGTCCAGATTTTGCAGCCAGCTCAGGGGAATAGCAAAGAGTGACTTTTGGGAGTGACTTTCAGGACCAAGCTTGTATTTTGGTTACAGAGACAGAGACCTATCTGTCAGCAGTGCTGGAACAGAACTAGATGAGGAACTGAGCTCATCTGAAGCCCACATTCCTCAGAGACTCAGTTGGTATTGGGAAGAGTGTGTGCCTGTGAGGTATTGGCAAATGTTTGTACTTTTGTTGTTGATATATCTTCAAAGTAAATATCTGTTTGTAAAAATTTATTGATGTTAAGTAGTTAAATGGAACTGGGACTTGCTGGTACCTGACAGTGGATAGAACACTACCAGTGGGACCTCTAACCAGAGGCATTAGAGAAGAAACACCCCCTCAGACATACCTCAGTTTTGCTCTGGGAGAGTGAACCCAGAACACACTCAGTATCTATCATACAGCATGTTTTCTCTACCATTAGAATGCAAAATCCTTGTAAGCAGGGCTGTGTTTTCACCTTTCTTTGTATCCTCAGTGCTTTAGCACAGTCACTGTCTTGGCTTGTAATAAGTGCTTTAGAAAATGCTTATTGATCCTTTGGGCCAAAGATCCCAGCCCCTATCAGGAGCAGTGATGTAGACTTACAGCAGCAAATGGCCCTGGAAGATTTTTTTTTGCATGCAGTCTGAGAATGGAGTTCATGGGCACTGTTCTTGAACTGCCAACCTCCTGTGAAGGGAAAGGTCTGGATTTTGAATGCCCTACATATTGTGATCCCAGAAACTAGCCTTCCAGCAGAGAAGGGAGATTTCCTAGTCAGCATCAATTTTGGAACTTCCAGATGTCCTAGTCAGTGCCAGGTTTAAAATTCCCTTGTTTAACACTCATTTCAAGAGTTCATAAGTTCCAAATATGCAAGATTAAGAGCCATTCTCTGACAAATGCATGGCAAAAAAATATGAATAAACTTCTCAAAAAGATTGAAACCTATAGATAGCTAAAAGATAATGTTCCAAATCACTAATAAGAGACATGCAAATTAAAACAACCAGCAAATTGACAAACATGATAAAAGATGAGAATAGTACAATGTTGGAGGGGTTGTGGAAAGACAGGCACATTAATGCATTGCTAATGGAGCTGGGAATTGGTCCAAACACTCTGGAAATTTGAAATTAACTGACTAAAGTGTCCATATCTTTTGACTCAGAGATGCTACTGCTAGGCATAACATCCTAAGGAGTTCAGTCAGGTGCCAGGTACTATAACTAAGTCCTAGGGATACAAAGAAAGATTAAAACAAAAAAAAAGTCCCTGTTTTTTTTTTCCTTTTTTTTAATGCATTATTAACTTCTGATTTACATCATCCATTTCCACCAGATTTTGAGTTACAAATTTTCTCCCCATTTCTCCCCCACCCACCACCCCAAAATAGCAGTCCCACAGGATATCCCCTCCTCCAATCTGCTCTCTCCCACATTTTCCCCCATACCCCTTTCCACTTTTCCAGTGGATCTCTATGCCTCAGTGCCTGCACATCCTATTTCCCAATTACATGTAAGATGGTATTAATAATAGTATATAAATATATATATATACACACACACATATATATACATATTATATATATATATATATATATATATACATATTTGAATATTTGATTTCAAAACTTTCAATTCCAGATTCATTCCCCTCCTTTCCCGTCACCCACCCCTACTGGGAAGATAAGCAGTTCAGTATAGGTTGCGCATGTGTGACTAATGCAAAACAATAACATAGTAGATACATTGTAAAAGACTGACTACACTTCCCTCCTTCCCACCCACTCTACTCTCCAGTTTGATCCTGTCTATTTTCAAAAGTGAGTGCTTCCAACCTCTCTCCCCCCCCAGCCTACCCTCCCTTCTATCATCCCCCCTCTCATCCCCTTCCCCCCCCATTCTCCTGGAGGGTGAGATACCCTATTTAGTGTGTATTTCACTCCCTCCTCAAGCCAGATTCAATGAGAATAAGGTTGACCCATTCCCTTTTGCCTTCCTATTCTTCCCCTCCATTGTAACCATTTTCCCTTGCCTCTTCTATGAGATAGTTTACCCCATTCTGTCTCTCCCCATCTCTCATTATATTCCTTTCACCTCTTAATTTCACCTTTTAAGTATCATTCCTTCCTGTTAAATTGGTCCTGTGCCCTTTATGTATACCTGTAAACATATATACACACATTCACATATGTGTTCATATGCCCATATACCCTCATATATAGACAAATATATATATTTCTAATCCTTTCAACTACTGAGAAAAGTTTCATAAGTTACAATTATTGTTTTTCTATGTAGGAATGCTAATAGTTCAACTTTGATAAGTTCCTTATGATTTCTTTTCCTTGATTACCTTCTCATGCTTCTCTTGCTTCTTGTATCTGAATGTCAAATTTTCTATTCAACTCTGGTTTTTTCAGCAAGAATGCTTGAAAGTCCTCTATTCCTCTATTCCACTGAATGACCATATTTCCCCCTGAAACATGATACTCAGTTTTGCTGGGTAGGTGACTCTTGGTTTTAATCCCAGCTCCTTTGCCCTCCGGAATATCACATTCCAAGCCCTTCGATCCCTCAGTGTAGAAGCTGCCAGATCCTGGGTTATCCTGATTGTGTTTCCACAATATTTGAATTGTTTCTTCCTGGCTGCTTGTAACATTCTCTCCTTAATCTGGGAATTCCAGAACCAGGCTATAATATTCCTAGGAGTTTTCTTTTGGGGATCTTTTTCAGGAGGTGATCAGTGGATTCTTTCAACCTCTATTTTGCCTTCTGGTATTAAAACATAAGGGCAGTTTTCTTTGAGAACTTCCTGGAGGATGATTTCTAGGTTCTTACTTTGGTCATGGCTTTCAGGCAGTCCAATAATTTTTCAGTGGTTTTTCCCATGAGATATTTCACATTGCCTTCTATTCTTTCATTTGTTTGGATCTGTTTAACAGCATCTTGATTTCTCATAAAGTCATTAGCTTCCATTTGCTCCAATCTAATTCTGAAGCAATGATTCTCCTCATTGAGTTTTTGAGATTCTTTTTCCATCTGGCAAATTCGCCTTTTTAAGGCATTCTTCTCCTCATTTCCTTTTTGGGCCTCCTTTGCCATTTGAGTCAGTCTGTTTTTTAAGGTATTATTTTCCTCAGTCAGGCTATTGACTCTCATTTCATAATATTCTTGCATTGTTCCCATTTCTCTTCCCAATTTTTCCTCCACTTCTCTTATTTGGTTTTCAAAATCTTTCTTAAGGTCCTCTATGGCCTGTAACCAGCTTGTATTTTCCTTTGAAGCTTTTGGTGCAAGAGTTCTGACTTCACTGTCTTCCTCCTGTTCCATGCTTTGCTCCTTTTTGTCCCCAAAATAGCAGTGTATTGTTGGAATCTTCTGTCTGCTTTGTTTCCTTTGCCTGCTCATTTTGCCACTCAATTACTTGACTTATGGGCTTTTTGCCACCGTAGGACTCTGCCACCAGACAGGGGAGCTTTCGTCCCAAACGCTGGGGTTTTCTCAGCTGCTGGAGGTATTAGATGGGTGTCCTCTCTGAGGTCTCCACATGCTCTGGCAAGCTGGACACACCCCAGAACCTCCACCCTAGACTGCAATCCAGATCCAAGCAGGTTAAAGCAAGAGCGATTACCCCCTCAGACTGGTGCTTGGTTCCCCTACACTCTGCAGGCCAAGTGCTGAAGCTGCCATGTGGCGCTGGCTGTGCCGGCGTGTCAGCAGCTTTTCGCCCTGGGAGTAAAAGCCACGCACTCCCACTTACTGGTCCCAAAGTCCAGACTATACTGACCTCTCACTTTGTCCTTTGTGTCTATGTATTGATAAATCTGGAAACGGCCACAGCTGCTGCTGATCTGGAGTCCCTCTGGCCAGCGGAGGGTCAGGCCCGCCCTGGGGCTAAAGCCTTGGCATGGGGCTGGGCTCTGCTCCCAGAGCACTGTGCTGGATTCCTGTCAGCTTGCTGGGGTGTCCTCAGTGGAAGGTTAGCTTCTCTGTGTCATTTTGTGGGTTCTGCAGCTCCAAAGTTTGTTTAGAGTCCCCTTTTAACGTGGATTGGGGAGGGTAGGAGCCAGAGCTGCAGGAAGGTCGTGCTTCTACTCCACCATCTTGGCTCCGCCCATCAAAGGTCCCTGTTCTTAAGGAGCTCAGTCTGATGGGGAAGATAACAGCAAATAAGTGTACAAACAACCTAAATACAGGATAAATTGGAAATAATCAATAGGGCAAAGGCACCAGAATTAAAGGGGATTGGGAAAGACTTCCTGTAGAAGGTAGGATTTTAGCTGGGACTTGGAAGGCATAGATGATAAGGGTGCATATTCCAGGCATAGAGGACAACAAGAGAAAATGCCCAGAGTCCTTAGATGGAGTATCTTATTCAAGGAACAACAAGGAGGTCACAGGATAGATGGAGAGAGGGGGTATAAGAAACTGGAAAGGGAGAAGAGGGGGCAGGTTATGGAGAGCTTTGAGCACCAAACAGACGATTATATATTTGATCCTGGAGATGATAGAGAGCCACCCAGACCGAGTAAGAGGGTGAGACATGTGCTTTAGGAAGATCCCTTTGACAACTAAGGAGAAGATAGAATGGAGTGGGGAAAAACTTGTGGCAGGGAGATGAATAAGCAGGCTACTGAAATAGTCTAGGGGTTAGGTGATGAGGGCCTGCACCAGGATGGTGGTGGTGTCAAAGGAGAGAAGGGAATATATATGAGATATTAGGAAGGTAACATTGATAGACCTAGGCAACAGGTTGGATTTGGTGGGAGTATGGGGTGGGGAATGGGGGAGGTGGGGGTAAAGAAAATATTGAGCAGTTGAGCATGATACCTAGACTGGGAGCCTAGCCCATAACTTAATAGGGAGGTTAGAAAGTAGGTAGGGTTTAAGGGAAAAGATAATGAATTCAATTTTGGATATGTTGAGTTTAAGATGTGGTAGCAGCAAGCACCCTAGCATACCCAGGATGCTGTAGCAGCAAGCACCCCAAGCGTCCCCGGGGTGACTGCCAACACAGGTTCTTGGATCTGCTTTGATAAAGGAAAGCAACTCTGGGGTGGCCAGGTAGTACAGTGAGTAAGAGCACTGGCTCCAGTGTCGGATGACCTGGGGATCAAATCCTGGCTCAGATACTCAGCACCACATCCAGAAATAACTGGCCATGTAACCTTGAGCAAGTTACTTAATCCCAATTGCTTAAAAAAAAAAAAAGGAAAGAAACTCAAAATGGGTTAACAAGCTTACTTTAATCAGTCAAATATGTATCATTTACCTAGTTCAGGGGTAAAAGGTCAGCACCCCAAACTTCAGAGTATACAGACAGAATTATCAAGACAGAGAAACAGATCAAGTAGACAGGTTTCCAAACTGTCCAACCATTACATCCATACCAAATCAATATCTGGGTTTTTCAAAGCCAGAGGGCTCTCAACAACAGCTTCCCAGAGTCTCATCTGATCAAATCACAGAACACTTCTCAAAGTGAGCCCCAAAACAAAGCCTCAAATCAGGGTTTATATAGCCTTCTCCCGGCTCAGAGAATGTAACAACCTTCTGGACCCACTGGCCAATCAAAAAGTATCTACTGAAAAACAAGCCTCCCACCCCAGGCTCCAGGTGCACTTTAGCCTAGGGGCAGGGAAGATCTTAAAAATTTACATTCCCATTACAGATGCTTGCTAGCACAGGTTGCTTTGATCTGCTTTTCTAAAGGAAAGCAACTCAAAAAGGGTTAACAATCTTAGTTTAATCAAACATATATCACTTACCTAGATCAGGGGAAAAAG
The DNA here is from genome assembly GCF_028583685.1 of Petaurus breviceps papuanus. Lineage (NCBI taxonomy): Eukaryota > Metazoa > Chordata > Mammalia > Diprotodontia > Petauridae > Petaurus > Petaurus breviceps. The sequence goes on from NW_027187316.1 coordinate 8,830,455, forward strand.
TCAGCACCCTGAACTTCAGAGAATACAAGCAGACAAAAATACAGAGAAAATAACACAATTTGGCAGACAGGACTTCTAACTGTCTGACCATTAACATCCACACCTACATAGTTAGTCACAGAGGCAGAAGCACCAGGGTTTTCAAAGTCAGGGGGCTCAAAGTCTCATCTGGTCAAATCACACAACTCTTCCCAAAATGAGCCGCAAAGCAAAACCTTGCCTCAGAGGTATATATATAGCCTTCTCCAGGGTCCGAGAACATCACAACCCTTATGACTCACTTGACTACAAAGAAACAAAAGTTGTTCCTTCCTGAAAAACAAGCCTCCCCCACAGGCTCCAGGTGAGCACATGCAGCCTGTTAGGGGGCAGAGTATATATTTTCAAATCAGGAAAGGTCCTCAAGTTCAATTTAGACTTATTAAGGGGCAAGGAAGATCTTCAAATTTCTATTACCATTACAGATGTCTATGGTACAACCACTTCAAGATATCCACTAGGCAGTTGGAGATGTGAATCTGGAGATCAGCAAAGTCTGGATAAGAAGCTATGAGACTCATCAGCATAGAAATGGTAATTGAATCTTTGGGAGATGATGAGATAACCAAGTGAAATAGTATAGAAATGGAGGATAAGAGGGCCCAGGACAGAGCCCTGTGGGATGCCTATGTTTAGCAGGCATGACCTGGAAGAAGATCCAGCAAAAGAGATTGAGAAGGAGCAGTCAGGTAGGAGGAGAACCAGGAGAGAGTAGTGTCACAAAAACCTAGAGAGTATCAAGGAGAAGAGGGTGACTGACAGTGTCAGAGACTGCAGAGAGGTTGACAAGGATAAGGACTAAGAGAAGGCCATTAGATTTGGCAACTAAGAAATCATTAGTGACTTTAGAGACAATGGTTTTGGTTGAATAATGAGATTAGAAACCAGACTGTAAAGAGTTAAGAAGAAAATGAGAAGAAAGGAAGTAGAGGACCCTATTGTAGGTGTTTAAGGAGTTTAGCCACAAAAAGGGAAATCTGTTTAGTTATTCAGTCATGTCCAACTTTTCATGACCCCATGGTTCGTCAGGCCCTTATATCCTGCACTATCTCCTAAAGTCTGTCCAAGTTGATATTCATTGTTTCCATGATACCATCTGTCCATCTCATCCTTTGTCATCCTCTTCTTTTTGCCTTCAGTATTTCCCATCATCAAGTTCTTTTCCAATGAGTCCTATTTTCCCATTATATAGCCAAAGTTTTTAAGCATCAGCTTCAGGAGTACTTGACCTTCCAGTGAATAGCCTAAATTAATTTCTTTGAATATTGACTGATTTGACATCCTTGCTGTCCAAGGTACTCTCAAAAGTCTTCCCTAGCACCACATTTCGAAAGTGTTGATTCTGTGGCACTTAGCTTTCCTTATAGTCCAACTCTCACTCACAGCTATACATTACTACTGAGAAAACCATAGCTTTGACTATACAGACCTTTGATGATAAGGTGATGTTTTGATTTTTTAGTATGTTGTTGAAATTTGCCATAGCTTTCCTTCTAAAGAGCAAGCATTTTTAATTTCGTGGCTGTAGTCACTGTTTGCAGTGATCTTTGAGTCTAAGAATATAAAAAGTGACACCACTTCCATTTCTTCTCCCTTTATTTGCCAGGAGGTAATGGGACCAGTAGCCAAGATCTTAGTTTTTTTTTATTTTTAAGCCTCAACTTTTACATTATCCTTTTTCACCTTAATCAAGAGGCTTAATACCTCACCACTTCCTGCCATCAGAGTGGTATCATCTCTATATCTGAGATATTTTTATATTTCTCTTGGCAACCTCAATTCCAGCTTTTTTATTCATCTAGACTGGCATTTCATATGGTGTTCTCTGCATATAAGTTATATAAATAAAATGACAGTTTACAGTCTTGTTGTACTCCTTTTCCAATCTTAAACCAATCAGTTGTTCCATTTTTGCTTCCTGACCTGAATACAGGTTCCTCAGAAAACAAGGTAAGGTAATCTGGTACTCCCATCTCTTTTGAAGACTTGCCACATTTTGTTGTGATCCACACAGTCAGAGGCTTTAGTGTAGTTAATGAAACAGAAGTACATGTTTTTTTTCTGGAGCTCCCTTGCTTTCTCCATAATTCAGCAAATGTTGGCAATTTTGTCTCTAGTTTCTCTGCCTCTTCAAAAATCAGCCGGCTCCTCTGATAATTCTCAGTTCACATCTTGCAGAATCTTAAGTATAACCTTGTAGGTTTGTCAAATGAGCACAGTTGTTCAGTAATTTGAACATTTCTTGGCATTGCCCTTCATTTAGGATTGGGATATGAATTGATCTTTTCCAATCTAGTGCCCACTGTTGAATTTTCAAAATTTTGGGGCATATTGAGTACAGCACTTTAATGGCATTTATCTTTTAGGGTTTTAAATAGCTCAGTCAGAATTTCATCACCTCCACTAGCCTTATTTTTAGTAATGCTTCGTAAGACCCATTTGACTTCATTCCCCAGAAGTCTAACTCTAGATCAGTAACCACACCATGGTGTTTATTGATGATGGTTAAAATCTTTCTTATATGTTAAGATCTTTCTTGTATAGTTCTTCTGTATATTCTTGCCATGTCTTCTTAATCTCTTCTGCTTCTGTTAAATCCTTACCATTTTTATCTTTTATTATGCCCATTTTTGCATGAATTTTCCCTTGATATCTCTAATTTTTTTGAAGAGATCTCTTGTCTTTCCTATTCTTTTAATTTCTTCTATTTCTTTGCATTGGTCATGTAAGACTTATTATCTCTCCTTACTGTTCTCTGGACTTCTACATTCAGTTGGGTATATCTTTCCCTTTCATTTTTCTTCTTTTCCTCAGCTGTATGTAAAGTATCATCAGACAGCCATTTTGCTTTCTTGTTCTTTTTCTTTGAGATGTTTTTTGTTGCTGCCTCCTATACAGTGTTGCAAACCTCTGTCCATAGTTCTTCAGGCACTCCATCTACTAAATCTAATCCCTTAAATCTATTTAGCACCTCTGGTTCATATTCATAAGGGATGTTATTTAGGTCATATCTGTAAGCTCTGATTGTTTTCCCTATTCTCTTCAATTTAAGTCTGAATTTTGCAATAAGAAGCTCCAGATCTGATCCATAGTCAGCTCTAGGTTTTAACCAACTGTGTAGAGCTTCTCCATCTTTGACTGCAAAGTATAATTTCTATATTGACTGTCTGGTGATATCCATGTACAATCACCTTTTGGTTTATTGAAAAAGAGTGTTTATTATGACCAGGGAGTTATCTTGACAAAACTCTATTAAGTCTCTGATCTGCTTCATTTTGTTTTCCAAAACCAAACTTGCCTGTTATTCCAATCATCTTTTGATTTCCTACTTTAGCATTCCAATTCCCTATGATGAATACATTTTTTGGGGGGTGTAATTTCTAGAATATGTTGTTGGACTATATTATCTGTATTATATGTTGTAGAATTTATCAACTTTGACCTCTTTGACATCAGTGGTTGGAGCATAGACTTGTATTACTGTGATGCTGAATGCTTTGCCTTGGATTCAAACAGATATCCTTCTGTCATTTTTGAGATTATACCCCGGTTCTGCTTTTCTTACCCATTTATTGACTAAGTGGGCTATTCCATTTCTTCTAAAGGATTTTTGTCCACAGTAGTATATGCATTAATCATCTGAATTAAATTCACCTGTTACCATCTATTTAAGTTCACTGACACCCAAGATGTTGATGTTTAATCTTTCCATCTCTTGTTTGACCACATCCAGCTTACGTTGGCTTATAGATGTTACATTTCAGGTTCTTGTACAATATTGATCTTTTACAGCGTCAGACTTTCCTTTTGTCACCAGATGCACCCATAGCTAACCTTCCTTTTGTCTTTGGCCCAACTGCTTCATTAATACTAGAACTACTTGTAGGTGTCCTCCATTCTTCCCTGGTAGTGTATTGGGCACCTTATAACCTGAGGATATCTTCTGATGTCATCTCTTTTATCATTTTAACACTTTGCATGGGGTTTTATTGGCAACGATACTGGAGTGGTTTACCATTCCCTTCTCCTTTTGTCAGAACTCTCCACTTTGATCTGTCTGTCTTTGGTAACCCTGCATGGCATAGCTCATAGTTTCATTGAGTTATGCAAGACTTCCCACCATAACAAGGCAGTTATCCAGGGGGATATGGGACAATAGCTAGCAGTAATGGATGGATCAAGTGAGGATTTTTGAAGATGGGGGAGATATGGATACATTTGTAGGCAGTAGAGAAGTAGCCAGTAGGCAGGGAGAGATTGAAGATAAGTGAGAAAGTGGGAATGATAAAAGGGACAATCTGGAGAAGATGAGATGCAATGAGATCACTTGTTTTTGTAAAAGGCTTTATGTGGGCAAAGAGAAGGACCGCTTTTTCATGTGAGAAGGGATGAAGGAAAAAGTAATGGCAAAAATTGTGATCTCAGGTGATCTGAGATGAGGACAAGGAAAAAAGAGGGAGCTCTCAGGGAATGGTTTTAATTTTTTTAGTAAAATATGAGGCAAGGATCTCAGCTGAGAGGGTGAAGAGAGGGGGATTCGTAGGAGGTTTGAAGAGGAATGAAAAAGTTTGGAAGAGCCCCTGTGGAGAGTTGTATAGTAAGTTGATTAGGGAGGTATAGAAGGGTTGCCTAGCAGCAGAGACATACCAGTTGAGATCGTGTGACAAATTTAGAGTGGACCCAATAAGCATGGCTTCGTGATTTTCTCCAGCTTTAGCTTCTTTGTGTGTAGGAGCAAAAGCAGCAGATAGTGGAAGTAATCCAAGGCCAAGGTTTTGCAGAACGAGTTTGTCAATATTATAAGGGAACAAAGGACTGGAGAAGGCCGTGTAGAGTTGAATTGTCTCACCAAGGGGTCGAGATGGCAAAAAGAGAAGAGTGGCTAGTGCAAGAGTGATGACCTGGGAGAGAACTGAGAGGCTGAGGAACTGAAGGTCACAGTATTGGATGAAAGATAGAGGTAGAAGTGTAGTCAGTACTAGAAAGAGAGGCCAGGAAGAAAGTCATCAAAAGGAATCCAGATCTCACTGAGAGTTAGAAGGTAGAAGGAGTGGGAAAGGAAAAGATTTAATGTGAAAGCAAACTTGTTGCCTATGGATCAGATATTCCAAAATGACTGGTGGGGAGCTTTACAGTGGGACACTGAGAGAGTTGGATTGAGGGGAATAGAAATAAGGGACTGGGCAAGGCAGAGGTGGGGTGGGGAAGAGGGTTTGAAGAAGGAAGTGGCTCAGAATCACTAAGTTGGGGAAGGCATGATACTGAGGGAGTTTGTTGATCATTAAGGAATGAGTTTTTGTGATTTTCATTGTCCATGTGACTCTGGCCTCAAGGTGGGAGTCCACTCTTGGACAATTCAGACTAAGGGACAGATGCTTGGAGTTGAAGGAAGGGTGTTAATTTCCCTTCTCCCAAGACAAAAGACCAGACTAGCCTCTTGATGGAATGTTCTTTCTCCTCTTCCCTGGAAGGAAGTCTGGTGCCCAGTGGGATGATGTTTTCTTCTCTTCTAGCAAGAGGTATGACACCAGATGGAACTGGTTCAATGGAATGGTGTTTTCTCCCCTTACCCCAAAACCAAAAGATAGGTACTTGATGTAATGGTATTTCTCCTCTTCAGAGGGAAACTGGAGACTGAGATGGAGACCTGGCATGATGGAATGGCATTTTTTTCCCTTTACTCAAAAGGTGGGAGACTGGTGCATGATAGAATGGTATTTCTCCTTTTTCTACAAGAGGCTGGACACCAGGCAGGAGACCCTAATAGAATGATAGAATGGCATATCTTATTTACATCAAAATTATGTAGTCTGACTTTACATACCGTGTTTCCCTGATAAGACCTATCCCGAAAATAAGCCCTCCCCTTACTGTGTAAGATTCCTCTAAAATAAGCCCTCCCCTGAAAATAAGCCCTATTGAGATTGCTACTGTAGTGAAGGTGATCCCCTGTGCTACACGCTACATTACGGTACCCTCTGTATGCACCGTCTTCCCCCCCCCGCCCGTGAAACGCATGCTGCGCTCTGAGCTGCATCCAATCAGAGCTGCAGCAGTGAGCGCGTCATCCTGTTCTTCCCCAGTGATTTGCTTATTGAATAAAGGTACATTTTTTTGTTCACATTCACCTGTTTATTAAAATTGCTGTCAATGTTAATTAAAATAAGCCCTCCCCTGAAAATAAGCCCTCTGGTGTTTTTCTGTCCAAAAAAAATAATAAGACAGTGTCTTATTATCGGGGAAACACAGTAGTAGCAAAGAACTGAAAACAAAGTAGATACCCATCAGTTCAGGAATGACTAAACGAATCATGGTTCATACATGTAAGGAAATATTATTGTACCACCACCTTGTTAAATGATATATACTTTTTAAAAACTGTGTATAACAGCAGTCCAAAATTTCTGATATAATCCTCTTCTGTGTATTTTGAAATGTTTATTGATAATTGTTAAATTCATAGTAAAAGAGAAAAAACTGACCTTGCTATGAAGATCACAGAAAAAATGTATATAACTTGATACAAAGTATAGTAAGCAGAACGAGGAAACAATGTACACAATGACTACAATGATGTAAGGGGTGGGGGAAGCTAGAGAAAAGAAAATGAACACAGCATAGTTACAATGATTAACCTTGGTCCTAAAGAAGAGAAATTACATTTCCTTCCCTTCTTTTTAAGGGTGGGGAACTATGGCATGAAACATGGCAGATATTACCAAATTTGCTGATGTGCTGGTTTTGCTTAACCAACCTTTTTTTTTTCTCCTTACTTTTTATTCTTTGTTCTAAGGAATGTTTCTCTGGGGAAGGGGAGTGGGGAGGGAAGAAATTAAGGTGACGTAAAAACAAAAGCTATGAATAATTTTTTAAAAGAGTTCCTGTGTTCTGAGAGTTAAGGTACCTTCTAGAGAGATTTCCTGATTCAACACTACTTTTGGTAAAAGCAGAAGAGAGTCTGTATAATTCTTGCGCAGTGTTCTATTGAAGAGCAAAGCTAGTGAGTTATTCAAACAGTACATGTCTGATGAAAAAGAGTTTGCTTTTTCAGCATGCACCAAAGGCTGGTTATTTTTTGGTGAAGTTTAAACCACAGGGTGGCACTACAAGTCTTGGGAAGACTATAGGACTCTGTGGGAAAGAAGGACACACTGGCATGGCAGAGCATTGCCATGACAGCAGCCTCAAGTTCAATTCCTTCTGGGAGGAGCTGATGTACTATGTGAGTGCTTTATAGATTCCTGTGAATCTTTAGCATCTTATGCATTTTCTGTGGGATGATATAAAGATTGTCCAGTTGCCAATATCTATAGTACACTGAGTGCCTGGGCATGATTTGGCATTCCTATTACTCATGTTTGCAACACCCTAAGCATAGGTTATAACTGAGATTTATTTTGGAATTTTTCCAAGTGAATGTATAACCTTCAATTTACTATTATGCTCCTGTCCAGGAGGCCAATTTTTTTTTAAAGGCCCAAATCCATAGTAATTCTGCACTTGAAAGAATAGTTAGGAAATGGCTTGTGATTATGCCTCCAATTAGAAAACAGATCTCTAACAATGGACTGGGGGTTGCCCTACAAAGTTCACTCTCGCTCGTGTGGTTCCCAGAGCTGTCCCATGTCTTCATGCTTCAAAAAGGGGAAATATGGTCAACAATAGGTATTTATGAGAATTCACTCAAATGTATTCTTTAGCAGAATAGAAAAACACAAGGGAAAGTTAAATAGGGTTAGGACCCATTCATTCCTAGAGACTATTTTCCTCTCCAACTATCAGAGTAAGCACCTGCAATAAAACACATACCTCTCCATTTGTCCATGGAGAAGTCCCCTCTCATGGCCTTGAAGAAGGGGACTGTAGGCATCATGGTCACTGACTTTCCATCACTGCACTATTGACACCTCTCCTTTCTCCAACTTCTATCCTAAGCCTGTTAAAACTCCTCCTGCAAGTAAACAATTCCCAAGCAGCAGGATAGAGCACTGGGCTTGGAGTCTGGAAGACTTGAATTCAAATCTGGCCTCAGACACTAGCTGTGTGGAGGCCTTGGACACTTGTCCACACTCAACCACTGCCTCAATTTCCTGAGCTGTAAAATGGGGATAGTAATAACACCTACCTCCTAGGGTTGTTGTGAGGATCAAATGAAATAATCTGTATTAAGGCACCTGGCAAATAGTAGATTCTTAATAAATTGCTTCCTTAAGGAATTATGTGGTCAAGTTGCTAGAATGCTTAACCACATGAATACTGAAGGCCCCAAGAATTATAGCAAGGGATGAAGTAGAGAAGAGGACCATGAGCTAGGTACCGAAGTCATTGTGAAACTTGGAGAAATTGCCAGGAGGCCAGGAGATGACAACAAGTTATGAGAGGGTGATATAGATGCTTGGTTTGAACCTTAAAAGAAGAGAGGTCATTGAAGGATGGTAGTAGAATCTGGCAGAGACTGTGGAAAACAAGGAGGTCTGGCCACCCATTTCTCTCTATATCTATCCACCTATCTATATTTATATATATGTATGTATATATACACATATGTATATATACACACATACACACATGCACATACACATCTATATTAGATTCAGGGGTAAGCCAGGTTTACATAAAATGAAGAAGTAGAAGGAATTTTTATTAGTTTGAGTGTTCAGGAAAGCTTTTTGAGAACAAATTGGAAATTTTGAAGTAGCATGAGCTAGGTGATAAATGAAATTGGTTGGAGTTGACCTGGGGAGGAATAAAACCATTTAAAGTTGGGATAATATTCTTTTTTAAAATTTTTTTATTTTTTTTTTGCAGGGCAATTGGGGTTAAGTAACTTGTCCAAGGTCACACGGCTAGTTTATTTGTGTGTGTGTGTGTGTGTGTGTGTGTGTGTGTGTGTGTGTGTTAAGTGTCTGAGGCCCGATCTGAACTCAGGTCCTTCTGCCTTCAGGGCCAGTGCTCTACTCACTGCACCACCTGGCCGCCCGGGATGATATTCTAAGAGGAGGTGTGGAGCACCACTGAGTATGGAACTTATATCTGAGGTGATAAGCCTGAATGACTGAACTGAGTCAATACAATAGGATTGGTAGATTGGTGTGACATAGAATTAAGAATTGGTGTCAAGGTCTGAGCTTCCTTAGCACACAAATTTCTTTACTTTTTGATGATGGAGCTAGACATCTGGGCTCTGGGCAGGGCAGGAGAGATAAGGGCTGCTAACATGAGGTCACGAAGAAAAGGTGTGCTAAAAAAAGTATTTCTTGGCCCAGCAAAGCAGGCATCTTGGATGGAAATATTCTTAGAACAATACATTTATAGTTATATTTAAATTACACTTGACAGTTTTCTTTAAAAGAACCTCTTGGGAGCCAAGATGGTGGAGTGAAAGCAGGAACTCACCCTAAACTCCTCCATGAATTCCTTCAGTAACCTCTAAAAAGTGAATCTGAATGGATTTTAGAGTGGCAGAATCCATTGAGAGATGGAGCAGCAGATTTTCAGTTGAGGAAGGTGTGCCTGTGGGACAGGGCAAGGGAAGCATGGAGCACAGGGGCTGCACCAGCACAGACCTGAGACGGGACAAGAGTGGAGCCAGACCAAGCCCAGGTGAGCTGATTCACCCACCGCAGGGGCGATTCCCAGACCTCTCACGGCAGGACCAGGGATCTGTAGGAGGTGGGTAACAGAAAGTACAGGGCCCACAGCAGCAGCAGCTAATCCAGGGGCTGCCAACCCACAGTCTGGATGTTTTAGAACCTCTTGTATTCCATTAAGAATGAGGAAGCCAAAGCACAGGATAGCAAAGTAAATAGCCCAGGGTCACACAAACAAGAGTCAGATGCAAGATTCAAACCTAGGCTTGACAGCTCCACGTCTATTTGATCACACTATATTGCCTGCTTAGTTACACAATGACAGTATCACCAACCAAACACCAGCAATAGAAGAACCATGTATTCACAGAGGATGCTCCAAACTCAAGATTTCACACTAATCAGATTTAATTTCAGAGGCGAAATCACTTTCTTTGTATCATATTGCCCTCATCAAGAGTTACATCTAGGAAATCTCAAAAATAGTTCATGTATACATCTCTTCATATGTAGATATATAAAGGAGTTCTTAGCTTCCATTTAATATTCAAGGTAACGATGTATATATCCAGTGTAGCACACAGCCTTTAATCCACCCCACAAAAAAATGTAGAAAACACATAAAGAACTCGCAGCAGCTTATAATCAATATGGTTCTACCTTTCTATTGAGTTCTACTTTTCTCCAGGGTCTTGCAGTTGTCTGGATTCATTGTACTGCCCTATGGTACTACCCTTTGCCCACTGGCCTCCTCTCCCAAGGAAAATGACTTGGAGTTATTAGTAAGGCAATTCTCTAATATTCAAATGGGTCCCATTTTCATCCCAGAGACTGGTACAAGCATCCTCCCTTATGTGCTATCCTAAGACCTTGAAGTCCTTCTGGAAAGATAAGGAATTTAGAGATGCTAGATTAGTCCCTAACTCTCTACCTACAGCCTTCCAATGAGTTCCATTTCCCCAGGCATCCATAGAGGCCTTCAGTCCTATGGTATCACCCAGAGGACTTGGATTCCCCAGGAAAAGAGACAAGTTTGGGATTGCCAGAATAGCAGCTCCCTTTCCCATCAGACCTGTCCTGTCAAAAGAACACATGGTGACATTGGAGGAAAAAGAGCAGAAGCCACTGAGTCAGGTTGGAGCTGCCACAGGAGACATGGCCACCCCACCCCCAATCATTGTGAGCTTGCCTGCTAGAAGAACATGAAAAGTAAAGCAAGTGGGGTAAGGGAAAATGCCAGGATGATGGGGCTCTCTGCTGCTGCTCAAAGTAGAACTCAGAGATTGTGCAACAGAAGCAGAAAAAAGTCAATAAGAAAAAGAAACCAAGTAACTCTATGACTTTTGTCCTCTCTTGCTTATTGATGGTGTGCCTGGAACCAGTCCTTTCACACTTCAGGCTATAGAGGAGCTGATGACATCCCCTCTACCCTGTGTTTACAGTGAGTATTCTCTGTACATCCTACCCAGGCAGCTTCCAAGCCATTCTTGGGGGAAAGGGGACTTTTATTCCAATAGGGCTTACCCCAGAGCATTAAAAGTAGTTTTATAATTAAAAAAAAACACTAACTAAAAATGCATGGTAATCAAATTCCAGGGCTTTTGCTTCCCCATATCATGGCTCAGATACTCCCATTACTCCTTTAGTTTTGGAGTATCAGTCTGTGCTTTAGCCTCTTCTCTTTCAAAAGAATGAATGAAAAAGCATTTAAGTGCATATGGATACAAATAAAAAGACAGAAGTGTGTGTCTGTTCTCAAGGAGTTCATATTCTAACAGGGGATACAGCCTACACAGAAAGTTTCCACTGCAAGTCATATGGAAAAGTCCTGTGATCTGTAGGGTGTAAGCAGCAAAACAAATCATCATGTATCTTTAATGTCATTTCCACTGATAAAATCAGTTTCTGATATTGAACCATTTGATGATGGTTCAAGGACTTTGGTGGTGAGAAGTTTCTTTTCTGAATCTTAGGTTGCTTTTTCTACAACACCTCCAGAGGCAATGGCCAGTCCACATCTCCACAGGGGCTGATTCCCAGGATGATGGTGGTGGTGGTTGCTGTGGCAACTGGACTTGGGGTCTAGCGGGAACTGCTACTCCTGGGGTTTTTTGGCTCACCTGCCAGCAGGTAGCAGTTGGGAAGCAGTGAGGAAGGTGGACATCTTTGATAATTGCTCCCTTAGTGATGGCAGTGAGGGCCAGGCTCTAAATAGAACTGGTGGTTGGTGCAAGAGCCTGACACTGCAGGAATTCCCTTCCTCTCTCCTGTTGAGTTCTAGGATCATGGTGACCAGGAACTCTTTCCTCCTTAACCCTGGTGGCTTGAGGTTCAGCTATTTGATACTCTTGCAAGAAGCTAGAATTCAGGAATTCTCACTCTTGAGACCACAATAGTTCCTCACTCCACACCTGCACCACACTTGAGAGCATGTGTGCCTCATTCACAGCTTCTCCAAGGCTAGGTCCAGGGAAAAAATATACTACTCCCCAGCTATCAACTATCTCTAGGGCTGAGGTGGGGGTAGGGGTGGTGGGGGAAGAGGTGTTACTGTGAAGGTATACCAATGTGCAGGTGCCCTCCAGGAACCAAAGTCCATTCTCAAGTAGATATCTGACCTGTACCCAGAAAAGGAAAAGAGACAAAAAGAAAGGGTGTGATTAAACAATCATTTTAAAGGCTAGCACCAAGTGTGGTTCCTCCTTCAATGATATGTCCATTTACTAAGTGTTAACAGGCAAGGATCATAGACCTAGTTCTGAAGTGGTTAGAGTCAACCAATTCATCCTTGTCAATGATATTCCAAATTGCTTTCCTAAGAATTAGGTCCTCACTTGTATAATTAAGAAAAACAACTAAGCAAAAACAACTGGTACAATCTCTCCCCTCTCCATGCTCAGTGATCAAGTGATAGTGGCATCCTTGCTATTTCTCACACAAAACACTGCATCTCTTGACTCTGGGCATTTTCACTGACTTTGCCTTGCCTCAGACTCCTTTCTCATCTCTGCCTCCTGGCTTCCCTGACTTCCTTCAAGTCTCAATTAAAGTCTCATTTTCTGCAAGAAGCCTTTCTTGGTTTTTAGTTCCTTCCCTCTAAAAGCATCTCCAATTTATCTTGTAATTTAGCTGATTTGCTTATTGTCCCCTCCATTAGACTGTAAGCTCCTGAGGACAAGAACTGTCTTTTGCCTTTTTTTTTTTTGTATCCCTGAAACTTAGCACAATGCCTGGAATATGATAATAGGTACATAATAAATACAATTGATTTGACAAGACCTGGCTATCTGATATTATGTCCTTTTCTGTCGAGAAGAAGAAAGTATGTTACTTTATCCGTTCTCTAGGGCAAAAATTGGTTATCTATTTAGAGTTCAACTTCCATTTAGTGTTCATTTTGTTTACATTATTTTGATCATTGTTCTAGTTCTTCTCACTGTATCAGTTCATACAAGTCATACACATTTTTCTGAATTCTTCATATTTGTAATTCCTTACTGCACATTACATTGCATTCCATTCACATTTGTAGTTTGTCTAGCCACTGTCATGGAGCACTGACTGACTGAAATCATCTCCTACTACACACACACACACACACACACACACAAATGCTGCTCTGAATGCTGGAATATATATTGGACCTTTCTTTTTTTTAATCTTTCAATTGTTTGAGATTTATGCCAATAATGGGATTGTAGCCTATTCTTTTTTTCTTTTTGGCCTTTTGGAGGGCAATTGGGGTTTTAAGTAACTTGTCCAAGGTTACAAGGCTAGTTTTTTTGTGTGGGTGTTAAGTGTCTGAGGCCACACCCGAACTCGGGTCCTCCTGACTCCGGAGCCAGCTCTTTACTCGCCTATTCTTTTGAAGAATGTTTATAGTGACAAATTTTTGTCCTTTATAAATGGATTTGATTTTTGGAAACAACTGAAATTCATTTGGAGTCAGACCTGGTGAGTAATGCCATATTTGGACAAAAATAAGCCTATGAAGAACTCAGTTTTGTTTTCTTAGCTGACTCCTAAATGATCTCTGAAAGCAGTTCCAAATGAGGAGATCCAAAGATATCCTAGGCATCACTGAAGTTGCTTCCAGAGGCAATGCTCTATGCTTATCTACAAAATGCTCCTTAACTCGTCTCCCTGCTTTTAGTCTTTCCCCTCTCCAATATGATTGACTTGATATTAGGAACCTCGTAGTGTTGGAGTGAGTTTCTTATCCACACGTGTTCTTCATATGCAAGCCCTTTATGGGTGATCTCTGTACTTGCTCACTCTCCTCAGTGATGGTGCGTATATTTGTAGGGCTGTGTATATTAGGTTTATGGAGGGAACATTCTATTGTAAATCTCCTTCCTATGTTAATACAGTAAATGCCTTTTCTTTGAATTAATTGTGTCCTCTGGCTGACTATTGAAAAGCAAATATATCAGTGGAGGTCTGTGAGCTGTAATTTTGGGAAATGGATCCACAGAATAACACAGGGATACCTATCTGGCAGTAGAACCACTCTATGAGTGTGATTTACAGGGGGAGAAGACACTGAGTTATTTCAAATGAAGTAACAATAGAATAATTTGCACAGTTAAAACTTATCACCTTCCTTTATAGTGCTATTTGTAACAAAATGTAAAGATATTTTAACAGTAAACTCCATTAGCAATTTGGAAATATTCCCCAAAGGCTACAAAACTATGCATTCCTTTTGACCCAGCAATAGCATTACTAGGTCTGTATTGCAAAGATATACACACACACATATACATACATATACACACATATGTATAATATACATATATTATATATAATATACATATATATTTAAAAGGACTCATATGTTCAAAAATATTTATAGCCGCTCTTTTTGTGGTGGCAATGGCAAAGGATTGGAAATTAAGGGGATGTCCATCAATTGGGAAATGACTGAACAAGTTGTGGTATGTGATCATGATGGAATACTATTGTTCTGTAAGAAATGATGAACAAGATGCTTTCAGAAAAACCGGGGAAGCTTTACATGACCAGATGTAAAGTGAAATGAGCAGAACCAGGAGAACACTGTATACACTAATAGCAATGTTGTACTATAATCAACTGTGAATGACAACTATTCTCAGCAATACAATGGTCTAAGACAATTCTAGAGGACTCATGATAAAAAATACTATCCACCTCCAGAAAAAGAAGTGAAGGAGTCTAAATGCAGATCAAAGAATACTTTTTTAAAACTTTATTTTTCTTGGAGTTTTTTGGTCTGTTTTCTTTCACAACATGACTAGTATGGAAATATTTTTGCATATCTACACATGTATAATCTATAGCAAATTACTTACCTTCTCAATGAGGAGGGTGGGGAGGGAGGGAGAGAGAATTTGGAACTCAAAACTAAAAAATAAATGTTGAAAATTTATTACCTGTAGGGGACGCTAGGTAG
The DNA here is from genome assembly GCF_028583685.1 of Petaurus breviceps papuanus. Lineage (NCBI taxonomy): Eukaryota > Metazoa > Chordata > Mammalia > Diprotodontia > Petauridae > Petaurus > Petaurus breviceps. The sequence goes on from NW_027187316.1 coordinate 8,845,518, forward strand.
CACAGTGAAGAGAGTACTGGCCCTGAAGTCAGAAGAAACTGAGTTCAAATTCAGCCTCAGACACCTGGCACTTCTTGGGCAAGTTACTTAAACCGAATTGCCTTGCCTCCCCCCTCCTAAAAAAAAAAAGTAAATAAAAGTAGTGGAAAATTTATTACATGGAAAAATCAAATAACATATTGGAGGGGGGGAAAGTAAGCTCCATTGGAAATGTGTAATTATTCTTGGGATGTTGACTGCACTTTTAAATTTAATATGACAAATGTTATCATTCTGTGAGCAAACTTATGCACCAAGCAAATAATTGCTGTTGAATATTTCTGTAATATTATCAATGACAGAATCATAGATCTGTAGGTATCGACCCAGAAAGGACAAAGATTTGTCACTCCTAAGATTATTCAAAAGAATAGGCTACAATTCAAAGGGGGCAGCTAGGTGGTGCAGTGGACAGAGTGTTGGACCTGGAATCAGAAAGACCTGAGTTTAAATCCAGCCTCAGACATTTTGTAACTGTGTGATCCTCAATATCTGTTTGCCTCAGTTTCCTCATCTGTAAAATGGGGATAATAATAGCACCTACCATCCAGGGTTGTTATGAGGATCAAATGAGATAATAATTGTAAAGTGCTTAGCACAGCACTTGCCACATAGTAGGCACTTAATAAATGCTCGTTCCCTCCCTCTTCTCTTCCCATCTAGTCAAACAATTGTTTTCTGTTCTGTTCAGGAATTCTGAGGGCCTTCCCCTCCCAGACTGATATTTCTGTGATAGTAAACTAGGTCTCCTTTTGTCTCAATTCTTACATAATCCTTAGTCATTGTATGGGTGTCAACTCAGACAAACGGAGACCCGGGGAAGACCTTAATTTAGAAAGGTCAAGGTGTATCTATCACTGCATCCTGGACCATTACCAGTCAAGTGACCTTTGTCTTGCCACTGAACTTCAATGATGCTGGAGGAAGGAGTGAGGCAGATGACTTTGTGTAGCTCTATCTCACTTAAATCTTATTCATTTGAAAATTAAGACATCACGCTCGTGATGTCATTAGTCCCCTTTGAGACTGAAAGACCAACAACAATAGTGAGAAATGGGCTGAAACCAGGGATACAGAGTGATTTACTCACATTCACAAAGGCAATTAAACATCAGAAGTGGGATGCTCCTCCCTCTATGTATGCCCATCACCACTCCTCCATGCCTGAGTCAAATGACTTACTGTGGAAGAAAAAAGTCATTAGGTGACCCCCTCCCTGAATTTAACAGACTGATCCTCAACTGACAGACACACAGTCTGTCCATGAGACCAGCAGATCTTTAATGATCAATTTAGAAGGAGGAAGAAAATAATTTTAAGCACTTAACATTCTTTTCTTTCCCTGGTCTATAAAACAATCATCTATTTTTATATTTTACTATTTGGGTTTTTTTTTGTTTTGTTTTGTTTTCTTGTAGAATTCTTGTCCTCTTGGCAGGAGGGTGGGGAACATAGCCATGTCTCTGTATGAGGGGGAAACAGATGCTAGGATGTTGTGAAGCTGCTGTTGGTAGGCTGCTCAAAAGCTCAGGTCCAGGTGGGGAGACAGGACAAGGCTTTGGAGGAGCTCCCCTGGTTTGAGGTGGCATCAGGAAAGGAAGCGCATCATCTGGCATTTTCTTATTTTTATTAATTAACTTTGCTATTATATAGGTTCTAGGGCAGCTAGGTAGCACAGTGGATAGAACTTCAGTCAGGAAGATCTGAGTTCAGATCCAGTCCCAGACACTTACTAGCTGTGTGATCCTGAGCAAGTAATTTAACCCTGTTTGCCTCTGTTTCCTCATCTGTAAAATGAACTAGAGAAAGAAATAGCAAACCACCTCAGTATCTTTGCCAAAAGAACCCCAAATGGGGTCATGAAGAGTCAGATGTGACTGAGAAATCACTGAACAACAATGACAACATCATGTAGATGCTAAGCTTAATTGCTTTGGTGCTGCAGAAGTACAACTGTTCTCAGCCCTCTGATTTTAGCACCAAAGCCCCTAGTTGTGACTGGAGAACAATGCCTTTCCAGACTTGTGCGATCTAACAAAGGTTTGTGCTCTGCTCACAGTGACTTCAGGAACTCCAGGACATCTCCTGGCCAAGATGGGGCAGTAGAGGAGAGCTCTAGTATGGGCTTTTTGAATAAACACAGTTTATTCCTAAACAAAGAGACATTTAGGGTTATTATACTTTGAAAACTGGGTGGATCCAGGATCTTAGAAGAGAGGGTACTCCCACCATCAATGCAGAGAGACTGCAGTGCCTCCATGCCTTTACATCCCATGTGATTCTTGTCCAGGTCCTTCCATAAATGCTCCTTAAGGGTCGACACGATTTACCGAAGGCCTTTTAATGGTCTGTGAATATAAGTACAGTACTCAGGCTGTCTGCTATTCCTGGGTCTCCCTATGCACTAGCCAACCTCATTTTCCAATCCTAAATGTCCTTGATGAATGTCTTTCATGGCACTTCTTACATGCAAATCATCATTAGTAATATGCCACAGCCTTCTTACACCCACCCTAAGTATTTCCATCGCCCTTTGGAGGCACCCACAATTTTGATTTTTCAGAGATTGTGGGTGTTCCATGATTCACAGCCAAATGGCATTACCAGGAAAAAAAAAAAACTGATGTTGAAAAGATGGTTGTCTTCTTAGTAAATTCCAGGTCCATATTAAGCATTATGAATATTAAGAAAACTATCAATAGCTTGACAGACATGAAGTACCTACTATGCACAAGACATTGTACTAGGGCTGCAAAGACAACACATTCCCTCTCCTCACAGAGATTTTGTTCAGACCCTATAAACTAATATAGTAATTCTCAAAGTATAGACTGTGAAGTCCTGGGAGTTCCAAAGACTTTAAGAGGGTCCATAAGGTAAAAAATATTTTCAGAATAATACTGGCATTATTTTCCTATTAAAACAACCCTTCCTTTTCGAACTACATATTTGTGTGTGGCTAGATTTTTTTTTTCATATACTTCATCTATAACAACAGATTGAATTCAGAAGTAGATATGAGAATCCAGCTGTCTTCTATTAAACCAAACATTAAAGAGATTTCAAAAATATGTAAAACAAGGCCAATATTAGGATTTTTTTTTGTTTTGTAAAGTATATTTTTCCTTAAAATGTTACTTATGTTAAACATGTAATGGGTTCATTGTTATTTTTAAATGAATTGATAAATAAAATGTCAGTTTTAATTTCTAATAGAGTAAATATTGATAGACATAATCCAAATGAAGAAAGTTCTTTGAGTTCTTCAATAATTTTTATGTCCGTGAAAGCCTCCTGAGAACAAAAATTGGGGAATTGTCTGAAGTAGCGTTAGGAACTCTCAGTAAGGAAATTCCCTCTGCCTAAGACGTACAACTGATAGCCTTAGATGTTAAGAGACTTGCCCAGGGTCTTACAGCAAATATGTATCAGAGTCAGGGACTTGAAAACACTTCTTTCTGACTCAGGAGTCAGTTTTCTATAATAATAATAATAACATTTAAATAGTATTTACTATGTGTCAGGCATTTTACAATTATTATCGCATTTGATCCTCACAAAAACCCCGGGAGATAGATTAGTATCCCCACTTTAAAGATGGTGAAACGGAGGCAAACAAATGTTAAGTGGCTTGCCCAGGATCATACAGCTACGAAGGTCACATTTCACGCTTCAAAATTCCAGGTAGATGCTCCAGTTTCTCATCCTGGTAGCCTACCTTCCTCCCGAGTGCAGGGTCCACACCATCCACACTGATGCCCCACCCTTCAGCCTACCTGGAGGAGAGCACTACACTAGTGTCCCTGCCCTAGGGACCTCAAGGGTTGAGGAAGAGAAAGCCAGAGAGCATTCTCTTCTGCAACACCCATCTATCCCCTTTCATCCCATTACTAAAGTCCCTGAGGGACTGAGCTGCAAACAGAGACACTTTAAGGGAAGTGTTTACAGAACCCTCACAGCCCATCTCAGTCCCCACTTGACTTCCCTCCACCTCCAGCCACCCGCCTCCTCTCTATCCCTCACACCTCAAGAAATTTCACTTTTCGGCAGTGCCAGTGAAGAAACCCAGAGTTCCCAGGTAGAGGAGGCTGAAACTCCTAACAGCCAATAGTAACTGAGATAAAGGAACCAATGCCCAATGAGGCTTGGGAGTACGACAGTGGGCGGGGAAGGAAGGGAGGCCAAGTGGGCTTAAGACACCGGAGCCTGGAGCCACAGGTCCCAGAGCTGCTCTGGAGTCGGAGGGAGCCATGAGCTGGACGTGCCCGCGCTGCCAGCAGCCTGTGTTCTTTGGTGAGGCTAGGGGAATCTGGGGGAGACCCAGGGATGGATTTGGGGGAGACGCTGGGAACAAAGTTTGAAGAAGTTGAGAAAATTTGAGGGAGACTCTGGGAGTGAGTTTGGGGAAGATCCTGGAATGGAAAGAATTTGGGTGATACCTTGGGAGACAGTTTGTGGAGGAAACCCCAGGGTACAAAGAAGTTAGAGAAAACTCTGGTAACAAAGTTTTGGGGATATTCTGGGAGAAAGGTATGGGGAGACCATGAGTTAAATACAGGAGAGACTGTGGGAAGAAAATTTGGTGAGGACACTGGGAGGAGTTATTCAGGGAGGGACTGTAGTAATTTAGGATATGACAGATCCTGGGAGACCTCAGGACCTGAGGACAGGAAAGGGGGTGGGAAAGCATATGAGACCCCAGGATTTCCTCTCCTTTGCAATTAGTACTGTATGATATCCCTGGATGACTAGGTAGGGACTGGAAGTAGGGGAATCTATCTCTTATCTCTATCTCCCATGTCCTGGAGTAGAGTCCCAGGGATGGGGCTGGCATGTTTGGAGGTCCTCTCTGCTTCTTCTTGGGTGAATTGGCTTTAAGACTCAGTATCAAAAGCTGGCAAAGATGCCCATTGTAAGGGAAAAGGTTTAGGTAGAGTGGGGGAATGAGGAGTGGTCTCTACCAAGTCCCCCAACACTCCTCAAGGGTTGAAGAAGAGAAAGCCAAAGAGAGCGTTCTCTTCTGCAACACCCATCTATCCCCTTTCATCCCATTACTAAAGTCCCTGAGGGACTGAGCTGCAAACAGAGATCCTGACACTCGGTTGTCCACTCTGTTCCTTCACACAGCTGAAAAGGTGAGCTCCCTGGGTCAGAATTGGCATCGATTCTGCCTGAAATGTGAGCGCTGCCACAATGTCCTTGCTGCGGGTGGACATGCTGAGGTGAGGCCCCTATTGGGAGGGTAGGAGAAGAGTTGGGAGGGAAAGGAAGGGGAGGAGAGAGAAGCTGGTATGACCCAAATGGGTAGAGAGATAAGCATGAGGGCTGTCCAGATTATCAGCCCTGAATGCCCTGCCTGGCTGTCCTTTCTGTGCCTGGATCATATCTCTTATCTGACTGCCCTTTCTTAGCTCTCTCCCCCATCCCTAAATCAATCTCTCCCTAAAGCACACGGTGAATAGAGCACTGGGCCTAGAGTCAGGAAAACCTGATTTCAAATCTGACCTCAGAAACTTACTAATTGCGTGCCCCTGGACAAGTCACATGACCACTCTTTGCCTCTGTTTCCTCATCTGTAAAATGAGGACAATAAAAGCACCTACTTCACAGGGCTGTTGGGAGGATCAGTGAGAGAATAATTGTAAAGCTCTTAGCACAGTATCTGGCACATAGTAAACACTATAGGTTTATTGTTGTTGTTGGTGGTGGTGGTGTTGTCATGACATTTCCCACATACCTCCAAACCAATTCTAGCTTCTCCAGTCCCCAAGGACCTTTCAGTCAGCCACCATTTCCCATTCTACACCCTCTCACTGCCTAGCACCAACTTTGACATCAGGGAAACTTTGCTTCATCCCTATTTAATTTTAAATCCTGGTCCAGGAGTTGCATTAGAAGGAGGGCTGGTGGGGAGGGGAGGTTAAAATGGAAAATTGTCTTCTGGTCATTGAAGTTCCCCTTCTGCAGCTGGTCATGAGTCAGCCCAGTGCCTGGCTGACCCTAGGTGAACCCCAAAGTGGTGCCTGTCCAGGCCAGTCATATTTGGAAGCAGATAGATTCCCTTTCCTTCTCCACTGATTGCAGGATACAGGTCAGATTGGAAGGGATAGGGGGATCAGCATCTTCCAATTATAAGTTATAATACACTTTGGGTATTATGGGAGAACAGGTGCTCCCTGATTCTCTAGACAGCTTTTCGATTATGGGGTCCATAGAGGATTGGAACTTTAGGACCCTGAACTGAAGTAGATTGTGTCTTCCCCTCAGCTGGAAAACAAGGGGCATGGAGTGAGGGTGGGGGTAAGAATCCCCTGGGAATTCTCCATAGGATCTCTGCAGTGACTTCACCACTTTTCCCAACTCCTGCTTTCTCTCTGAATTCAGCATAATGGAAAGCCATATTGTCACAAACCATGTTATGCTGTTCTCTTTGGACCCCAAGGTAAGTGCCTGTCCCTACAAGGGATGGAGGGAGGGATGGAGAGCAGTGTCTCATCCTGAAACTGAAAAAGAGGGATATGATGAAATGGTCCTAAGAACTGGAGCTTTGGGTTTGGGAAGGGGCAGGGAGCAGTTCCCAGAAAGGATGTTGGGGCTGGGCAAGGGGCATCTTCTGGGCATACTTGGACACCCCCATTCTCACCTCTACTCTTTTTTTCCTCTCTGTTCTGGGTTTTAGGGATCAAAATTGGTGGGGTGGGCTCCTACATGGAAGATCCTCCCCGTCCTCCAACCCCCATCACCGCCATGCCCTTAACTGCTGGCAGCTTCAGTCCACCTAGGAGCAGGACAGGCCTCCCTCAGGCCAAGAGGGCAAGGAGGAGTAAGTGCCCTTTTGGAGTAAGTGGAGTATATAGCATCAGAAAAACATTACCCATAACTCAAGTTCTTGCCCCTTCTGGGGTAGCAGGGAACTCAGAATTACTGGGAAAGGACAGATGAAGGTTTTCTACTCCAATACCCTCATTACCACCCCTCATCTCTGGGGCCAGAAATAATAGCAATATTTGTACCACATCCTGTTATATTTTCCAAAACACTTTTCAAGACATGGTTAGAGTCCCACTCTGATGTGCTGGCTGTGTGGTCTTGGGCAAATCTATGTCTGGGCACCCCTCTTAAGAGCAGCCCTGCCAAATTCAAATAGAAAACAGATCTCTGTGGCCCACATATTGATTTAGGAAACCTCAGGTTGACATGGTGTATGCTGTATTATATTTTTGTTTATTTTGTTAAACATTTCTCAATTACATTTTAATCTGATTGGAGCTAAGGCTATCAGGGGGTTGGGCTGAAAGGTGCTAACTTAAATTAACAGAGACAATTTGCTTACTCTGAAGTTCCCTTTACCAAGGAGATCACAAATTCATTTCCAATCTCTTTCTCATTGGATTCTTACACCAGTTCTGTAAGGTGGGCAGGGTGATCTCTCTGCTGTCATGGCAAAGATGATTCCCAGATCTGTGCACCTAACTGATGTCTCCCCTGAAATTCATCCTACATTTCCAACTGGCTGCTGGATAACTCCTCTTTGATGTCCCATTGGCATCTCAAAGTCTGCATGTCCCCAAATGGAAACTAGTATGTTTTGACCTAAACTCCCCTCTCCTCCATCCTTTCCCCCTCGGCTCCCCTGCTTCTATTGAGAATGCCTTCCTTCTACTCACCCAGGTTCATAATCTTGGAGTGCTTTGATTTTTCCCTCTCCTTTACTTGGCCTATATGCCATTAGTCACCAAATCTTATTGATTCTATTTCCAAAGCATCCATCAAATTCTTCCCCTTCTCTCCACTCCTATGGCCTCTCCTCTGGTTCAAGCTCCTCACCTCTCATTCCTTACTTCACTATTATTACAAAAGCTTCCTAATTAGACCCACCCTGCCTGTAGTCTCTCTTTGACCATCCATCCATCCATCCATCCATCCATCTATCCATTCATCCATCTATCACTAAACTACCAAAATTATCTACCAAAGAAACAATGCTGCAGGCTCTGTTTCCTGCCCAGAAACTTTCAGTGGCTTCCTATTGTTCATATGTTTTCTCCTGTCTTAAGAGAAAACAAAATTCTTCAGCCTGGGATTTAAGTGCCACCCCCACAGAGTCACAACCTACCCTTCCTGCCTCATCCCCTTCATATACTCTATGTTATAGTTGAGGGATGGGGCTCCAGTTGTGGGCAGAATACATTCCAGAAAGTGGAGAATAGTGCCTTCAGAGACACACTTGGAAGACTTCCCATTTTTGCCTGTTTAGGTCTTGTTTATCTTTACCTGTGTAATATCTGTTTATTAATATATTTATTATAATAATATATTATTTCACTTATATATTTATAGAACATATATTTATTTTCTGTTTATAAAATTTATTTTGTAGTTATTTATGTTTATATATAATATATACATAGTATATTTGTTTTATGTTTATTATATTTTGTAAGTTTATTTTGTTTCATATATGTATATCTTATATATTTATTATTATATTCTATATAATTATATTAAGACATAATATAATGTTTATAAATAATCTACTGTGTGTGGCACACTGTACGAGGCAGTGGGAAGAGACAAATTAGTGCCCAGCAGAGAGAATTGGAAACTTCACTTTGTATTATAGATCTGTTCCTTAGTATCTGTGTGACCTTGGACACATCATTTCCCTTTTCAGGTCTTCAGTTTTCTCATGTGTAAAAAG
>NW_027187316.1:8854267-8854428 GCF_028583685.1 Petaurus breviceps papuanus
TGAGTTGCTGCTGATTGGGGCCAGGCAGGCGGGCAAGAGGGGGTTGGCACCTTGGCATCAAGGAAGAGGATGACCAGGGTCCCTGATAGAATAGGAAGGAAGGTGGGTGAGGGGATGATATTGAGCTATATATAGTGTGTGTGTGTGTGTGTGTGTGTGTG